>NC_140422.1:13832500-14432500 GCF_965140295.1 Lepidochelys olivacea | reverse complement strand
GCCACTTAAATGAAACTCCTGGCTCCTAGTCCAGGTCTTTAGCAAGAAGGCCAGTTTTTACTAGCAAGTAACAATATTTTCATTACAGCCACACTCTGGCATTAGTTCTGTAGATTGGATATAAAAATTAACAGTGTAAATATTGGTGGTGTTAGTGCAGTAGATTGGATATAAATACTGGCATCTTCCAACTGGTGGCCAGATGTTAGAACTACTCAGCGAGTTAGCAAAGTTCCCTCCCCCATCCCCATTTAATGCCTGGACTCACATTGTGTATAACAGGAATCTCCTTTGGCGGTGTAAGAACTGTTGTAAGGGGCCCCAGTGTTCATTACAGTGGGCCAGTGAAATTCACCCAAGGGTAGAGTGTTAGTACAAGGCATGTGAACCAACTTAAACCTTCAAAGCAATGCTTAAGTGGGACTTTAGGGGTGACTAGGCTTGTGCTGACCCTTAGCATACAGTTGCATTTCATCCAGTGTGAATATGTGTTACGATATTGGAGGAATATGAAGCACTCAGCTTTGTGGGAAAAGGACAATGTTCCCTTACCGTGTCTCATGCTAACATGTAGGTTCTGCACGCTCTCCTGAATGACTCAAATACAGTTGTCCTTATTAATTCACAAATCTAAAACCTCACTTATTTTATTGTCAGCTCCTTGCTTGCGTACAATATTTTAAAGCTAACAGAGTTAGAAGTTGGCCCAAAATATGCATATTGTATATTTTGTGTAAGCGGATATAGAAATCAAAAAGAGAGCTCATTTAGCCTTGATTTTCAGTGAAAACTGAGGATTGAATTCTGCTTTCAGTTATACCAGTTAAAAGCAGAAACAATTTCAGAGTCTGCAGTGGAGTCATTCCTGAATTAATCTGGCATTACAGAGCAGAGTCAGGCCGCGAGAAATTAAATCTTAATGCAGTGGTACTACTAAAACCTCTTTTTTAAGCCTCGTTAACTGCCAGTACATTACAGTCCCGGAGCTGGAACAGTACTCTTGTGGGGCAAATGAAATTAAAACTGACACTGTGAGCAAAACAAAAAAAGTTTTACAAGAATAAGAAAGCTTCAGATTCAGAATTAGGCAACATATTAGCAAACATATTTTTGGAGTTACAGACAGGGAACTAAACACATCATACATCAGAGGGGGATTATTTTCGCATACTTTGATAATGTAATTGGATTTCTGGCAGCTTATGTGTTGATGGCATTCGTACTCATTGGAATATGTCAGTAACCACCTTTTCTCTGAAAATATACTTCTGCCTTAAGTCAAAGGGTAAATTCTTTTCTGGCCAAAAGCAACAATTAATCACATGCTTCATTATGGAATGAATTTTACATTGAATAGTATTTGGCATAGATGGATAACATGATATCGTTCCACTTGGTTAGACTTTAACCGTGTGCATCATCACTATTCAAGCATTAATTGGTCAGTGGCTACTTACTAGTACTGTGTAGTATGCACAGTCATTTCCTGGACTATAGAAATTATATTTTGGTGTATTACATAAAATATAAAGTAAATGCTAAGATTTAGGCTCAAAGATTTTTTATTCGTATTTCATTATCTTAGTAATGTATTGCTCCTCTCTTTCCAACATAGATGACATTTAGGGCAATAGTCTATACCAAATGCATAAGGCTGTTAAGTTTCACCTTATAACAGACCCGTACTTCATCACAAATACATATTACATTTGAAAGACAGAATATATTTGAGTGGGGGGATTATTCTAACATCTATACCAACTTTGGTGTAGAAAACTGCAATAACTTTTCATAATCTGATTTACAGACTGTAATTATTTGGGCCTCAATCTTGCAAAGACTTAATCATAAGGATAACTTTACATGAGTAGTCCCATCAAAATAAATAAGACTAATAATATGTATAAAGTTACGTACATGCATAAATCTTTGCAGGAAGGGGAGCTTAGAATGAAAATTCAATTTCACAGGTGCCGAAACATCAAAAAAAATGTTACAATATTTCGGTAGAGCTGTTATTTCACATACTTTGAAAAACAGTAAAGCTCCTTATATTATAACAAGGAAGCATTTATTCATGAATTGGTGTTAAAGTAAACAGATCTTTGTTGGTGATTAAAGACTGTCTTCACATCTTTCTGGTTAACAAAAAGTTATATTCTAGATTGACTCAAAGGCTCTGTACTAATATCTTAACAATCGCTAGAATTTCTTCCCCAGTCACATTCCTGCAATAACATAAATTAATGACAATCCAATCATTCCTAAAATGTCTTTAAAACTACATTAGTTAAACCCACCCAGATTTCTATAGCCTCTCCTTTACACACCTGCTTTGATGAACCTATGTGGGAACTCTCCTTGTCCAATATGTAGATAAAGCACTTTCTTTGATATGGGTTAGGCCCCTGCCTATTTCTTTTTGTGGACCGTTAACCCATTCCTGTCTACCTTGGTCTGGATTATGTACACCAATCCTCCAAAACATGCTGAAAGGCACTTCTGCTCAGCAAGGTCAACAAAACACATATATGTTCTGAAGACTCAGTCATTTTGGAGAGAGGATGAGCCAAAAAAGTAGGAACATTTTCAAAGAGTGAACAAAAAGGAAGTGTTTGAGACACTACTGGTTTATTGTTGATTTTTTCCCACACACCTCCCAGGATAATTTCACACTAGAATGAGATTGTCGCATGTGAGATTTCAGGGGGATTGGTTTCTTTTTAGTGGCACATGGAAATAGGATGCAGGCTGAAATTCAGCCTTCTAATGTGAAGGTAACAGCTAATGGCTAGTACCACTCCACGATACACATAATGGTTTTCTATTTATCCACTTATGTAATTTTCCCACTTTGGAATAATTCTGAGTACTGTTTCTTAGCTAGATGACTGGAGTCTCTTCTTACCATTCTGGAAATTCCTCTTTTTAAATTTATTTTCTGCTTCTAAGTATTTAATCCTGCACTAAACTATCCTAGTTCAGTTTTTTTGGCTGACATGTTGACCTCCAACTACTTGGTTTTTGTGATGTGTTTTACTAGACAGATATAATCTTTGAGTATTCAACACCTTATTAAAATCTATTGTGCTTTGAGAACATGGACTTTAATTCTCTACATTTTACTTTATGACATTTGTTGTGATTTAATATAGTCAATTTGTTTTTACTTATTCCACAGTGCTGTCACTTTAAGAAAATTAAGCACAAGTACTGGCATTCAGCCCTCTATAGCCACTACAGGAGATGAAATCAGGGGCTGTTTTTCACATAAACTTCATTTTCTTCCTAAGAGGAATGAGTTGTGCTATTCTTTTGCACTAGAACTAATGGCCATTATGCAAATAATTTTAGCAACTTTAAATACTGTCAAGACATCCAGAATCCTGCTGGGTTGGCAGCCAAAGCACTATTTGATTTTTTTTTTCTTAAAGTGCTGAACTCCAGGGTTGTTAAGATTTAGATCACCTAAACACTGCCAGCAATTCATGTGCACATTGGGAGAAAAACTGCTCTGTCCTCTGACAAAGAAAATCTACAGTGGATACTATTAAGACGTAAGATTTTCCAGAAGCCACCACAGCACAGTATCTGAGAGTGCTCATTTTTCTGTTGTTTAAAGGAACAGGGAAATTCTGCAGTATCTCACATACCACTGTGTCATAAATATTGATAAATGCTGACTTTTCTGGACTTGATCCTGCACAATGCAGATTAGGATTTTCAACCCTGTTAATTCTCACTATTTTTGCATGTCTCATAGTTTTCAACACTTCCTTTTTTAAACTTCTTGCGATCTTGCAAGAATTTCCTGGAAGCTCAGGAGCTCTGTCTGAGCTAGAACTGGTATTGTAGTTCTGGCTTCAGCCACTAGAAGCTGCTGTCAGCATCCTGAGTTGCATGTATAAGACTGCAGTTGCAGCTGTAAACAGCAGAGGCTCTCATGATTTTAGGCATCAGTGGAGGTTTGTGCTTATAAGCACAAGGTAGAGAGTGAGGAGCAGGACAAGGTGTACAGTAGAAGCAAACCTCTATCAATGGAAGTGACACTGGGTGGTCACAAAGTTCTTCCTCTCTAATAGGAGGGATAAAAGTTATGTGCCCTGTTCTTAGGCGTAAGAGCTTTATTTGCATGCATAGATTCACAGAAAAAAATTCATGTCTGCTCAGACACACCCATGCTCCCCTTACATCCCGTTCTTTTTTACCTTATGTTTTTTAAAATAGTGGAATATGTGCACAAAGATCTTGATACCTACTTCCACTCAGTGCTGAGGACTACGCCTAATGCTTAATCTTAGGCTTGATCTACATCACTGAGGGACATGAATGCCAGAGCTATGCCAGCCTAACTTGTGCCTAGAGCAATGGAAGAATGTTTCTCACCACTCAGGGAGGGGAAATGACCTACAATGATGGAAAACCCCTTCTATCATTGCAGGAAGTGTCTACACTGCAGCTGTGCTACTCTCGCCTCAGTTACTGCACTTAGGCCAGAGCCTAGCCTTTGCTGATACCCGTGCTGCGGTTCAAGAAGTTAGCGCCGCATACACCGCTCACAGGGACACGGAGACTCAGGGCCGAGATGATGAACATGTAATAACTCACGTTGAGAATGTGCTAGATGTAATAGAGATTTAGAAATACAAACTATAGTTGTTTAGAAAATAAAGTCACAAAACGTACAGGAAAAATAGCAGCTAATTGCTCTGATTCAGCTCATCTTCCTTTCTCCCCCCTGCACTTCCAATTCCAGAATGATTTCCAATATTCTCATGAACTGCTCGAGTTCTAGATTGATGTCTTATATCACGTGAAAGGCAGTATTACAGCATGAATTTACTTTCTAAGTATACAGTCACAGATTATTTTCTCCTTTTGTGACAGGAACAGCGTGGGTTCTTTTCATATGCTTACGGTATTTTCCTGTCCATCTTTGATTTATATACAGTTGAGAAACGTGAACTCCCAGGTAAACAAGCTGCAGAATCGAAAGAATCACATGCATTGAGCATGCCACTCCAATTATAATATGTATCTTTATAGTCTTATGCTCTTTCAATTACAAATAATCATTCACAAAATCATAGTTTCTTACTATGTACAGAATCCTTGAAGTTAGGTTAAAGATAGACTATAGTTCTGTGTCTGTACAATGGTTCTTCAGTACAATTATTTCTCCCCTACCCTTTATTAGCATAAACTGATACTATGTGCACTTGTCATCTAATTAGAGCTAGAAATAATTTCTCAGTCTTACTCTAAAATGTGAGTCCCTGGTTGACCCCATTTCCATAATATTCTCCTTGTATGTTAAAGTGGCAAATAAGTGCCAAATATAACTGCACAGAAAGTATTTTGGAAAGTGATGAGGGGCAACACCTACTCATCTGGGCCAAGACTTTTAAAAATAGACATTAAGGCCATACTTAAACTATTAAATAAGTGGCCTGAATTTCCAAAATATTGAAGAACCAGCAGTTCCTACTGAAATCAGTCAGCCCTTAGCACTTCTGAAAGTCAGCCACTTATTTAGGAACCTAAATATGGACTTAGAAACTTCACTAGAGGCTCTGATTTTTCAGGAGCTTGCTTATAAATATTATTGAATGTGCAAATTATCCTAAAAGAGCACGAGTTTCTTTCATAGTCAGCTTTAAGATGAAATGCCTAGTCAGCTTGACAGCTTTAGAAAACACTGCTGGTCGCTTAAATATCTCCCCCAATAAACTTAGTCACAAAACTACTTCCCAACAATAGATTATAGGAACGCGGCATCCTGACTTTCATAAGTCTAACTGTGTATTATTCACAAACTGGCCAAAAAACAATCAACTCTCTAACCCATATATTTCTGTGATAGTATCTGCAAATGTTTATTTAATTTTTCTATCCCCAAAGATCAAATTCCGATAAAGCTGAGGTTATATTTTTGGATGCTGCTGGTCTAGTAACAAGGTTTCGGTGAAATGAATAAAAATGATTAAATGTTTCCTGATTTTTGTAAAATTAATGACTTGGTGGGTGGAAGAACTATTTTCTCTCAAAAAGAAAAGGAGGACTTGTGGCACCTTAGAGATTAACAAATTTATTTGAGCATAAGCTTTCGTGAGCTACAGCTCATTTCATCAGATGCATGCAGTGGAAAATACAGTGGGGAGATTTATACACACAGAAAACAAGGAACAATGGGTGTTACCATACACACTGTAACAAGGGTGATCAGGTAAGGTGAGCTATTACCAGCAGGAGAGCAGAGAGTTGGGGGGAGGAACCTTTTGTAGTGATAATCAAGGTGGGCCATTTCCAGCAGTTGACAAGAACGTGTGAGGAACAGTTGGGGGGGGGGAATAAACATGGGGAAATAGTTTTACGTTGTGTAATGACACATCCACTTCCAGTCTTTAGTCAAGCCTAAGTTAATTGTATCCAGTTTGCAAATTGCATCCAATGAAGTGAGCTGTAGCTCACAAAAGCTTATGCTCAAATAAATTTGTTTGTCTCTAAGGTGCCACAAGTACTCCTATTCTTTTTGCGAATACAGACTAACACGGCTGCTACTCTGAAACCTATTTTCTCTCACTGCACTATTCACAAAATAAGCTAGAGGTCACCAAACCACAGAACAGGGAACCAAACTGATCACATTACAATTTGGCACAAAGGAAGAAGAACTTGAGAGGATGTACATAGAAGGAATGTGGTAGACACAGGAAAGGATCATGCATTAGTGGTAGCTAAATTGAGAATAAAAATAAGAAAAAAAGAGAACCAAACATCAGAGTCGCTCATGTTATAATGTAAACAAGTTAAAACAGACAACACAACAAATGTTTAAAATTGAGCTTGCAAGAAGATTCCAGGTGCTTGAAGATGAAAACAATGGAAAAGTGTAAAGCAAATGGAAATGTGTAAAAGGAAAAATCACCACAATCTGTGAAGAAGACACCAACAAATAGCTGTCTAAAGGTACATGACAGAAAATAGAAAAAAGATGTAAAATTAAACAAACCAAATCAAACAACAAGAAAAAAACAGAAACAGTGACTCCAGGAGGAATATGCCACAACGAACAAAGAGGTCAAAAAGAGTGCAAGGAAAGATACATGAGATTTTATAGAGAAAATAGCAACAGATGCACAGATCGCTACAGCACAAGATGTCCATTCCAAGTAAAATAATTACACACATTATCCTAGACAGACTAAAGAAAGCAGTAGATTCAAAGCTATGACAAGAAGAGGAAGAATTCAGAAAGGAGAAATGCATAGATCAAATAATAACTTTAAGTACACCATAGAACTATCAACAGAATGGCAGTCACGCCTCTAAAATCTGTTAATTTCATAGATTTCCAAAAAAGCCTGTGGATAGCACAGACTTATGGAAATTGCTATCCCACTATGGAAGCCCCCCAAAATATGTGAATATCATTTACCGCTTCTACGAAAATATGAAATGCAAAGTAACAGATAACAGCAAATTGACTAAGATATTCAAGGTAACTACTGGCATCAGAGAAGGATTTCTTATGTCACCCATAATCCATGACTGCGTAATGAGAAACACCACAAAACAAAGTAGGGGTGTACAATGGACTTCACAGAGAAGCTAGAAAACCTCAACTTTTCAATACCCTTAGAAATATGCAAGCTATCCTTTCCAGACCTATGCACAGTTAGTATGGCTGAAAATTAACACCAAGAAAACTAAAACGATGAGAATCAATGCACAAGAAGAAACACCAATAATGCTTTCTGGGACTGACACTTCACATATCTTGGCAGCATTGTAAGCAGAGAGGTAGAACAGATGAACACATTAAAGCCTGAATACCAAAAAGCCAGACATGCCTTCGCAATCCTAAAACTGATCTGGAGAAACAGAACTAAACTTCTTATTATATGGTGCTAAAATTTGGAGACTTATCAAGACCTTGCTCTCTAAACTCCAAGTTTTTATAATTACTGGCCATAGATTAACCCTTAACATCAGATGGCCAGAAAAAAAAATCACAAAAGAACTTCTTGGGAGAAGGATCAAACAGAAACTGATAGGTCAGGAAATTATGGAATGAAAATGGAGATAGCTGGGACACAATGGAGGGAAGAACTGAACAACATAATATGAAAGGTGCAGGACTGGAATCCCCAAGGCAAGAGATGATGAGCTAAACCAAGGATAATTTGGAAATGCAGAACACAAGCAGAACGGAAAGTCATTAAAAAGACTTGGGAAGAAGCTAAGACTGCAGCAAAGGACCACCAAAGATGGAAGGCAGTAGTGAACACCCTATGTTCTGCATGGAACGAAGAGGCATAATCTAATCAGTCAACCTAGTAACAGAACAAATTCCAAATATGTTTACAGTTCTGAATGCTCTCTGCAAGGACAGAAGTCACCGCATGAAGCTCTCCCCTTTAGGTTTTTTTTCATTTGGTTCTCTACAGTTAGAATCTTCTTCACCTTCCCATGGACAAGTATCCCTTTCCTGGGTGGCCTGCTCCTCATGAAATCAATGGGAGTTTTTCTGTTCAAACCAGGGCCTCAAATAAGCAAAGCATACCAGCATTCAACAATGGATGGTTGTGTTGCACCTTTAAATGTGTTTCTCAGCATTACCATCACTTCTGAGCTCAGTCCAATTTTTGGCACTGAAAAATAAACATAATTGAATCCCTGTCATTCTTTGCTGTCTGTACACCAGACACTAAAAGCCTTTTTCCAGCTACACACCTTCAGCCAACAATTGATTGAAGAGGCATCACAATGGTTGAAGATGGAATACTGTACAGTGGGAAAACTGATGGACATATCTTGGTCCTTTATTTAGATTGTTACTCGATACATTTTAAGTCTCCCCTGGGTCATGAGACCAGTTCATGGCCATGACAAAGATGCCTGAGATAGCAGCTCCCTTAGAAACTACAAGGATTTTGGAAGTGATATGCCAAGTGAGTTGCTTAGGACAGGGATAATCTCAGCGAGATCATGCCCTGGGCATGACAATGCGGGGAGACATATGTAAAAGGCTGGCACTATTTTCATGAGCCATGTTAACCATGTTAACAGGTGATGGTCTTACTGGGAAAGGGTTAGGTGGATCATTAGTCCCATATGAATGAATGCAGTGAGAGTGGGTCTCTAAAGAGAAAGGTTCTAGGCTGTGGCCTGAGCATATCTGAGCTCAGGAGCAATGCTCCCCCTGAAAAAGTGTTTACTAAACACACTTTGTTATTGACAAAGCAAAGTCCCAGGACAGGTGTGGTTTGGGTTCTATACAGGAAGTGTACTATTTTTTTAGAGCACATTGGGAGAAGCGCCAACTCACATTGCTGTTATAGTTATGTTAACAGTAGTGGTGTTTGTTGATCTTGGATTAGGTATTATGCTGACTGAGAATTTGGTCTAATAACTTGGAGTCTAATTATTAATTCTATTTGAATTCAATGTAACTTACTAAAATGGACTTTCAAAATTTAATTTTTAATGGTATATTCACCTGGACCTGGTCTTAGAAACATTTAGTACCAGGCATGCTGCCATAACGTAGTCACATTGGGCTTACTCACATAAATAAAATTACTCATGTAACTACATGCTGCAGGACTAGACTTTTGGCTGCAATTTTTAAAAAATTTTGAAGTTGCAGTTTTAATTTCCTTTCCAAAAACTCAGCTATTCTTTTGCAGAGCTCTTAGCATATAATAGTCCACGTAATGCTTAGACCTTGAACTTGTATATTGGTTGCGCTAATTAGGGTCATTTATGAAAGAATTCTTTGTTTTACACACAAGTCTGGATAATACGATTCTGAGCTGTATTTACTCTTGTTGCCCGTGGGTTAGATGTATGACATAGATTATGCAGCTCTAAATGGCTTTTTATACCAGCTTTGTTATGAATTTATGATAAAGGCTGCAATGTGTTGCTACTTTTGTATTTATGATTAACTTAATAAGCTTTTTGATTTCATTTGTGAGAGGGTTCCCACCCCCTTTAGTTTTATTCAAAATATTTAACATCCGTCTAAAATGATATCCCATGTGAAGGTATTGTTTTCACACTGTGGCCTACAGTACGCTACCACAGCTTGTTAAAGATGAAGGCTGAGATTAAATACACCCCACTTGGCAAAGGGCACATTGCAAACAATTGCTTCTGACCTTTGCCACACAAAGCTCATTCACAACTGCCGCTCATCACTTCCTCCTACATCTATCCTGGGGGACCTAAAAGAGCACTGGCATGTTCCATGCAACACTGACTGTGAACTAGTGCCCTGAGTGCTAACACGGTGTGATCACTTGCTGTCACTCCAAGCCCTGACACTTTCTCTTTCTTGACAAATTAGTAATAATAATTGCACACCACTGTTCTAGCCTCATCCAAGTCTTCTCACCAGAGTCTTTTTAATATAATTAGCAGTAAGCGAGACACTGAGCTAATAGGCATTAAAGAAAGAGTTGCAAAAATGACATTTAATTCAGTCTGTCATCAGGATATTTCCAATCTGAGATGGACCCAAGCCACAATGTTGGCAGGTGGAGCTGAACTTTCACCAAGGCTGGGTGTGTTCAGTATGGAGGCTTTAAAGGGTCAGCCCTTAGAAGCATCCCACTTCAATTAGTATTAGCCTCCATCAGCTCAATGTGCTGCACTGGTCAATCACATTAAAGTGAGGGATGAATCAGGCTGAGTCATCAAATACCAATAGCTGTGACTGTGGCCATCTAAGGGCCCAATCCTGCAAACTCATCATGAGTAGTGTCTTGATTTACACAAGTATTCTCATTGACATCGATGAACAAGGACTGGTTTGCAGTATGGCTGAGTCCTAAGGGTGAATTCATTTAGTATTCCCTACTCCCCATTATAAATGTATAAGTAGAAGAAATACAGTATTCCTATTCAATATTGCTAAGTATTTCCACGTTATTAGAATATGTTTTGTGTCCCTTTACATTATATTTAATTGGAAATATCTTATTCTATTGATAGTGTCACAATTTGGGGGGGAAGCTACACATCAAATATTACTGAGAAACTAAAGGTAGATAGTAGATGAAGGTAAACAGCAATTCTCCTAAACAAGAAACTCTTATTGTCACCTCCACATCTAACGTGAAACACAAGAGGATTTCTACACTAGAAAGTATGGCCAAGTGAATGAAGCATTGGATTGGGACTCAGTAGACATGGGTCTATGCCTCTGTCTGCTACTAGCCCTGCTGGCTGACTTTGGGCACATGTCTATGCCTCAGTTTCCCCATCTGTAAAATGGAGATAATTGTATTGAGCTCCTTTGTAAAACAAACACTTTGAGAACTGCTGATGAAAAATGCTATATAGAGTACTATTATAGAGGGGAGTGCTAGATAGAAGGGATCAGAGAAAACAAAAGGAGTTTTGAAATTACTCCACTGTACATTTCCAATCCCCTGGGCTGGCTGCACATAAATGGTATTACATTTCCATGTGTAATATTATAAATCAAGGGCATAATGTATTCAATGCATCCATACCCCCACCCCCTCAGAGTCAGTGAGAATTTTAAAGCCTGTTGGGTTTGAAAAACTAAAGAACACTCAAAGGCATGAACAAGTCTAATATTAGGGTTAGAAGTCAATGAGACTTCATGTGCTTAAGCACCTCGCTGAATTGGCACCAAATGAACATAGTGGATGGTAGCAAGAGGGCTGAGGATGTTATTTACTACTTTATTTTAGTTACATGGTGAAATCCTGGCCCCACTGAAATCAAAGGGAGTTCTACTATTGATTTCAGTGGGACTAGCACTTCACCTCCAGACTGAAAATGTGAGCTAGATATTTGTAAGCTAATACACCAGTTAAGACTGTAACCACACACATCAGAATAAGTATAGACAGTGCTAGAATACCACCAAACTAATCGGTACATCTCTAGCAGATTATGATAGCTCCATTTACCATTTTACCTCTGTTTCTGCTTCAGCCGAACTCAGTATGTCTTACAAAAATGTCTGATCAGTTTGATTTTGGGGTATATTGTTTTCAGCTCAACTAATTGCCAAACTGACTCCAGCAAATTGAAGCAGCAGCATTTTTGCTTTGTTTTACTCATTCCTTTCATTTACTTAGTTATACTTATTTTACAGCTTTGTTCAAATCTCTATCTGTGGTGAGTTTACAACACACAGCACTTGTCTGAACTGTTTAAAGCCAGACTGTTCTCTCATACACAGTAAAGCTTTCCGCATTATGCATGTTGTGTTTTATTTCACTGTTTGGAGAACATTTTATGAAATCAGCAGCTAGTTGGAAGGAAATCATTTGCATACTTGGCTCCATATACCTGGAATTCCTTAATTTTAGGGATTAGCAAAATGAGTCTAATAAAAAGCATAAGGCCTAGTTAATCAGCTCTGTAAACTCCCTTCATTAGATGTTACTTGCTGCCTACACAAGTGCACATTTCAGGAAATTTACATTGTGCAGGTCAGTTATTACTATTTTATGAACTGATTTCTATTTTTATGTGACACAGTTTGTGTTTTTAGTGTTCGTAAAAGTTAAACAACTTTTTTTTAAGTTGTGGGTTATATATGCCCTTCTGCGGCCTCGTGCATGACACTTTCCCTATGTTAAGTCTATAATACCCTAGGTTTACTGAGGGTGACAAAATGATATACTGTAATTAATATAAACAAATACATTTTATTTGAGCTGATGTGGAAAATTATTGCATTAGAATGTAGAACGTGGGTTAGCATTAGGGAATTTCTCAACAAATCATTTTCCCCACTCAATTTGTCAAAACCAAAACTGTTTATAAAACACTTTTAAAAAACTGGTAAAATATTTCAAGATTGCCAAAATGTCCCATTTTGACATTGTTGACCTGGACGGCGTGAGGTTTATCAAGTTGAAATGACTTTTCACTGAGAAATTTTAGCAAAATTCACAACAAAAAAGTAAAAATGTTGAAATTAAAACATGTCAAAATTATCCAAATGAAATGTTTCAGTTGATGCAAACAAAACAAGTGTCAGATTTTTTTGTTCATAAAAGTTTGAGGTTTTGACTTTTCATCCTGATTTGTGATAGGAATTTTTTTTTTAAATGTTGAAAATTATTGTGGCACTAGGAAACAGTTTCCCATCTAGTTGTAGTTATAGGGCTCTTTCCAGTACTCTCCATTAGAAGTCACATTTTAAACCCAATGGGCAAAAGTTTCTAAGTAAGCTATGAAATCCAGGAATCATAATCACTCTTTGCCTATTTATCCTACACGTAGGAGTGTAGTTAACATTTTCATTGTATTTAATAAGTCGTAAGTAAGGTAATACTGGTATGAGCAGATCTGCTTTGTACTTTCAAGGCTTGAGCCAAATGGCAGTGAAGCAAATGGGAGTCTTTTTCCATTGACTGCAATAGACTGTGGATCAGGTCCTTAATAAGGAATATTCTTGAATTTATAATCTCATCTATTACTAAAAAGTTGAGTTTTGACTGTATCCACTGTACGTTTATTATGCTCATGCAAAAAATAAATAAACAACCAACCAACCAACCACACAAACAAAAAACCAGAAGAACAAACCTCTCTTCTGTTACTGTTCCCTCCTTTTCTAGCTGCATACCACATTGTCCTTCTAGTTTAAAGAAGTGTCCTGCCCCACTTCTTCTCTCTCCCCTCCTGGGAATCAGGATTTCTTAAATGGTGGAACTTGATTCCTGCCTTCAGGGGTCAGCCTGCCCCTGAATCCTTTGTGCAGCAGCTGCAACAGCAGCTCATTTGAAATTTTAGTTACAGGATCCTGCCTCAGACTATTCACTTCTATTTGGCCATTGAATAAACTGAGAGAGAGAGAGAGAGAGAGAGAGAGGGATTATTTACAGAGGGTGACCTTAAAAAAGTAAGTCAATTTTATACTCTAGTATTAACTTTACTGCATTGCCTTGACTTGCCGTTATCTTGGCAAGTAGCTAGCAAGTCAGCTAGATTTCTACCTTAATGTACCTACAGATCAGTGCAAAACAGCCTTACCAGACCAGAGAATATGGCCCCAGGTATTTGCATCAGACTGGTGACCCAAGACAAGATGCAGAGTTAACAGGTTGGTGTAGACAGGATTGCCATGAGACCAGGAATACCCTTGCTTGCGGGGGCAGACACAAATAAGACAGGGCGTTCAAGACTCTGGAAAGGTACAGGAGCCACACATAAGCGGTATAGCTGAGGTTCAAGGCCAGCATCTAAGTGGAGACAGTCCCAGGGCTGTCAGGGAGAAAATGTCCACTAGCAATTTTTCAGGTGAGCAGTGAGAGGATTTAATAAGTGAAGTTAGCTACAATCTCATGGTGAGGGTGTGGGATATAGTCTTTATAGCTTCTAGGGACAACGCAAAAAGAGCCAGTGTGATTACGTGTTCAAAATGTCACGGTGGTGGTCCAGTAAAGGGATCGTGGCTACACTTACCACTTATTACCTCTGCTTGTTTTTCTTTCCTTCTGGCGGCTGTTCACTTCTCAGAGGACTGCCTAGGCTAAGTGTAGCTTGGGTGGAATGGTGTTGGAGGTAGACCTGGGATACTGGAAGTAGCTGGTGTAGATACATGTTCCAATGCCAGCCTGACAATAGTCTCCTCCTCTGCAGATACTAGAGTTCTTTGTGAAGGCTTTATGCCTTTCCAGTGGACAAGTTCCCCTCATAGTCTAGATAGACCTGCAAAAGCGGTATATAGAAGCAAGTCTGAGGAGATGGATACTCTTGCTTTGCTTCAGACAACTCAGCAACAAGCAATGATGACGACTGGACTGGAACCTTAGTGTTACAACATCAGTTACGTAAGGTTTGTGGAATTAGCATATACAGCAAATGGTGGTGCAGCATTTTATGGTAAGCATCATGCACATTGGAGGAGGGAGACATTGACAACGGGGCTTTTAAGAGGAGATTGTTGGTATGTGGACCTATCAGCATGGTATGCTGGTACTGGATGAAGGTCTGGGAATATTCATTTGTCCTCTGGCAAGTCATTGTTAGGGTGTCCAGAACAGATGACAGGAAATGGATCACTTGATGATTACCTTCTCTGTTCATTCCCTCTGGGGCACCTGGCATTGGCCACTGTTGGAAGACAAGATACTAAGCTAGATGGACCTTTAGTCTGACCCAGTACGGTCATTCTTATGTTTTTATGACTCCCTTGTAGGAGTGCTTTATCTTGGGTGGTTAGCATAGATTGTTCTTTGTAGAACTCCTAAGTATTGTGCCCTCTTCTGCTGAGCTCTGGGGTGCAGGTCTTTGCCTTTTCTTCATGTCCTCCCATCCTCGTTACATTGCCTTTGACTATATGTCTTGACATTTGCAGTTATGGGGCTGCAGAAGTTTTCCAGGACTGAGGACCCACCAGCACATTATAGTGAGGGAGGCTTACCTCAAGTTTGCTTGCTTACCATCACCTGCTCTGTCCCATGTCCCAGGCTTTGCTCTTGTCCTCCTGCCCCTATAAAAGAATATTGATACTGTAAATGACCAGCATGAGTATTTGTTTTGTACCTGCTCAGAAAGACTTAAATGACCACATCATGTATCCGATCAACTAACAGTAAAAGCTGAAATCACTAATATTCGCAGATAATTGCGTGCGATTAGTAGTTATTTAAAATGCCAAAAAATGAATAATTTTTAATAAATAATGTTTCTAGAAATGGAAATCTGCTCATGGGTGTTCTGATAGCAAAACTGGAGACTAAATTCCTCAGATAAATTATTTGTTGTGAATTATTCACTCTGCTCTAACAATAATACTTACCTAACTCACAAAACCCTTGTGAGTATTAATTAATAGTGCGGTGAAGATAGAAGATGCTACGTAAGTGCTAAGTATTATTACTGTACTCAGAAGTAGCCAATTTTTCATGTGTACCATAAAACTATTAAACAAACAATTTTCAGAGCATGCTGTATATTACATGTATATCTTCATGGAGTTTTTGCCAACTTGTCAGACCAGTTTTGGGATTCACCAAACTACATTTAGTTCACAGAACCTTTTTCTTCCTACAACTTAAATCATATACATTTTTCTAGTATTATAACCAACACACATATTTTAAAAGTTAAAGAAGAGCCTGTGCAGTATATAGTATAAGGAAGAGGAGAACAACCTCAGAAGCTGGACTGTCAGTAGTTGGTGCTTTGTATACTGTATGGATAGTAGTTTTATTAAAATGATGGTAGCTTAAGTACACGTGATCATGATTTGATCACATTTATAATGTGCAAGTAGAATAAAGTCCAGGCCAGTAATGCATATAATGGGGATTTAAAAGGGCTAATTTCACAAAACTGAAAACAAGTATATGCCAAATCAGCTGGGAAGAAAAATTTAATCAGAAAAATGTGAATGATCATTGGGAATTGTTTAAGAATACTTTCCTCGATGCCCCTAAATCCATAATCCCACAATTGAAGAAGGACATATTGGTTAAAAACTGATCAGCTTCAGAGGAGAAGAGAAGGTAGCTTTAATTTAAAAAAAATTAACAAATGGAAGAAAGGAGAAGTTGATAGAAATCAATATAAATCAAACTAGGAATTGTAGAAAAGTGATAAAGGAAGAAAAGAGACATAAGCAGAAATCTATATCCAACAGAGTTAAGGACAATAAGAAGGCATTTTAAAGTATATTAAGAACAAAAAGAATCCTGCTAATGATACTGACCCTTTACCAGATGAAAATGGTACAATTATCAAAAAGGCAGATATGTTCAATAAATATTTCTGTATTTGGGCGGGGGGTGCAATAGCTGCTGTAGGATTTTATGTGATGATGATAACATTCTATACCACTAATATCTTGGGAGGATGTTACACAGCAGCTACTAAAGTCAAACATTTTTAAATCAGCAGGTCCAGATAACTTGCATCCAAAAGTTTTAAAAGAGCTGGCTAAGGAGCCCACAGGAACATTAATGTTGATTTTCAATAAGTCTTAGAACATTGGGGAAGTTCCAGAAGACTGGAAGAAAGTTAATGTTGTGCCAATATTTAAAAACGGTAATTGGGATGGCTTGGATAATTATAGGCCTGACAGTCTAACATAGATCCCAGGCAAGAGAATGGAGTGGTTGATTTAGGATTCAATTAATAAAGAATTAAAGGAGGGTAATATAAGTAATGTTAATCAAAAAGGGTCTATGGACAATAGATCCTGTCAAACTAACTTGATATTTTTGTATGTGATTACAAGTCTGGTTGATAAAGGTCATAGTTTTGATGTAATATGCTTAGACTTTTGTAAGGCATTTGACTTGGTACCACACGGTATTTTGATTAAAAAAACAGAATGATATAACATTAACATGACATAATTAAATGAATTAAAATCAGGTTAACTGATAGGTCTCAAAATGTAATGGTAAATGGAGAATCATCATTGAGCAGGTGTGTTTCTAGTAGAGTTCTGCAGGGATTGGTTCTTGGCCCTACGCTATTTAAATATTTTTATCAATGACCTGGAAAAAAACATAAAATCATTACTGTTCAAGTTTGCAGATGACACAAAAACTGGGGGAGTGGTAAATAATTAAGAGGACAGATCACTGATACAGAGTGATCTGGATTGCTTGGTAACCTAGCCACAAGCAAACAGTATGCTTTTTGTATGGCTAAATGTAAACATATACACCTAGAAACAAAGAATGTAGTCAGTACATATAAGATGGGGGACACTATCCTGGGAAGCTGAGACCCTGAAAAAGATCTGGGTGTGGTGGTGTATAATCAATTGAAAATGAGGTCCCAGTGCAACGCTGTGGCCAAAAGGGCTAATGTGATCCCTGGATGCATAAACAGGGGGATCTCGAGAAGGAGAAGAGAGGGTATTTTACCTCTCTATTTGGCACTGGTGTGACCACTGCTGGAATACTGTGTTCAGTTCTGGTGTCTGTAATTCAAGAAGGATGTTGACAAACTGGAAAGGGTTCACAGAAGAGCCATGAGAATGATTAAAGAGTTACAAAACATACTTTATCATGATAGATAAAAAGCTCAAATTATTTAGCTTAACAGACAGAAGGTTAAAGGGTGATTTGATTTCAGCCTATTAGTACCTACATGGGGAACAAATATTTAATAATAGGTTCTTTAATCTAGCAGAGAAAGGTAGTTGAAGCTAGATAAATTCAGACTGAAAACAGTGAAGGTAATTAACCACTGGATTCTTAATACCAGCAATTTTTAAATCAAGATCAGATGTTTTCTGAAAGATCTGCTCTAAATATTATTTTGGGGAAGTTCTATGGCCTGTGTTATATAGGACATTCGACCAGATGTTCACAATGAACCCTTCTGGCCTTGGGATCTCTCAATTTATTAATCTATATTATATACATTTAAGATTAATTGGACAAGTGACAATTCTTTTTTAACATTTCAGAGACCAATCCTACAAACATTAGGTTAGAGCTTATCCTGACGTGAAGTCCACACCTCTCTAGCGGGCCAGTGCAAGGCCCATGTATCACTTAGCATTCAAAATGAGTTTAAGCAATGGTGCTGCGTATGCTACAAAGCACAGTGTTCTTTAGCTTGTGTAATATCTGGTTCCATGACAATGACTGAAGAGTGGATGTCTTTAGAATTAAAATGTGTGAATCCCTGATTGTTTTGGGTCTGATTTAGCAGTTAGTGTTTTACTTATATTTATTTCACTTTATTTTTTCTTTTGCTACTTCACTCACTTGTTACTTCACACATTATGTTCTTCAGTTATTAAATGGGAGTATCATTTATTTCAGGCTTATTAGTTATCCAGCCATGCAGTGTTTTATTTCATTTGAGAACATAAAATATACACTGAAAACAAATTAACAGCATGATTTAACACTAATTAATTCTACAGACTATTATGATGTAGATGATACATGTTGCTGTCATCTTCTAAAAGGAAGCCAGAAGAAAGGTTCTCATAATAAAAGAATTCACAGCTCACCCTACTACAATTCTTTTCCAGAAAGTAGTTTCTTTTTCTTTAATTCACATTTCATTCAGCACCTCAGGAAAATAACAATATTCCTTCCAAAGTAGTATAGTCCTTCCTCATTTGAGGGCATTTCCTTCCCTTCAGGGTAAATTCCATTGAGCTCATGGTTTAAAAACTGAAGGAGATATCCCTTTTCTAGGGTATTTAACAGAAAAGAACTGCAGCTTTTGCGAGCCTGTAGTTAGCGCCACATGGAGATAATCTACATGGTATTTCTTACCACTATGGATCTGCTAGGCTTGAATTTGGCTAGTGCAAATGTACATTCCATTTTCATAATGATAAAAATCAGACTAAAACTACCAGTCAATAATAAAAGCAAGAAAAAGTGGTGCTGATATAACTCTTTAATGTAAATATGTTACTGAATTTTCAGAAAGCATCAAGATACTAGATCTATTTCTGCATATAAGATTTCTTTGGTATTTGAAATAAGTAGAGTACACATTACAGAGAAGAAATAGCTCTTAAAAATCCCTGGCAACTGAAGACATACCCACACAGTGGCTAACCGAGGCAATGCAATTTCTCTCAACTAATACCTATTTTTTTTCATGTAACCAAATTAATGAATTTATTTTTAAAGCTACTCGGTGAGATGAATAAACCGCTTTATGCTACCACAAAGTAGACTGCATAGAGATTTGACATCTGGTCCGTATAATCTGAAGAATATAAATATTTTTAAATGATGATAATGACAATGTAGCACTCTTGAAATCAGCACTCTGAACTTTACATCGTGAACATGTTTTTAATGTTTGTGGCCAATATTAACATGCATTAGAACAAAAACTATGTTTATTACACAGGAATAATCACACATCATCTTCTGTCCTTCATGTACTCTCACTCACTTCCCTAGACATCTTCCTAGGTATCCAACTCCTGCTATCAGACAGTAGGGGATGTCACTCACCAAGCTGGCACCTCCTTCTGGCCATCTTGGGAATTAGCTCCGCAGGTCAGTACATCGTCTCCTGGTGGTGCCTCATCCACTGTCATGTCTGCTGTCTAATCCATGTCACTCCCGGGACCGTGGCGTCCTCTTCATGACACAGCCCTCCAGCTGTGTAACCATCTGTGCTACCCCATTCCGGGGTTTAGTACGGCAGTTCAACTGTCCAACCACTTCCCCAGTGACAAGTGTTGGGAGGGACCTGCCCACTACTTTGGGTCCTGACCCAGGGACTCTTTGAACCACAGTCACTTACTGCATTCCTTTGCTTTGACGACCACTGCATTTCTATGGGCCACTTCTGCACAGCCACAGCACCCTGCTGAGACTGAGCAGCCTGTCTGGAGCTCCTTCTCTACTCCCCAGGTCCCTGTCTGCACTGCTCTGTCCAAGGAGTTCCAGGGTTGCAGCCACTAGGGAGACAGTTTTTCCTCCTCGCGCTCCTGGCAGCCACTAACCCAGCTCTGCCCTGCAGCTCTTCTTATTTGGGCCAGCTGGGCCTGAATTGGCTACTCCTCACAGCCTCTCTCCCATTGGCTGCTTCCTGTGCACCCTCCCTAAGGTTCAATTAACCCTTGTGACGAGGCAAGGCCAGATGGCTGCAGAAAAGTAGTTTTGTTTTGTTTTTTTCAGAGTGATGGATGCATATGTTTTATTAATAGTACTTGTGAGTTATTGTCATTTGAAATCTGTTTGAAGAGCATGGTGGTACAGAATCTGATGAGAACCAAAATAAATTTAGAACATATGCCTCTCAGGGCAGGGACTCCATCTTTCATACTGCCTGCAAAATGTCTATGGAAACCACTGGTACAATACATTGTGACGGGGCAAGGCCAGATGGCTATAGAAAAGTAGTGGGAGATAGATATGTTAGCTCCAGGCTAAACAAATCCCTGGTACCAGGTTAAGTGAAATGGAAGCTGCTCCAGGTCAATTAAGAACTTTCCAGAAGGCAGGGAGAATGCTAGGTTGATTGGGACACCTGAAGCCAATCGGGGCTGACTGAAACTAGTTAAAAGCCTCCCAGTCAGTCAGGTGGGTGTGCATGTCAGGAGCTGTGTGAGGAAGTTGTGCTGTTGGAGAGGCTGAGTAGTACACACCATATCAGGCACAAGGAAGGGGGCCCTGAGGTAAGGGTGAAGTGGAGCTTGAGGAAGTGAGAGCTGCTGTGGGAGGAAGTAGCCCAGGGAATTGTACAGAGTTCTAGAGAGAGAAGGGTTACGTGGAGGGTCACAGTGAGCCTCTGAGGCTAGCGAAATCCGCCAGGAAACGCGGGACCCACGGAGGCAAGGACAGAGCTTTGCCACACCCCTTACATGCCATTGTGGGGTGGACACCCCATCACATGCATATTCTTTAGCACTGCAGGATACCTCTTTGCAAGTCACCCATATCTCTCCACTTACACTGAATATTTTTAATGTTGAATTTCAAAAGCCTTTCCGGCAGAATCCCTTGGCATGGTCAAAGGGCCATTGCCTTTTAACACCAGTACTTTTCATACCCTCTAGCTATATTGGGGAAATGCTATAACTATAATAATGTAAAATGACTACTTTTTTCTCACATTTCTTTCTCTCTCTGTGTTCTAGATCTTGGTGAAAACATATCTCCCTATACACTGCCTTTAACTTCCTTAGAGAACAAAGGTCAGCCATTAAAATATCATGAAAATGGAAAATAGCCATAAAGTTAATGGTTATAGCCATATTAACAAAAGCAGAGTTAGAGTATAGCATGCTGCTGCTAGTAATCCTCCTTGCACTACTAATCTTCTGCCTAGAGTCATTACATTGTTGTCCAACTAAAAAACATGCCTTCTAAAGAAGAGCATATTGCCAATGCTGGTTGCCAACCTTAGAACTAATGATAATACCAAATAGCACAAAGTGTCCATTATCAGTTCCATCTCTGGTGAACAGCCCATTAAAAACAGATGTGCACGTAAAAGAACTGAAGAATTTTGTAGCAAAAATTAAGTGCATTGAGAAAGCAGGTTATTAGAGCCAACCACTGCCATTTAATTTCAATGAAAGAAGAGTGAAAAAAGTTGATAGGGACCCCCAGCTTATGAATGGGAAGGGAAAGTTCTGCGCTTGGCTTGAGCACTGAAAACTGTTGTTAAGGAGGATTACTGAAGACAGGGAGGATTATTCAAGATTTAAGAGTTCTTCCTGGAAAATCTGGCTGCCACTCATGAGCTGGCAAACAGACTCAAACATTTGATTTACAGCATTCTTGTATATATACTGCTGCACCCACAACTGGAATTTGCCCTACAGTATATGCCATTGGCTTTACTTGGGACAGGAATTATTGGACAGAGGAAACTAAAATCATTAGTATAATTAGGAAACATTTTACCACAGTTATTGCAGCATTATGGTCTCCATGCCCATCAAATGCCAGACAAACCAATATGGAAAAAGGTAGACAAACTGGATACTTCAGAATCTCTTGGACAAGCTTCACATTCATATCCTCCTGGATCTAGGAGCAACACCATTTTGCATCATACAAGATTCCACTTTGCAGGAGAGTGTAAAGCAGTCGTTAGTGGAAGTACACTGAGATTGCTTCAAGTAAATGAACTCATTCATCATCAGAGAGCTCCCTTGTCAAACACCTTTAGTCTCGCTTCTCTTCCACATCTTATTTAATATCAAGATGAAGCCACTCTGGGAGATGGGGAGACATCATGGACTTAATATACCCAGCTCAGAATCTCCTTTACATCTAATGCAATCACAACCTCTTCCAGCAATCCCGGTGCCTGGCTAAGGGCAGCTCCTGGAAGAAGTGGCTGAAATTGAACCAAATCAAGGAGCACGTATAGCTGGTGGGGAAGAGGGAAATCTTTTGAAGAAATTGGTACCACCATAATACCACCCACTGCTGAGATAATATGTCCTCAGATCATCAAGTTAGTTCAAGGCCTTAAGTCCTTCTGGACTCCTTTCTACTTTTTGTTGCTCAAATTGTCACACACGTTATAAATAATTAAGCAGGTCAACAGTTGGGACACAAATTCTCAAGACGTTTTTCACAAAAATGTTACTTTATTCTGATTTATTTTTATCAGCTCAAACAGTCCTTTTCTATCTCTGGCTGGCCGCCATGTTCTGTCAGTTATGGACTCAGTCTTCGTTATCCGCTTACGGCAGCTGATTGTATCTAGAAATGATGTGAGCCTTGAAAAGAGCTTCAACTGGTCTAGCATGTGACTCACCTTCTTAATAAAAGATCTCACCCACAGTGCTTCACCCTATTGCAGCATTCACTTCAATGGCTCTCCACAGAAAAACTCAAATTCTTGATCCTAGTGTTCAAAGCCCATAGAATTTACCCAAGCTATTTGGAAGACTGTCCCTCTCTCTTTCAGAACTGTGAACCACATGACTGAGTTGAACAAAAGCAGGTGACAAAGCTCTTGAAGTGGCAGTTGCAAGACTTTACAATTCATGTCTGCAAGACGAGCATAGTTACCACATATCTCACTGTATTCAGAACTGAATGTAAAACTCCCCCTTTGATTTAGCTTTCCAACAAAAACAAGAAATAAAAGAGAATTTAAGAGGAAAAATGAAGAAGTGAATAATAATAAAACCCAGCTGTTTGGGGGGAAAAGGAGGAATCTAGACCAGAGCTCTTTCTGCTAATTATAACTTGGTTTATAAGTGTGTTGAGTGTTTAAATACCTCGATGATGTATGATATAATTGGACAATTAGACATGGACACAATTTTTCATCTCACATCAGCCTGTTCTGTTCTACACAGCTAAAAACCCAGCACCATCAAGAAATGCTGCTTTATCCATATTTCAAAGATCTAAGAGATATTAATCATTGACCTGAGACACACATCACTGGGATGTTCTCAGTAACCAACATGCTGGAGGTCAAGTTAGTGTCCCCTTCCACATCCTTTGATTTCTGCCCATCTCCAGTATGCAGGCCCAGTGAACATTGTTAAACAGCATGTGCATGTCTCTGAAACTTTCCAGAGAAGAAGGCAAAAGAAACAGTAATAGCTGCAGTTATATAAAGCTGTAACAGCACCAAAAAAAAAAAAAAATACAGGTCTGAGTGCAACTAAGCCTATGGGCAGCTTGAGCCCTACAAGTGCCGAAAAACATAATGAGGCAATCACTGAACACTCCCTATGTGACTACATGGATGGCCTGATCATATCCTTAATGTCCGTGCCCAGAAGGGACCCTACATATATAGGTCTACTCCTCCAAAGAGGTTGTATGTGTTTGGGACGGAGGGTCCAGCTACCTCTTTGGGAATTTGGCTCTCTTTAGTTCTCTGTCACTTAGGGTACGTTAGTGGAAACTCCTTAAAGTGGAGTTCATGAGACAACTTCAGGCTGGGGAGTCCCAAGACCGACGCTGCCATGGCACTGGGAAGAGCCTTGGAGCCAGGGTGGAAGCACAGGGCCTCCACTGTGCCTCGGGCAGATTCTTGTGATCTGAACAGATTGTGGGAGATGGCAAGGGTTTAGGAGATAGACTCTGCTTGTTTCCCTGGGAGACTAAACCCTACTTTCCCTTCCTTCCCTCCTTGCAAAAGAGACTGTGGAGGAACTGCTGTTTCAGAAGGCCCAACACTGCATATACTTTCTGAGAGGGGCATTTTCGCCTTTAGTGTATAAAAGTCTGGTCTGTGGCAAGCAATGGAACACAAAACTAGCAATCTTGTGAGAAGAGATGTGTCTGAACAAAAATGAGATGAAATTGACATAGCTCCAGTCGTCTTCAGTGGAACTACTCAGACTTCCAGCAGCAGAGGACCTGACCCAGCCTTTCTTGTGTTGTTTTGTCTATTTTGCTTCTAGCTGTAACCAGAAAGTGAGTTAGATTAAAACAAATCAACATATTCAAAGATTTTAAAGCCAGAAGGAACCATTTTGATCAGTTATTCTGGCTTCTGGAATAACATAACTTCATATAGAAGTTCCTTCATCAAGCCCATAAGCTCTAGCTGAGCTAGAACATATCTTTTAAAAAAGAGTCCAATCTTGATTTAAAGACGGCATACAATGGATAAACCACCACTTCCCTAAGTAAACTATTCCAGTGGTTAATTACCATCTCTGTTTAATACATGTGCCTTATTTCTACTCTGAATTTGCCTCACTTCAGTTTCAAGCTGTTGGATCTCATTATCCCTTTGTCTTTTTATAAAAGGAGCCATCTACAATCAGAAAGCTTCTCCCCAAGAAGGTAATTATAGACCACGTCAAGCCACCTGTTAACCTTCTCTTTATAAACTAAATAGAGTGAGCTTCATAAAACTCTCACTCTAAGGCAGGTTTTCCAGGCCTTGAATCATTTTTGTGTCTCTTTGCTTAAAATTCTCCAATTTTTCAACACTCTTTTTGAAGAATTTTGAAGTATTTTTTGCAATTCTGCTCATGTTCAGCTGCTGTGGTCATTGCTGCATGGCCTTTAGCTCAGAAAAAATTGTAGCTACTCACTACTTATATGGCTTTATCAAAAGTTCTTAAAATCTTCCTCTGAATGAATTCAAATAGCTCCTCATCTCACAATATATTGATTTTAAAATTCAGGGTTCAGCTGACACTGCGTCACAGTACTTAGTCAGCCTAGTAGTTTTCTTTGATGGGTTTCCCAGAACCAATAGACTGATTCCAAAGTTAAACTATCTGCTCATAGCTTTCTACTTTCAAGCTGCTGTTCTATGGAACAGTCTTTCTTTAGAATTCCAGCTGGACAAACTTTGCTTACAAGCTTCACTCCTGTTGAAAACAACAAGTTATTGAATTTGTTTCTTTTCAGATCTAGCAATAGTTGGAAACATGATTTTGGAATTTCTTTGTTGCATTATGATAATATGTGAAGATGAGGTATAAGTAAAATAGAACTCAATTCATGTTTAACAGTCCTCCAAAACATACCATATTTGTGTAAGAGAAGTTTCATTTAGGGAGTCTCAGCTAAAATCAAGAATTGTATTCCGAAGCAGCCCATCTGGCAACAAATGCATCTGTCCCTAGTCATTGAAAAGAACTGGAATGATAATATTTGAACTATAATTACCTGTGGACAGTAAATAATGATCTTTTCTATAAAGTTAATTCAATTAATTGATTTATTACAACCACTTATAATGGTATGTCACCACAGCATAAGTCACCTTAACACCATTTAAATAGCTTTGATTAAAGGGAAAAATCTAATGCTCATGACCCAACTCAGCATTATATCTTAAAGGGTCAGAGATGAGGAAAAATCTACCTCGATTAAAAAAATAAGGAACATAGATAGATCTGGTCAAAAGATTTCAAACTGCAACAAAAGCTTTACTCAAAATTTCAAATTTTGGCAAATAAACAGATTCAGCTGATAGTGAGAAGCCTAGACAAAGATGTTGCGTATAACACTTTCTGAATGCAATCACACCCAGGCTCTGTCAGAAGATATATAGCTGCTTTCTGCACCATCTGAAGCTTAATACCATCATTTACATTTCCTCTCCTTTTAGTTCAATGGACATCAACAGTTTCCCAATGCTCTGTGTCAATATTACACAAAAGCTAGATTTTTTAAAAGAGTATCTTTCAGAGTTAGCTTTTGGGATATTTGAGCTGACATCCTCCCAGTGTTAGTGAAGACACATCCATAGCACCAAACACACACTACAGGTAAACTTTGTCACACTGTTAATGCTATACCATTAATCCTGACGTTTGGGTCAACAATCAACCTTCTGTTTGTTTGATGGTGGTTGTCTTTGAAGATTGCGCTCAGTCACTGAAAATGTTAATTATCCAGCCAGCATTTACAGAGGAAGTTTCAAAATAAGATGTTATTATCTACTGCTCTTCCCCTGCATGGTCTGCAAAAGGATAAAAACATCCACAAAGAATAGTTCTCTATTAAAAGCTTCATGTATCTTTGTGAATGCAAGCAAGCACAATAGATTAAAGAGTTTATTTGAACAAAATGTAGTCTTTACTCTCAGGGATAGGCCATACTTTGCTTCGTCTAATGTTCCTATGGAAAAAATTCCAAATAAGGAGATAATGACACACTCCTCACCTCTTCTTGACACCATTGTAATTCCAAAAGAATCTTTTTCCAACAATGGCACTGTGTTGACACTGTAATCCTGGGGCTCTATGCTATGCCAATATTTAGAGTTATATTTTAAGACCAGACAGGATCATTATGATAATCTAACCAGATCGCCTCCATAGGAAAGGCCATAAAGTCTAGCTGAAACAGATAGTATCTTTTAGAAAGACATCCAATCCAATCCTAATTTAAAGGCTTCAAATGTTGGACAAACTACCACATTGTTCAAATGCTTAATTAGGCCTACTGTTAAAAAATTGCACCTTATTTCCAGTTTGAATTTGTCTACCTTCAACTTCCAGACACTAGATTTTGTTACGCCTTCATCTATGAGTTAAGAGTCCTCTAGTAACAGATCTCTTGTGTTACTTGTAAAATGTAATCAAACCAACTGTTAAGCTTCTTTTTGAGAAGCTGAATATATTGAACTTCTCAAATTTCACTTCAAGACATGTTTTTCTAGACCTCAAATCATTTTTAGGGTTCTTTTCTGATTCTTCACCAATATTTCAACATCCTTTTTAAAAAGTGCAGGCATCAGGACTGGATGTGGTACGCCAGTAATGGCCACACCAAAGCTGCGTACAAAGCTAAAACCCTGCCCATGTCAACTTTCACACTGCTGGCTACATTCAGTGCTGGAATGTAGAGAATAAGCATCAATGATAACAGTTATTATATAAAAAAAAGGAGTACTTTTGGTACCTTTAGAGACTCACAAATTTATTTGAACATCAGCTTTCGTGAGCTACAGCTCACTTCATCAGATGAATGTAGTGAGCTGTAGCTCATGAAAGCTTATGCTCAAATAAATTGGTTAGTCTCTAAGGTGCCACAAGTACTCCTTTTCTTTCTGCGGATACAGACTAACACGGCTGCTACTCTGAAACCAGTTATTGTATAGTACAAATTGAATTGTTATCAGTAAAACAGTAAAATACAATTTAAGCTGGAAAGCAGATGGATATGGCCAGATTACCTATGCCATAGGGGAAACTCTCAGATGACACAGAGCCATAAGCCCACCTCCGGTGAAAGGGATGTGTCGGGTATATGGAAGGGCATGTCAGGCATCCTACCCTATGTCAAGGTTGACAGAATAAGAGACCTAATGGCCAACCAGTTTCCTGTTGTGCTAAGCAGAAACTCAGAACAGTGCAGAACACGGTTTTTCATGTTTAATATGGCCTCCTTCATCCAAAGTATCACTGGGTGCTTTATAGTGAGATTTGTCATAAAGAACTGCACGGAGCTGTTCACCAGCAGTTCACCAGCTATCACACAGACAGAAAGGAAAAATAGCTTATGGAAGTGGAGTCCCAAATGAGAGAGAGTCTGAATGTCAGAGTGGTAGATGATGGATAAGGGAGGGGGGAGATGGGTAATGGCACAGAAGGATTCAGATCAATCCTATGCTTAGGAAAACAGGAAGGTTTCAATGGGAGTTTTGAGCAAGGGAAGAGACTCAAGAACTCTCAGAGACTACATTCCAGATAGAACAGCCCAAGTTAAAGAGCCACAAGCCCAAGAAGTGCAGAGATAGCTGATCAGAAAAGTACTATATATTGTTTTGTGTTTGGTTTTCTTCTGTGACATAGGAGATGGGGAATTGTAATCTTAGCTGTATTGTTTTACCTAGGCATACATATGACACCACTTAAATAAAATATTACTGATTAATTATTAATACATTTTGTTCTTTAGGCTATTCATTTTTTTAAAAAATCTTTCCATGCCTGTTATTTTTCCTCCACACCACAGATTTATCTTAGATGGAATTTTTCTGGTATTGGTCCTTGACTGGCCAGCTTGTAATGCTGAAGGATAGCTCTAACTGCCATCACTTTCTCATACCCAGTAGAGCATGGGATCCATTTACTTGTATATTTAAAACTCCAAATTTGTGTTGCAGTATGCAATGTCCATGGCACTGAGAAATCTTTATCCCCTTCTATTTGACTCATGGGAAATGCCAAAGCAAATCCAGTCATGGCAAATGGTTAGGAGTCACACCATAAACTTCTGTTAATGTTACAGGAAAGAAGATCCAGCAATTCCTGGATATTATTAAGAAGCACAGAGTGCAAATAAAAGGATGCTAAAACTATCTGAAGGACATATATCTGCTTTCTGGAAGCCAGGGGCTAGATGAGATTTGAAAGCATATGCAACCGGAAAGAGTACCAACATATTACAAATGAAACTTGCAGGATTAAGTATCATGCTAAATGAAGGACTATTTCATTTGATGCTCAATTCTATTTTAATTTAAGTGATTAAGGACCTGCTCCAGCCCTAGGGAAGTAAATGGCAAAACTCCTTAAATTCAGTGGTGCAGGATTAAGCCCCATGATTAGTTCCTGCCTCAGTGCAGGAACATGGACTTATTAGATGACCTCTCGGGGTCTCTTCCAGTCCTCTGTTTCTATGATTCTATTATAAGAATTTTAGATACAGCATAACAAACAGCCTGAATATTCGCAAACCCCTATTTGTATTACCCAGTACATTCTCTTTGTTCCTAATTAGCAGAATATGAAACTAAATGTATTCAGGAGTCACATTCTGAAAGTGAGGAAATGATTAATCATTTAAGCAGGATTTTTTTTTTTACAGATTCCTTAATTTCACCTCTCTGAATTTTACACTGAATTTTGTCAGTTTATAAATTTGCACTATAGCTTGGCACTAGAAAAACGGGAAATAATAATAATAAAAACAATCAAGCCCTAAAGACATTTTACCACATAGACACTGAAAAATAAAGACCATTAACAAAAAAGTATAATTAAATTAAAATGCCAGCTTGCCAAAGAAGCTCAGTAAATAGGAAATATATCAAACTGTGATAATACAAATGGGCTATTTCTCAAGGTGTGAGAAAGTCAATGTAATAAACTCTGATAATTTGTTCACTTTTTATGCTGGAGATAGAGTAATGACTTAAAAGTAAAATGCCACAACAACAAACACAACAATATATTATCAACACAGTTGTTGTTCATATTAACATCACTGTTTTTAAGTGCCATGCAACCTTAAGAACATACAAACATTTAATTTTAAAAATTGCTTCTTGTGGATGATGTAGTCTGGGTCTGAAGCCTGGCCTTATTTTTAATTTTATTACTCACTGCATACACTTTCCCCACAACTATTTAGTCTGACTGATTTTAAATGTGTGCATTGTTGGTTACATTTCACACACACTGTTAATGCTAGTGGGTTTTTTTATTTCTAAAAACAATCTTATAATAAGACTACAGTCTTCGTAGAATATTCAACATGACTTTTGGCATGTAAGTTCATTTTGTTAATTCCTCTTTTAGTGTGCAAATAACCTTTGAAAACCTGATTCTAGGTGTTTATGTGTCAGGACAATATCAAAAATTATCCAACTGCCAGGTCACATGTCAACACTCCAAAGGAAAGTACAGAATATAGATACTTATTACTTTGCTGCCCCCTAGTGTTAAAAAACATGACAATTCATTTATTTTAAAAAAATAATTTATGAAGTATGTAATAGATCATATGGTAACAGTTTCTGTGATGTCAAATATCACTTTGAATGCATGTATCTGTAGATGTTATAAATTACCATGGACATTATGAGGTCAAACTGAAATTCTGATAATGCAAAATTTAAGACCAGTCAAAAAGAAAACATTTCTAATTGTAAGAAAAGAGTTTCTTTTAATAAATAAACTTTCCCATGCAGTGACTGCAACCTAAACATTGCTGTGTTGTCCTAGTGCATGAGAGCCTGAAAATGAAATTGTCTAGAAATAGACTATTTAAAATGAGTGAAACTGACAAATTCATGTTCATTTTGGAAAGCGGAGTACAATGAATAAAGTAAGTAACCTGCCTATATTGTTTGTGCCAGTTTCACCTCCATTGGATCTAGGGCTATAATTTTCACTCTGTGTCTGTGGGGACAGCTGCAAGGGATGGTGTATTCAACCTCAGGAGAAGGTTGCAGCAATACTGTTGAGCAGCTTTATATTTCAGACAAACCTTGCCCGATATGGTTTTCCAAAAGAGATGCTGAATAAGTGTATCTAAGAGCGGATCTGGCCTCACTGGCAAGTGGTGACTCCACTGGGGGGTCCATATGCCTTGGGGATCATTGATTGCAGCCATTTTGTACTGCTGGGCCGTCATTCTGGAATTATGCTGCCCAGAGACTTTCAACCTAAAAGGTGACATTTTCAGACTTCATAATAAGGATTGATTAGTAACTTGGGAAAGGAGATTTGCTTCATCAAACATACACATACACAAAATTTTATATTATATATTCAGCATCCTTTGTATTCCTGAAGAAATAAGGTTTTCATGCAAACAGTTCCCAGTTCAGTAAAGCATCCCTATTCAGGACAGCACTTGGACAGGTCCTTTCATACTTTCTTGAATCACTTTCTTGTAAAAACAATGATTTCATATTAATACATATTTTTCTGACCATTTTATTCACTAAAATACTGTAGCTACATTTAAATTACATTACGTTTGGAATACAAAGCAGCAAAACTCATGTAATTCTGGAAAAGAGAGAATTTCCAGCTTTGTGCATAGCAACCTCAATAAGTTTCTGGCCTTAATTTTCATTTCATGCAATTGGTTAAACACTGGTAAACAAAGCCTTCTTACAGGTAAACCTGCACATTGAGAACACTAAAATATCTAAATATATAATGTTTAAAGGTCTCTACATTAAGAATGCTTGTTTTTCAAGTATTATATGAACTTTGGTATGTGTATACTCTACCTGCTCTTTATCCTGATAGAGTAAAACAGCTCCTAAAGAGCGACTATGGATTATTGTATAAATCCTTCTTTGTTCATGGATTATTGACCCAAAGGAGTAATACGTCTCTAAAGAAGACTTGATAGTCCATCATGTAAATCTAGCTGCAGGCTTGGAGCACTATGTATTAAAAATCCTGATACAATTTGCCTGCAAAGATAATTATGCTCCCAAGTGAAATAACACAATATATGAGATAATATAGTTCACACTCTTGTACAGTATATAAGTTCACACTATGGATTACTGACCTGTACATTTCTTATTAAAATAAAATTTAGGTTTTGCAATCCAAATAAGTGGAAATGGAGAGCTCTATGAATCCTAAGAACTGAAAATATTTTCATGGATTCTATTTTTCTATTTTAAATAAATAAATAAATAAATAAATAGATCTGTTTCACCATGATACTTTGTTAAATTTAAACTTGGGCAGAATTTAATATGTGGAAAAATACATTTTTAAATAAAAATCACTCTCTTTTGGCCTGCCAATTACTGATATTTTTACATTAATAAGTAATATTGCACTCCTAATAAAATGATCATATATCCTGATGTAACCAACAACTGTTAGACTCTTTAAAAAGCGTTCACTTCTACAAGTTACAAATAATACACTGAAGATTGACACCTTTTATCTTTTCACTCAGAACAGATGTTTTTTGATGAATGATTTTCAGGTGATGACAGGATTGCTGAGGTGCACAGTAAGCCATTAGTCAACAAGCAGCTGTTTCTCAGGTTGTCTGTAGTATTAATTTAAATCTCTCTCACACACACATATGCATATACCCCTGCTTAGATACTACACTTTCTTCTTCTTTCTTAAAAAGGAAACTGCAGCAATACTCGTGCCCTGTATAGAAAGTTTATAGTTGTGAAATGCTACAATTATTAAAGAAATTAAACTATTTAATGACTTAATCATATTGTTTGTTTTTGTGTATGTGCTTCACTTCCTATGTGTAATTAAACTGTTCTGCCTGGATTCATGTATATAAATTAATCATTCTGCTGTATTCTTATTCCTATTATAACCTACCAGACACTATCTCTTTTACCAGTTAGGTGAGAATTTAACATCTATTGTAAACATGTATGATTGTACTATATTTAATGCAGTAAGCAAAATGTAATCCCCCAAATTTATTTTAAGCATCTTAAAAACCTGTACTGGAATTTAATTTTAATTGAAGTAGAGAGATGTGACTGAAACCCTGAATCTGAACACTCTTCAACTTCATTAGAATTCAGATAGCCCTTCATAGCAGATTGTTATTTTAAAAAATGGAGAGAACCAAAAATGTGGATCAAAATACCTACAAAATCAGAACCAGCTCTTCTAAAACAGCAAAAAAATGTGATGGTTCTATGATATTTTCCCAGAATAACAAATAGAGAGACAAGGTGGGTGAGATAATATCTTTCATTAGACCAACTTGTTTTGGCGAGAGAGAACAACTTTCGAGCTTAGGCATCTGGATAAGCTCGAAAGCTTGTCTCTCTCACCAACACAAGCTGGTCCAGTAAAAGATATTATCTCACCTACCTTATCTCTCTTATATCCTTGGACCAACACATCTACAACAACACTGCGTACAGGAGAACAAGTAGCAGCCAGAACAGTTCACAATGAGGGGGAAATAGATGCAACCATGGAATTAAGGACTTAGCACAATTTTTCCTGTATTTTTCAAAATGTAAACTCACTTTTAAAATGCAAGTTCCTAGCTCGTCAGTTGAGGAAGGAAATAATTGAAGCAGTGAATCAATGCGTCTTATTAACATAAAGTAGTGATTGCATGTCTCTTGTACCTTCCATCTAAAGATATAAATGTATCATAAATATTAACTAACTAAACATTTCACATAGGTTGAGGCTTGTAATACCTATAAAGGGACTATTTTGGTCATCTCTGAAAAACAGGCACTTTGATAGCAGAATATAGTAGGTGTTTAACAGCACATGGCAACAATGAACAAGACAATTAAGTCAAACCCTACAGGGAAAAGAGTCCTCTTGGTCAAAACTGTGGCATTTAGCTACTGTCCGAAATACAGAACAGTTGCAAAGTCATCGTGTTCCATGGGGAACTCCAGCAAACCCAGTCCGTCCCTAAATGACCTGGTGCACAGGAGGGTGACCTATGGGGCTGGTGGCCACTGCTGACCTGCTCAATAGGCCAAAGAAAGGAAGCGAGATAGGGCCCTATCTACTTCCCACTCTTGTTTGGGTGCCAGCACCCTGGAAGTGTGTTATGACCCTGTGTTCCCTCAAAATGCAGCTTTCTTTCCCCTCTGTGTCTGAAGCCCCACCTCCTCATGCACATTCTTCCCAAGAGCTTTTACACTCTAATGCGTGTTAGCAAGGAGCAATCCCATGTTCAGGAGAGTGTAGGGGCAGCACTTACAGCCATGCTCTGCACAGGGTATATTGGTGGTAAGGAAGTTTCTTTATAGCCTCACCCACACCTTGTGGACCAGTACAAGAACCAGCTACAATTTGGCCCCTGGTCTCCTGTCAGGGGAAAGAGGGAAAGCATTAGCCTACATTCAGCTATAGCAACTACAGATGAATGTTTAGACATTGTTTCCTGCCTTTTGGATCATTTTCCTTAACAAGTGCTTTGTGGAGTATCATAAAGTAGTCATCTCTACTTGCAAAACATAAACATCACAGGGCTGGAAAGAAGTGTCCCTTTCAGCTTTACAGCAGGAGACAACTGGACACTTTTGTTAGGTAAGACACAGGTATATTCTCCATTAGTGTGTATGAAACCAGGGCATTAATATTTTACAGGTTTCTCATCATCTCTGTTTGTGTAATTTATCAATGCCCAACAGGTCCTCTGCCAGCTATACATTAAAACTTTTTTCAAAATATTTCATTGTCAGCCTATGGCACCCTCATTAGTTATTAAGATAAGAGCCATGATGAACAAGAACAGTAGGTAGCTTGTTTACTTAAATGCACTTTCCTTAAACTATGAATCCCTTCATTACACAAATATTTTAGGAATACACAGATCTATGGATGTGTGTAGGTATCACAGAGATATATGCATGATTACACACAAACTTTAATGTTATATATTATGTACTGTACAACAGGGGTTCTCAACCTTTTTCTTTCTGAGTCCTCCCCACCCCTCACATGCTATAAAAACTCCATGGCCCACTTGTGCCACAATAGCTGGTTTTCTGCATATAAAAGCCAAGGACAGTGTTAGGGGGTAGCAAGCAGGGCAGTTGCTTGGGGCCCCATACCACAGGGCCCCCGTGAAGCTACGTTGCTCAGACTTCGTCATCAGCCCCGGGTGGCAGGGCTCAGAACTTCAGCCCCATGCGGTAGGGCTTCAGCTTTCTGCCCTGGTCCCCAGTGACTGTAATGCTGGCCCTGCTTGGTGGACCTCCTGAAACCTGTTTGCGGTCCCCAGAGGGCCCCGGACCCCTGGTTGAGAACCACTGCTGTACAGGTATATTCTGACCGAAAGGGCTAAATTCTATTCTCAGTTACATTAGAATAGCAACACTGAAGTCAATGGAGTTATTTCAAATGTAAATTGATGTAAGTGAGGGACTCACCCTATTGTGCCTACACTATTACTATATGGTAAGTATTACAGATGTTAATAATAAAATCCCTGTAATGGGTAAATAATCTGCACAGATGAGATGAAACTATGCTTCACTTGCAGAATTTTCAATGAATTTTTCTGAGTCGGATAGGCGAGCTTGCCCCTCCCACCTATGAACAAAGATAAGGGTTCCTCTGTCATCATCCACCATTCTCGTCTCTTATAATGTGCCAGACACTGTAGTGTTTGATCCTGGGGAGTCATCTGGAGAAAAAGAATAGCTGCCTAGATGCCTTTGTTTGCCACGTGGTTCCACTATTTCTTGCTGACCCAGCCAGGTATGGTTGCCTTGCATCTCCACTAAAGGAGATTTCAGCACATGAAATGAAGGAACATGAGTTAGCCACTGGTGGAGTTTACTTGTTCCAGCTTTCTGTCCGGGATTTTTGGATTGGGAAGGGGAAAGTATCTGAAGTGACAGATGTCTCCTTCACCCTATTCTATTGCTTCTGACTCCAAACAGCCTGAATCCACTGAAACCCAGCTGATGTGCTCCTGCAGGGTGCATTGGCAGGGGGTAAGGGTGTGTTAGGGACGCTGCCTAAACAAGAGGTGTAGTGTGGACCACTGACATCTGAGTGTTAACACTGAATATCCAGGCTCATAGTATTATGTCAATCCTGTCTTTCTCTGAGATAGTTTCTGTATGTAACCACCTCTACACAACAATGTTAGCTTGGGATATGCTGTAACAATAGTTGTACTCTTTATAGTACCTTTCATCTGAAGCACTGTTTTAATGCCTTTCCCTTACAAAGGATAAAAAGCAGAATATATACTTCTGTATTACTGCTAATAAAACTAATGCAAATTACTTTATCCCCTTCAGAACTCTAAGACATACAGGGCAATATATACAATTCAGAGAAAGATATAATTGTTTTGTACAACACAAGAACATATTAGTTGCCTGTAACCCAGGGAACACTGATTGGAACTATGTAATCAAATGAGGAAGCCTCTGTGATGATGGCAATCCCTTCATTTTCACTAGAAGTTGGTGCCATGGACTAAAGTGTTGGTCACACTTCACAGGAATATTGTTGTTTATGTTTTCTGCATCAGAAGCAAATAGAAAAATAGTTATAGAAACAAGCATAAAACCAACTTACAAAGGTAATTCTGGATATAAATTGGATAAGACAACAAAATAGTTGGGTCATGTCACCTCTACAATGAGAAAACAGGTACAAGAAGCCCTCACATAGATTACTGGCCCTCACCTCTCCTGGCTCCACACACCTCATGAAGGAACCATGTTGTCATGATTTGGCTACTTATGTTTGCCCCTGAACCACCTCTTAGGGGATATTTGAGGAGGTGGGAATGATTTTACACACATATTATGTCCCCTGCAGCTTTGTTGGGGGATGATGGTACAAAGAGCATGTGTCACTTACATCCTCCAAAACTGTGTAGCAATGACAATGTGGCACTTGCATGGAAGACCTTCTATGTTCTCATGCTGGGTGGGGGTATGCTTAGAGTTGCCAGCATTGTATTTCAAAATTAAGGGACTGTTTTCTTAGCACCCCGTCCCACCGCCCGATATTATTATCATTCATAAATAATAACAACAACAACAAATAATCAGAACTTGCCTACATTTGCCAGGGGTATTTCTTACTGCTTTTTGCAAGCAACTCCTGATCTTGTTGTACAGAGATGAAAAAATAAGGGCCATTCCTTGCACTAAGGGACTGTTGGCAAGTAGTACTAGACAAGTAGTACTGTTCACCTCAGTTTTCGGTCTTCGATCTGTGCAGCTTAGGAAAGCATGTGGCCAAGTGATCTTGGTATGTGTCCTTTGTTTGGTAATAATGAAATATAGCACCAATCTAAGCTAAGACAACCTAAGTCATTTAGAGTATTGGATTTTAGGTAGCAGCTAATGTAACCCATTGGTCATTTTGTGTTATGTGCCCCTTTGCTGCACCCAATCCACAGAAGATGCATGTCTGTTGCAGCCTCCCAGCCACAGAAACTGACTCTGTACCTTAAGCTGTAGAGAAACACATGCTTTTCATTCCAAGGCCCCCAGTGTCAGCCAAGATGGAGGCTCCAATGGAATGATAAACTATATTATACTGTTTGACCACTAGGTGGCACTGTATATAAAATGCCCCATGTGAACGAACCTCAGCCATACCTGGCAGAGCATTTAAGAACTGATGGGTACAAGCAAGCTCTGTAGCCAATCCATATCTAGTACAGTACATGACAAATGCCATCACTATCACTCACAATAAACTTTCATAAACCTGGGCACGTAACTCATAATATACAATTTATTCAGTGCATTTGCGCCACCGTTAGTATTCACGAATTGTCTATGACCAATGATGAATGTTTATGAATGTTTTCCCTGTGTAAAGTTGCCTGGAAAATATATTCTGTGAACGAGTTTCTGTCTAAGGATTGCTTGTGAACCGTTTCCAGCTACACATATCCCTTTGTGTATTTCATGTCTGAGCTGAGTGACAGGGCACCTGACACAGTTTCTGTTTCCTAATGTTATACATTTCTGCAGCTGCTTTCACCCGTAATTAATTGTCTAGTCATGAAACAATCACTGAGTAATTGGACTAGTTTTGACTGTGGGTGTAAAAGTTGCACTCCACAAACGTTCTTATGAGCAAAACTACATTCGTGAATGATCATGAACAGCAAGTTACATGGGCATCAATAAGGTCCAAATGTGATTCTGTTTTAATTCACCAAATAGTTCATGAATAATTCTTCTCATTACTCACTCAACTCTGTCCTAAATACATTGGCAGAAACTCACAGTCTTTATAAGGTAAGGAAAAGACCACATCATATAAAATGTCTTAACCAAGCAAACCAGTATTTAACTTTTATATTTTTCAATTAAAAGGCATTCAAATATCTCTAGGAAAGATCATGCTAATAGCAAACATCACCATATGAACATTATATATGACATCCAGTTTTAGATTTAATAGGGCTTGTCAAATTAAAAATTGCAGTACAGGCATAACCCTTAATCAGAGTCTGTTACAGAGCGATCAGGCATTTCAGTTTTATTAAGTTTCTCTAATAATTTCTTCACAGATAGTTAAGTCCGAGAAGAGATAATGTAAAAAAACAGTGGTAAAGTTAAATTTTCTAGCATCCTAGACTGGTCCTTTCATTCAGAAGATTCACTCTAGAGAGGGAAGAAAAAGTAAACTTCTTTGTTTTTGTTGATCCACATCTGGGAACATCAAGATCTTCTGGTCACTGGAGTTAATGCCAAAAATCATATTTTTTTATCTCATAAATCAAAGAGATGTAAGAACATTTTTTGACCTCCTTCCATATTTAGCCTATCCCTCCTGTTTGTTAATGGACTTATTGGCCAAACCCCTGTTATTAATACAGCACCAAAAGTAGGAGTGGTTCTTTACAACAGTTACCCTGTGCCAAAGACAAAAAATTCCCTGCCCTAATGATTTTACAATCTAAAGACATAAGTCACTATACTAAAATACAGAACACACAGAGAAAATGTTGAATTCATGAAATATGTAGGTTTTTTGGCATCTATTGGGACCCAATTCAGCTCCTGCTATAGTCAACAGATGCTCCTATTGACTTCATTGGGAGATGAACTAGACCCTTAGACACTGGAGGTAAATGGGATTTGCCCATATATTTTCCAAAAATAATGTATTTTCTTTACCGACGCAGGATGTTGCAATGACTGACTATCCAAAGATGGCATTCAACACAGGATGAACTGAGAATCTTTTATACAGAAGGCCAATTTTTTTTAGTGGGCCTCTGTTTTATACACGTACACTTGTTTGTCTCTATACAATCCACATTAACACACATCGGGTAGTTTTGCATTTTTTTCCAGATTACCCCATGGACAAATGTGGAGTTTACGGATCAGATTCTCAGCTAGGGTAAATCAGCATTGTGCTGTGCAGTCAATGGAACAACATCAGTTTATGCCAGCTAAGCATCTATTCCTAAATGTGCAAACTGTACAACCCAGAGGCTCCTTGAAGATTTGTCCCTCATATGCTTATGTTGCCAAAGCAATGAACAGGAAGATACAGTCAACCTAGATGTGTGTTCTTGATTTAAATCCAGAAACTACTCCACAAAAAAGAAAACTTTAAACTTCAGCCCTTTCAGGCTGACTGAAGTATCTGCAATAGTGGTCTGTAAAACTAGGAAAAGAGGAAGTAAGATGGGGCTTCTTTCTTCAGTGATGAATGGAAGTCTGTGCTATAGAAACGATATACACTATCTCAGCTGCTGCAGGGGTTAGATCACATTAAAAGAAGAATGTGCAATCGAACTGACAGAAGGCAAATGATTAGTGTTGGACATCAGTCATTTGTTTCAAGGCTATAACATAGCATTCAGTAGGAAATTCTGGTCTCTGGCATTCATCTGTGGATGGAACAGGATTTCCCATTCATTGATATGCCAAATCTTTGATAACAAAACTATTTCTACCCAATAACAAACATTTTAAATCATTTTTTTTCTGCACCTATGCAAAGATGACCAACCCCAGTGAGAAGACTCTCAGAAAATAAAAAGTCAGAAAAGCCTACTTGGTCATTGAGCCCATTTCTTGCCTGCCAGTGCAGGATTGTTCTGGAGGGTAAATTATCTAGTGGTTTGTCCAGTCTGGTTTACAATAAGCCAAGGGATGAGAATTCAACCACTTTCCCATAATCTGATATATATCACTGTCAGGAGATTTTTGCTGATAAATCAGCCAAAATTTTACCTTTCTTAATATCTTCCTATTACATCTAGCTATATCCTTGTATAAAGCAGTAAATAATTCCTCTCCCTCTTTGGTGTTAACACTTTTCATATACTTGTAGATGGTTATCATACCCCCAATTTATCATTGCTTAGCCAAGCTGAACACTTTTAGCTCTTTTCATCTGTCAATACCTCTAGATTTCACACTTCATGTCCCTATTTACATAAGGTGGGGGAAAATATTTCATCTGAAGTTTTTGATATATGCATTACTGGTGATTTTGGGTGAATATTTCTTAAATTTTAAGTACATTATATGATTTGTCCAAAGTAAAGCTTTGTGAACTTTTCAAAATTAATCATTTTTCCAATGAGGTTTTTCTTTTTCTTGTCATTAATTATCCATGGGTCAGACTGATTTTGTTACAGTTTTGTTAATTATTTGAAATTATTTGCTGAATGTTATATGCAAGTGAAATAAAATAAAATAGCCTACAGACTGCATGTGAATTGTGCTCAGTGAATGCATTCAGTCTTTGTTATTTGTTATTATTTCTGTATATTTTGTCACTTTAGTCACAAAGGACATGATCAAGACATCAGGCCCCTGATTCTCTCAGAAAGATGGTGTAAACAGCTCATGGTATTAGGAAGAACTATGTTAAAGGTTAAATTTTAAATATTTTCTGAGACACATGACTTTGGCTTTATTTAAGACCTTCCAACTAGAAAAACTAGACTAGGGGTTTTCAAACTTCATCAAAATGTTGAACACATTTTAACAGTTTGTCTCAGAGGTACTCATGGTTACATAACATCCCTTCAGAAACTATAACAATTGCTTATATGGAAAAGAAGAATTGGAATATTATTTATAAATAGTTTTAGTTGGTGTTTAATGAAATATGGAAACTTGACACAGAGAAGGCCAGCTCCGTGTGAGGAGATTGGGTTGTCCATGGACAACGAGCAGGCACTCCATGGATCACACACCACAGCTTGGGAGCTTCCAAATTTAGATTGTTGTACCATTAGCGGAGTTGAGACTTTGAATTAAGTTTGGATTGTTCCATTTCACACACAGTCATTGTGGGCAGTGTGGGCATGGGAGAGCCTAGTTGCAAAGGATAAGGCCACACATTTGCCTGGTTTATGCAACTGCTTCAGCGACAGTGCTCTGGCCTTTAGTTGGGCTAGCTATTAAGTGAGTAATTACTGAAAATTTGAACATTTGACCATCTCATTGAACTGCACTAGCGTGAGGGCTATGGCCCAGTGCTTTGGGAGCACAGAGCATTCCTTGTGGTGTTGTTAAGAAATTTACAGCAATATTTCATCTACTCACCCTGTGGATTTATTGAAATTTAGTGGTGTTCTATTTGGCTAGATGTTACCATTTACAGTCATTGCGGAACAAATACTACTGTGACATAGGCATACATGTGCAATTCTAGCTGAGAGCGCTATGCTTGGAACCTCCTACTTGCCTCTATGTCTGGCTTGGGCCAGGGTCTTGGGGATCATTTTAATATGACTGACCCTCTGTTTGTTAATTGAGCATTGCCTTTACTGGCCAGCATCACACACAACAAACAAGACAAGTAGCAGTAGATGGAGTAAGTGTCTACTTTCATTTTCCACAAACATTCATATGTACCATATGTTACTCTCACAAATGTTCAAGAACTCAAGTAGAAATGCTGTGCTAACTTGACATTTTCAAATTCAGTTTCTAATTTCCTAAAATTGTTTGAGAATGATTCTTCCAATGATTGGTCTAATTTAGTCTACATTCTCATACATATCCAGTTGTAAATTTTTGCACTAAAAGTTTAAATACAGAATCTATAATATATCAGAATGTTTTCTGAATAGAATGTAGGATTGCATAACATCTTATACACAACATTTTGATACTATGAGAAGAGTAAAGTTATAATTATTAATCATTTGAAAAGGTATCAAGATATATATGTTCACTTTAACACACAGCAAACATTTATAAATTAAGATGTGAAATGAAAAATCTCGAATGCTGCTAGAAATACCATCTATTGAAATTCAAAATATATCTGGCTTAGGTAACCAAAAAGCCCATGATAAAATATTATGAAAATTATTTTGCTACAAGGAGGTCTGAATTACACAACTACCTTAATCATTCCATTTTGCCCCGGTTTATTAGAGTGAACATATGACTTCAATGGCCTTTGGATCAGGACCTAACAGCTAATGCTAATCCAAGGTATATTTTTATAGTAGTTATTTTAATACATTATGTACTATAAAAAGACACTAAGAAAAACAAACAAACAAAAAACACACTGTGCACAGCCTAAACATGCTTCAAATCAGTCCAGCTACAAGTTTTTGAAAAGATGTAAGGCAATGACAGATATTTATATGGCAATATTAGACATGTCCAAAGCTCTAGTTAAAATCATTTAGATTTTAAAAGAAACACTAAGTGGAAAAAGACTTTTCTTCTACATGGAAGGTGTTAATCAAATTAATGTGAATGAAATGATGGATTAGGTTAGTACAGTATTTTAAAAATACCATCAATTTATATTTTCAGAATTATATTGGTTATCCTTATGTTTTGTTATATTACAACTTATACCTAACATTGAGGACTATATCTGGCTTGTACCATAGGACTCTTGTTGCAAACAATATAACTATAAACACACTATTCGGTATAACTAGACAACTGTGATTGTTCTCTACCAAATTCAAGGGACCTGATTCGGATACCATTGAAGTCAATGGGTGTTTTGTGATATGGATGTCTATACACACGAACAGGTCTCAGAAGCTTGACTTTTATAATCTACATTTAATAGATATTTTGAGATTTAAAGAAAAATAGCTTACGCTACCACAAAGTCAGTTTGGAAAGATCATTATAAAATCCCATTATCACTGCTACAAGTTGGACTATTTGTCATCACAGAAGAGATGACAAGCTCAGAAATACTACATTTGTTATTATCAGATGATAAATGATATTCCATTAAAGCTGCAATACATCATCTGTAAAGCTGCAAAGAAGATATCAAACCTATCAGTACTTGACTTATAATTTAATTTTCAAAAGCTGTCAACTAAAATTCCAAAGGCTAAGCATTTTCATTTTTAAAGTTCGTTTTATTTATTTTCCTCATCTGCTAGTCTAATTTTTTTGATATGGCAAAAATAACTGATTATGTGCAATGTATAATTCTCTTTCTCTTGATTAAGTAATACATCAGATGTCACTTATGTATTAAAAATAAATGACAAATAATAAAGCAAAAGAGTAGAGAAGAACATACCTTATTTTGATTTGCTCTTTTATTTTAAGTGCAACAATAAAGGACAGGTCAATATAAAAATATTTTGATTACACTATATCTTGATTGCTGTGACAGTTGACATTTCAGAAATCTATGGAACTCTGCTTTTTATTTACATCAAAATAATAAATGAAATAAGGGCTAACAACTGATCTCAACGGTCATTTTTATAAGACAAAGCCTTTTATGTATGTATATACATGTGTATATATTTTCACATACATTAAATAGATATTGTATATATGAACACTGGAATATTAAGCAAAAGAAAAAGATGCTATGTAGCAATACGCTATAATCAGTAACAGTCCTGTATTATCTCTTTTAAAAATGAAAATAATAGTACAGCTACTCAAAGTGCTTTAGATTAGAATGTCACCTATCAACTTACACTTTTGTAGAGAAACTGAAAATCCCTGACTGAGCTGCTCTTTATCAGAGATTCTAGTCTGTTTGGGGCAATACATATGGAAAGAACATTTTCGTACATCTCTCCAAGTGTATGTCTGATCCCAAAAGATTGCATGGGACTACTGAGAAAATATTGAGAAATATTTATGTGAATGCAGGCCCGCAAGACTGGCGTTCATATTCTACAGGTGTCTCACTGACAGAGACATTCTCTTTAGATTCATTGGAATCTATGGAGTTACACTTTAATGCACTGGGATTGTGCATTAGTTCGCTGAAAAGAGCTATCTGAAATTCTAGAAATTTGACAATTATTTACAAATTCAATAAATTAATATATCAAACAAAGCATCAGCAAGCTCTACAGATTACGATTGTATTAAACAATGCTACTCATGAAATAAAACAAAATTCCCCATTTGTCCTAAGGATCACCTTCAACTAGTTATCTTGTAGGTGACATACAGCATGCACGATGGTTTTGATTTTATATTCTGAAAACAAACCTGGCCTGAAATTACATAACTGTAGCATATATTGAAACAGTAATAGTATGAACAAATGTACTTCATGAACATTTAAAATGTTCCATATTTTATTTCAAACTAACCATTCTATGCTATAAATCAAGCCAATTTCGTACCTAACCTGTATATTAAATATGTTTACTGTTTATTTGGGTTTACATGGTATCCAATAAAGAGTTCTAAGTCCTGTTGTCCCACTGATTTCTGGGGAATGAAAGAAACTACTTCAGATTCCATAGCAATTCAACTTAATGACTTTTAAAAAGTCTGTATTGATAAATGGTCTTAAAGTTTGTATTTCTTCATTTATTAATTTCACATGGTTTAGAACAGCAGCAAAGATCTCCAGGTTGAGCATTTCCTGGCAATTAGTGCACAGCTGGGTCAGGGTTGGCTTTGACAGGAAATGCCCCATTGGTCATTATTGCTTAATTATAGGACAAACCAAATACTGAGAGATGATTCAAAGTAGCCAGAGTGGCAGAGGTGAAGGACATTAATTTGCTAAAAATAACAGGTACACACCATGTGAAACTGCATCAACCATACAAAATCATCTGTAGAGCGAAATGCCACTTTTGTTTTAACATTTTCAGATGGATGCTCAGGGTACTTCCTGGGGATCAACTATAAGCAGTTTAGCAATCTGAGACACACAGAAAGCAGCTGCTTCACAATTAGAATTAAGGATAGAATTAGGCATTGTCTACAATGGTAAAGCTTAGGAAGTCCAAATATTTACTGAGCACCCATGCTGGCAGTTATGCTAAATAGCAAATAGATCAAATCTCCCCCTCACTATGTTTTTGCTTGTCATTGAACTTGGGTACTTGTGAAAGGTGCCACTAGCTACCCTAGAGAATGAAGTCCTCTCTCTATCCAAAGGACAGGTACAGCCCATGCAAAAGCAGTAAAACCATCCCCCTATGTGTCTCAAGTTCAACCCTAACTTGGAGGGACTTGGAGAGCAATTCATTCTTCATTTCCATTCAGCCTGCCAACTGGGATGCCAATTAGTGCCTGTGGTGTGGGGATGAATGTCAGTGTTATGGACACCTATTTATCTTAAAGAAAAGGTTAAAGGGTGACTTGATTGTACTGTATAAGTACCCACATGGGGAACAAATACTTAATAATAATAATCTAGCAGAGAAAGGTATAACATGATCCAATGGCTGGAAGTTGAAGCTAGGTAAATTCAGACTGGAAATAAAGTGTAGGTTTATTAACAGAGGCAGTAATTAACCACTGAAACTACTTACCAAAGATCCTGGTGGATTCTCCATCACTGATAATTTTGAAATCAAGATTGGGTTTTTTTTTTCCAGAAAGACCTGCTCTAGGAATTATTCCAGGGAAGTTGTATGTCCTGTTATACAAGAGGTCAGATGAGATGATCACAGTAGTCCCTTCTGGCTTTGGAATCTATGAATCTCTGAATGATCTGCGAGTACAAATCTCATAAATCGGTGAAACTACAAACACCATCCCTGACCTCAGCCAGTCATTTGTACATGAGTCAACTCACTCTGAAACCACCTTCAAGCAATAATTTATCTAAACAGATGGACCCAACACGAATGAATGAGAGGTGTACCACCAGCGAGAAGAAATCTGCTACCAGGGAGAAGAAATTTCACTGGCTCACAGAAAGGGAACCAAATTTTTTATGGGCTCCCTCAACTACTCATTGCTTCACAGGAGGTTTTTCTTATGCTGGTAGGAGGGCCTAAATTGACTCTAGGGATGTAAGTAACCACTCCCACTTCTCCTGCCTCAGACCATCCAAAGAGAGGCTGCAATGACTTGAACCAGTAGTAATGTTTAAGTCCTCATCGGACTACACTGAATTAATGTCTAATTCAATGTCTGAATTAGTTCTATGGATGATGCCTCTTTCTAGGGAAAAAAAGGGTTGTAAGTTCACACACACACACCATTATCCATTCAGGCGAGCTTGAAGAGTGACTTCCTCAACCCATGACATTGTGTCTTTTCTTCAGCAATCTCATTTTTCTCCTGTAAAAAGAAAAGGAGTACTTGTGGCACCTTAGAGACTAACCAATTTATTGGAGCATAAGCTTTCGTGAGCTACAGCTCACTTCATCGGATGCATACTGTGGAAAGTGTAGAAGATCTTTTTATATACACACAAAGAATGAAAAAATACCTCCTCCCACCCCACTCTCCTGCTGGTAATAGCTTATCTAAAGTGATCACTCTCCTTACAATGTGTATGATAATCAAGGTGAGCCATTTCCAGCACAAATCCAGGGTTTAACAAGAATGTCTGGGGGGGGGTAGGAAAAAACAAGGGGAAATAGGTTCCATTGGCCATTATCTTTGAAAACTCGTGGCGAACCGGGGAAGTCCCGGATGACTGGAAAAAGGCTAATGTAGTGCCAATCTTTAAAAAAGGGAAGAAGGAGGATCCTGGGAACTACAGGCCAGTCAGCCTCACCTCAGTCCCTGGAAAAATCATGGAGCAGGTCCTCAAAGAATCAATCCTGAAGCACTTGCATGAGAGGAAAGTGATCAGGAACAGGCAGCATGGATTCACCAAGGGAAGGTCATGCCTGACTAATCTAATCTCCTTTTATGATGAGATTACTGGTTCTGTGGATGAAGGGAAAGCAGTGGATGTATTGTTTCTTGACTTTAGCAAAGCTTTTGACACGGTCTCCCATAGTATTCTTGTCAGCAAGTTAAGGAAGTATGGGCTGGATGAATGCACTATAAGGTGGGTAGAAAGCTGGCTAGATTGTCGGGCTCAACGGGTAGTGATCAATGGCTCCATGTCTAGTTGGCAGCCGGTATCAAGTGGAGTGCCCCAAGGGTCGGTTCTGGGGCCGGTTTTATTCAATATCTTCATAAATGATCTGGAGGATGGTGTGGATTGCACTCTCAGCAAATTTGCGGATGATACTAAAATGGGAGGAGTGGTAGATATGCTGGAGGGGAGGGATAGGATACAGAAGGACCTAGACAAATTGGAGGATTGGGCCAAAAGGAATCTGATGAGGTTCAATAAGGATAAGTGCAGGGTCCTGCACTTAGGACGGAAGAACCCAATGCACAGCTACAGACTAGGAACCGAATGGCTAGGCAGCAGTTCTGTGGAAAAGGACCTAGGGGTGACAGTGGACAAGAAGCTGGATATGAGTCAGCAGTGTGCCCTTGTTGCCAAGAAGGCCAATGGCATTTTGGGATGTATAAGTAGGGGCATAGCGAGCAGATCGAGGGACGTGATCGTTCCCCTCTATTCGACATTGGTGAGGCCTCATCTGGAGTACTGTGTCCAGTTTTGGGCCCCACACTTCAAGAAGGATGTGGATAAATTGGAGAGAGTCCAGCGAAGGGCAACAAAAATGATTAGGGGACTGGAACACATGACTTATGAGGAGAGGCTGAGGGAGCTGGGATTGTTTAGCCTGCAGAAGAGAAGAATGAGGGGGGATTTGATAGCTGCTTTCAACTACCTGAAAGGGGGTTCCAAAGAGGATGGCTCTAGACTGTTCTCAATGGTAGCAGATGACAGAACGAGGAGTAATGGTCTCAAGTTGCAGTGGGGGAGGTTTAGATTGGATATTAGGAAAAACTTTTTCACTAAGAGGGTGGTGAAACACTGGAATGCGTTACCTAGGGAGGTGGTAGAATCTCCTTCCTTAGAGGTTTTTAAGGTCAGGCTTGACAAAGCCCTGGCTGGGATGATTTAACTGGGAATTGGTCCTGCTTCAAGCAGGGGGTTGGACTAGATGACCTTCTGGGGTCCCTTCCAACCCTGATATTCTATGATTCTATGATTCTACCTTGCATACCCCGCCCCCCCTCAGACATTCTTGTTAAACCCTGGATTTGTGCTGGAAATGGCCCACCTTGATTATCATACACATTGTAAGGAGAGTGGTCACTTTAGATAAGCTATTAATGCATTAGTTTTGCTTAGTTTTGTGCAGGCTTCCTCACTGCAAACAAAAAAAAAAAATACCCAGATGTATTTTGTGCTGAATTAAGCTATATGCTTGCAATGTAATGCAATACACGCAATAAAGCAACTGTTCTAACAACACTGTGCAGACGAAAATCCTGCAATGGCCGGAGAATGGATGTTGATTATCTAATATAATTATTTTCCATTTCTCACTTCTATGATTTAAAGGAAATATAAAAATGACAACTTCCCCCTACCCTATCTAATACACAGTGCATTACCAGCTCCACTGTTAGCATATGGGGAAGATTATCAGACTGAAACTTTTCGTGTCAAAAGGATATCCCCCTTCAGATGTCTTCTCATTCCTTCCTCTTCCTACCAATAGAAATGTTTTTATTGGCCTAAGATGGTGTATACTGTAGGCAGAGCTAAAACAAAGCAGAATTACTGTATAATACTCCAATACTAAGTTATTTTTTTTAACGAATAAGTGAAATTTACCTATGTGCAAAGCACAAGTACATGGCATAGTCACCTGATTTGAATGTGCCTGCAGCCCTTTTATTACTTTGTGTTTAAACTTTCTGGTAAGTTTCCAAAAGGCATTTTTGTCTATCTTGTGATGATTCAGATTCAGCTTAACTTCCTTTTCAATACTGCCACCTACAATGGAAAACAATATCTACCAAGTATAAGTTACTTTGAAAACGTTGCCTTCAGCACTGTGTTACTCTCATCACATTCATCTCTGTCCTTTTTTTCAAATTTGATTTTAAATATTTACAACATCATACATCTTCCCCACCCGAAATTACTAATGAACTGTTATTGTCTGTGAAACCTACTGGATGAGTGATGGCCAACTTAAAAGGGAGCATCAATGTTTTATTTGTGAAATATAAGCTGAAAAGATTCTCCAGATCCCTTTTTATTGATCTTCTAGTTTATGGAAGGGTACCTTATACACTTAGCAAAATCAAATGTAGCTGAAGACTTCATTGTGTACCATAAAACATTTAAACAACATGGAGTAAGTAAACAGAATCTAAATTTAATTAGCAGGTAACTTCAAGTAAAACAGAGACTCTAGAAATTTCAGCAACAAAAATGCTGCAGCTGGAAATACTTTAAGTATATTTTATGAAAGCAGATTTTAAATTACTATATTTCCTTTTTCTTATGTTTCCCAAAGGAATTTCTATGGAACAGAGTCGGGTTGTCACTCAATTGCAGGATAATTCAACTAAATGTGCCCCAAAAATACTTATGAGTAGCATTTCAGTATCCGCATATGGAATCTGGATTGTGAAAAGGTGTACAAAAAAAAGAAAAGAAAAAAAAAGAAATAATTTTTGGATTCTGTAATGGAAAGAAATTACACAGCTCCTAACACTTAGTGAAAGGTTCTTGGTAACACAACAAGGGTGGATGCTTCCACTAGCACAAGGTGGCAGGAGTTATGTCAGTGTGGTAAAATGGAGCTGTTCACATGTTAATGTTAATGTCCTAGATGCTGTGATTTCTACATTCCCTGATGTTGGTGCCACCAAACAGCTTCCAGCAACTGTATGGCTGTCTGTCATATCTGACGATAGCATCACAAAAGTAGGCCACACACAGTGATATAAATCAATTGTTCTTTGCAAACTATCAAAAAATCCAAGCACCCTGCAAAGCAGTAATATGTGATAGGCAAACCTAGAGAGGACAGCGGACAGAAAAGATTATATGAGCTTGCAGTATAATATGGCAGCCACAAAAAAAAGTTAGTGCACTTTTGGGCTCCCTACGTGGGCATCACATTAAAGAGCAGGAGTATAATCGCCCTTCTCTATACAGTTGGTTAAATCACAGACAAATTGCAGGAATTTCAGAGGGAGAAAAAACCACTCCAAGATTAGGACCCACAGAGACTGACTTTAAAAAGATAAAAGAGCTATAGCTGCACTGTATAACTTGATTAAGTGAACACCATGGGAGATGGGATTGTAGATATTTGAAGGCATATATTCCAATGAATGAAGAGGAATTTCTTAGGATTGGGATTAAGGGAAAGTACATATGTGTGAAAAATCAGGTAAACATTTCTTAAGCAGAGATCTATCTGATTTTGAAATAGCCCCTCCCCTCCTCAAAGGAAGTTCCACCACTTATAATATTTGAATCTAGACTGGATACAGCATACTTTAGAGAGCAATTCTGCAATGAACTAGATGATCCAGTAGATCTTTTCCATCTCTTATTTCAGTGACAGTATAGAATCTATGAAAGTCTACCCTTTTTCAGTTGAACTACACTAGCATAACTCCTCTATTATTACCAGCTGTATGAAGAAAGAACACCCAGGTCTAACCATTTACCTGTAAGAGCATGTAATCTATATATGAATTTCAAAATAATATGATCTGCTTATTACAGATTTAAATGCTAGGTTAAATATTCTAAATGTGGCCACAGAGTGGCAACAAGGATACTGCGGCTGTCATTTTGATCATGAAGACTTGACATGATGCAAGTGAAGGAGAAATGCTGGATCAGAAAAGTGACTTGAAAATTTCTACAAATAGCTCTTGGTCTTAGACTATTAATTATGAGTATTCGGTGCTGTTTAGATTGGACACAACATGTGTTTCTCGATTGGAAGAGTATAAATTTAGACTTACGTTTCTGGGTAAATAAGATTACATTAAATTTACTTTCCACAAACATTTTTCAGAAGTTGCTTACAACTTGCTGTTTGCCCAAACATTTCTGGCAGTAAATTCATTGAAAAGCAAATAGTCACACAGCAATTTTGTTAAACATTAAATGAATTTTTCCTATCTTTAGAATTCAGTATTTCTTCCAAATCAATCCCAAATTGAATACAAATATCTGGTTAGCTTGTGCTGAGTTAGCACTGTTAGGTCTAGGATTTTTGCTACCCTAAGCAAACTAGAAAACATTCCTCTTTCACAGCCCTGTAGCTACGTAACTATAAAAACAAACAAAATCTTTGTTGCATTAGCCAACAACAATCTTTTCCCTTTCTACAAAAGTGCCAGTTCTATGTATTAGGAATACATGAAGTGAATGTGGAAAAGGAGTACTTGTGGCACCTTAGAGACTAACCAATTTATTTGAGCATGAGCTTTCGTGAGCTACAGCTCACTTCATCGGATGCATACCGTGGAAACTGCAGAAGACATTATATACACTATGAGAGATTGTTCAAGTGTGGCAAGGTACAGGGAAAAGTGGAGGCAAGAGACGCTATGGTCAAGAGTCATATGGCACATGTTCTAACCCCTACAAACAACACCACTTGAAGTGGGTGTTAGGCTCCAGCAGGCACAGAGACCTGAGGTTGTTGATAAGGCATGTTTTGTTCTAGTAAGTGAAAATATGAAAACAAAATCAGCTTGTATTTTCCTAAACTTTCTAATATGATCAGCAAGCTTCTTGTTCCAGCCCTCTGATTACAAATAAACACACCAAAACCATAGCCTTAACTTCTCTGCTAGTCTCTTCTTTTTATGTCTCCCAGAACACCTGGAGTCCAATAACTAATTGAAGATAATTAGCTCTTACTTATCGACAGTTACCGTTTCACCTGTTGAATTTGTAAATCCCTGGAACCTCCAGATTATCTAATTAGTGCATTTTGATCCTTCTCACAGAAGAGAGCTAGGCAGCAGCCTTTCTACTTGGGAATAAATACCCAGCCATACTCAAATTCAAGCTACGTTCGACCCTGGATCAAACAACTAATAAAAATAATAATTAATTTCTGGTATTAAAGCTATTGAAATACTATACTTCCACCTAGGTTCCTGGAAGGAGACTTACTCAACTCTAATATTCTGCTGAGTGCTATTGTTTCCTTATTATTTATTATTTATCCTTATTATTATTTATTTCACAGGAGTCTCACTGAAAAGTGAAGGTTGCCACAGCAGCAAAGTTTTCTACCTGAGGCCTTCTCTGCAAAAGCAGGAGAAAGGATTTGAAAAGGGGGTGTCCCATCTTGGTGCCCTAACCACTGGACTACATTGTCTGTCTTCCACCCTTTCCATTGACTGTCCCACTGTGGATAAATACTTAAATAGCCATTGGGCCGTGGGGAGGGAGGACTCTACTTCCCCCTCTCCAATCACTCTTTCATTATTTATCCATAGTGGAACAGCTTCAACAGGAGAAACCGAGGCAACCCCACTTCAGAATATCCCATAGCCCCGTGGTTAGCGCTCCTTCCTGAGAGCTGGGAAACACCTCCCACCCCCCACTTTGGATCCTTTCTCCCACTCTGGCAGCAAGCGGGGTTGTTGAACTTGGGTTTCCCACATCCCAGATGAGTGCTCTTATCACTGGGCTAAAAGTTATATGGTGGGCTTTACCTCCTCCAGTTATTTTGTGTGCAGCAAGGCAGGTGCCTAACTCATTCACAAAAGAAGAGGTTTAGGCAACTAAGCTGCCTGATTCCAGAGATAAGCTAAGCAGAGCTAGGCACCTCCTTGCAGCCAAGACTCCAATTGGCTACCTTAGGCAACTCCCCAGCTGCCATGCTGGCTTTTGTGGATCACAGTCCAAGGCGCCAGTCTCTCTGTTCATTCCACAGGGAGCTTGGGTGTCAAACTGGGCTTTTTGGATTGCAGAGTTGTTTTTGTGATTTTCTAGGTGCCTCAGTGTTCGGTGCTGTGACAGTCAGTGTGGCAGCACCTGTGTCTCTTCATGGATCCCACTCCCCAGGACCCAATTGTGTTCAGCCTGTTTAAGTGATTTTAAATTCTTCTATCAGTCCTCAAAATTTATACACACCTCTGTCCCGAGTTCCCCATCTTTGACCAGAAGAGTCTAAAAGTATAAAAGTTGGGAAGTTTCTCCTCTACATGTTAAAATGTCCCCATGCAGCCACTAAAACTTGACTGGGTGTCACTATTCAAAGAGATAATTAAGTCACAATCTCTCAGCCCCCTCTTCATGCTATTTCTATGCAAATCACTGACTCATCCCTTTAACATAAACTCTGTATGTGCCTGTGGAGACCTCATTACCTTTGACGTTATTTTTGGTCCTAGAACATCTAATTTTCAACTCTAGAGTACACAGATGGGAACAGAGAAACAATACTTGCACTCATTGCCTTTGAATTATACAAAACCAAAATGCCATTGTTATTACCTATTCCTGACACACAAATGACAGAAATGAACAAAGCTACTCTTTTTGTAATGCATCTGCATAACACTGTGAGAGTCTGATCCATTACTTCCAGTGGCACTTCATGTTGCTGCTATGAAAATGGATGAAAAATATTGTCTCTGTCTGTTAAAATTATGTGTCTTATAACGTTTCCAGCTTAGGTTACCAGAACGTTTTTGATACATTCTACGGATTCTAGTACTATTGCTTTTTTAAAAATCAAAAACAAAATACCAACCTACCTGCGCATGAATAGATAGAAATGCTTCCATTTATTCGATCACCGTCCATCCTAGCAACCTAAAGTACAGTACCAATTGGTAAAGTACATTCCCAATATTAATTGATTAATGGAAAATGTTTCCAAAATGCCTATGTGACTTAGGAGCTTAAGTCCCATTTTCAAAAATGACTTAGGACCAGATTTTTAAGGGTATTTCGGTATCTAAACATGTAGACAGTGGGATTTGAAATCAATGTGACTTAGGCACCCAGGTGCCTTTGAAAATTCCACTAGGCATCTATCTGAATCTTTAAGCACCTAAATACATTTAAAAATCTGATACAGAGACACTTAGGAGTCACAGTCCTACTGAGACAGCGTAAAATTTTCAAAAGCATCTAAGTGACTTAGGAGCTGACATCTCATTGACTTTCCATGAGGATGGGGTCATAAGTAGTTATGTGTCAGGTTTTCATAGGTATTTAGGAGCCTAAAGATGTATATAGGTGCCTAACCTCTTTAGGTGCTTTTGAAAATTCCATTAGGCATTTAACTCCCTTTGATTTCTATAGGAGTTAGGCATCCAACTTACACAGACACTTTTGAAAATTTTGCTGCAAGTCTCAGAGCACCTTTGTAAGATATTATTTTGTCCATGTAATAGTTTGAGGTACACAGAAGTTCAGCTCCTAATCCTTCAATTCATTGTGAGGGGAGGGACTGACATACTCTCATGAAACCTCACAGAAGTCACTGACTTGCCTCAGGTCACACAACAAGCTCGTAAGAGAATCAGTACAGAGCCAATGCATCTTATCTTCTAGCTCATTTCTCTAACCAGTGCACAAGACTCCATTCAGTCAGGTTCTCAGGAGCTCCTTTTTTGTATGATCTGTAGTCAGAAAGATTAGGTGTTTAGGCCACTTATTTCAAAATTCAATTACTCGGTGTAAGAGCTGGTTGAAAAAATTCTGTCAACTTTTTAAAAAAAAAATGTTGGTAAAGAAAAATGGCTTTTTAAGTAAATGGAAATTTTTGCACAAAAATTGCTGCAGTTGTCCACATTTGGGGGGTTTTCTCAAAAACCCCAAGCCAAAAATGTTTCAACTTTGGAGTTTTCAGTTTTTTGATGAAAACTCAAAAAACAAACAAAAAAAAACCCACCACTAAAATTTTCAATGAGAACAAACAATATTTCATTTTTTTCCTCATTTTTTTCTGAGGAAAAGCGAGTATTTGCCAATCAGCTATACTCTATATAAATGCTGCACAATGTAGTTGTCGAAACTATTCAATTACTACATATTTAGGTTTGACTGTTAACTTTAGAAGATAGTAAGCAGGACAGCAGATGAATCTAAAAGAGACTGGAGTTGGAGAGCAAAGTGAGAGTGTGAAATCAACCTTATTCAAAATTCTTCTCATAGGAAAGAAAGTAATTGCTTGTTACAGCTTTGCTGCCACAGGATGCAATATCTCTACTGTGTTAGCCCATGACAGCACAATTTGATCTGCATGGGCAAATCTCTGTACCCTTTTGGCTTCACTGGGACGCCACATCCTTATGTCCGTGTGGAGTCCCAGTAAAGTCACTGGAATCTGCATAAGTACAGGGATCCATCTGCACAGGTCACATTTGCAAGTTCAGAACTTTAATTTCTTTCAGAATGTTTTGGAAGAGTATCAGTTAATACAATGTAGGAGAACTTGACACCTTAAAAAAAATTTTTTTTTAAATCCTAATCATTCATTAAAATTTGTACATGTGTAAAAACACCGTTTAGTAGTCTCCCCTCCCAGATATACTAATAAGATAGCCTATTTATAAAAGTGGTCCATTGCTGTTCCAAAGCAAAAAAAGAAAAAAAATGAACTGCCCTCCCCGCCGCCCCCTTTTATTAATGCATCTTATGGAAATCTCTGTACCAGAGCATTTTATTCTTTCTAGTTTAAATGTATGAAAATTCAAAATATCACGTGCTTTTCAAAGATCAGTGTTCTTATGACATGCAAGAAGATTAATGGACTTTTACTTTTAAAAAAACCTTATTTCATAGATTGAAAGGATGTTTTACATCCCAGTGAAAATCATCAGATTTGATTGTAGGCTCTTTCTGACATCTAGCCAATCTTTGATTCTGACTGGACTAATCCAGGATATAAATGCAGATTGCTTCTTGTCAGAAAGGGGGTCTTTTCAGCACTACATATATTTCCATGAAAACGCTTATGGGAAAAAACAATCAATGAGATAGTATCATAAGTTCCTTTACAAGTTTTTCTTTTTCGCTGGGACAAAGTTTTTTGGAAGAAGTAGAAAAGCCAAGTACCAGCAAATACTTATTTTACTGTCAAATTTAGCAGGATTTATTATATGCTTCTAGTTATTTTGCTTATTCAGAATAGAACCTTTGTACACTTAATTCTCCTGTAGTTAAATTCTCTTCCCCAGAGAATTGTAAGACTCCAATTCTAATTAAAAGTCAACACTGAAGAAGGGCTCTCAATTTTTCAAAATGTATCAGAACTTATCTAACCTTAACTAGTGGGGGTGAAAAAAAGCCTGAGCCAGAATGCCAGATCCTAATCCCCCTGAACTTTGGGAAACTCAGGGCCAGTTTTTCAAGGTTGTCATAAATATAAAGGGAAGGGTAAACCCCTTTGAAATCCCTCCTGGCCAGGGGAAAGCTCCTCTCACCTGTAAAGGGTTAAGAAGCTAAAGGTAACCTCGCTGGCACCTGACCAAAATGACCAATGAGGAGACAAGATACTTTCAAAAGCTGGGAGGAGGGAGAGAAACAAAGGGTCTGTGTCTGTCTGTAGTCGTCTTGGCCGGGGACAGAACAGGAATGGAGTCTTAGAACTTTTAGTAAGTAATCTAGCTAGGTATGTGTTAGATTATGATTTCTTTAAATGGCTGAGAAAAGAATTGTGCTGAATAGAATAACTATTTCTGTCTGTGTATCTTTTTTGTAACTTAAGGTTTTGCCTAGAGGGGTTCTCTATGTTTTGAATCTAATTACCCTGTAAGATATCTACCATCCTGATTTTACAGGGGGGATTTCTTTATTTCTATTTACTTCTATTTTTTATTAAAAGTCTTCTTGTAAAACACTGAATGCTTTTTCATTGTTCTCAGATCCAAGGGTTTGGGTCTGTGGTCACCTATGCAAATTGGTGAGGCTTTTTAGCCAACATTTCCCAGGAAAGGGGGGGTGCAAGTGTTGGGAGGATTGTTCATTGTTCTTAAGATCCAAGGGTCTGGGTCTGTAGTCACCTAGGCAAATTGGTGAGGCTTTTTACCAAACCTTGTCCAGGAAGTGGGGTGCAAGGTTTTGGGAAGTATTTTGGGGGGAAGGACGCGTCCAAACAGCTCTTCCCCAGTAACCAGTATTAGTTTGGTGGTGGTAGCGGCCAGTCCAAGGATAACGGGTGTAATATTTTGTACCTTGGGGAAGTTTTGACCTAAGCTGGTAAAGATAAGCTTAGGAGGTTTTTCATGCAGGTCCCCACATCTGTACCCTAGAGTTCAGAGTGGGGGAGGAACCTTGACAAAGGTATTTAGGCACCTAAAGATACAGATAAATTCCTAGTGGGATTTTTGAAAGCACTTAAATAGGTAAGTATCAGAGGGGTAGCCGTGTTAGTCTGGATCTGTAAAAGCGGCAAAGAGTCCTGTGGTACCTTATAGACTAACAGACGTATTGGAACATAAGCTTTCGTGGGTGAATACACACTTCGTCGGATGCATGTAGTGGAAATTTCCAGAGGCAGGTATAAATATGCAAGCAAGAATCAGGCTAGGGATACCCACATTAGTTCAATCAGGGAGGATGAGGCCCTCTTCTAACAGTTGAGGTGTGAATACCGAGGGAGGAGAAACTGCTTTTGTAGTTGGCCTGTGTCATAAATATAAAGGGAAGGGTAAACCCCTTTGAAATCCCTCCTGGCCAGGGGAAAGCTCCTCTCACCTGTAAAGGGTTAAGAAGCTAAAGGTAACCTCGCTGGCACCTGACCAAAATGACCAATGAGGAGACAAGATACTTTCAAAAGCTGGGAGGAGGGAGAGAAACAAAGGGTCTGTGTCTGTCTGTAGTCGTCTTGGCCGGGGACAGAACAGGAATGGAGTCTTAGAACTTTTAGTAAGTAATCTAGCTAGGTATGTGTTAGATTATGATTTCTTTAAATGGCTGAGAAAAGAATTGTGCTGAATAGAATAACTATTTCTGTCTGTGTATCTTTTTTGTAACTTAAGGTTTTGCCTAGAGGGGTTCTCTATGTTTTTGAATCTAATTACCCTGTAAGATATATACCATCCTGATTTTACAGGGGGGATTTCTTTATTTCTATTTACTTCTATTTTTTATTAAAAGTCTTCTTGTAAAACACTGAATGCTTTTTCATTGTTCTCAGATCCAAGGGTTTGGGTTTGTGGTCACCTATGCAAATTGGTGAGGCTTTTTAGCCAACATTTCCCAGGAAAGGGGGGGTGCAAGTGTTGGGAGGATTGTTCATTGTTCTTAAGATCCAAGGGTCTGGGTCTGTAGTCACCTAGACAAATTGGTGAGGCTTTTTACCAAACCTTGTCCAGGAAGTGGGGTGCAAGGTTTTGGGAAGTATTTTGGGGGGAAGGACGCGTCCAAACAGCTCTTCCCCAGTAACCAGTATTAGTTTGGTGGTGGTAGCGGCCTGTCCAAGGTGTAATATTTTGTACCTTGGGGAAGTTTTGACCTAAGCTGGTAAAGATAAGCTTAGGAGGTTTTTCATGCAGGTCCCCACATCTGTACCCTAGAGTTCAGAGTGGGGGAGGAACCTTGACATGGTGGCACAGTGGTGGGATTAACCTGAAATCATTTTGAGATCCAGTTGAGATTTTTTGAACTAGAAATACAGATTTTAAAAAGGAATTTTTAGGAAGTCCAGAAGGCAGCTTTGAAACTGAAAGCAGCTTGGTTTCTCTCTGCTTTGTGGCCAAGCAGAGACAAAAGGGGATTATCTTGTGAATTGCAGGTTTTCTTTGCCTGGAGGCAGGGTACTTAACTCCTGCAGGGAAATTCACAGTCTTCCAACCCAGAGGTTTTTTTTTTTTCTTTTCTTCCTAAAAGTAAATAGGGGGTGTGTGCTCTACCCATTTGCCTGGAGACAAAAGTGGCAGGGTTTTTTTTAGGATTTTGATTTTTTTTTGTTTTACAAGGAGCACAGGTTTGAAAAGAAATTTTTTTTCTTCTTTGGGCTGGGTAAGCAGGTTTCCAAGTAGTTGGAGGTTTTTTGCTTTAATTTGGGCCCAGAGCAGAGACAAGGGAATTGTCTTTTTCTGTAGGCTGACAATCACTATCAGAGAATAGGTATTCTATTCCAGCACAGCAAAATTTTACAGCCAAGTTTTGTTTGTTTATTTCTAAACCTCGGGTGTAAAGTTAGTTAAAAACAGAGAGGTTAGAATGGCCAAATCCTCAGCTCGACTACAGCTGGAATTAGCCAAATTTCAGGCTGAGGAAAAACAAAGGGAACATGAAAGACAGATAGAACTCATGCGGCTGAAGGAGGAGGAGAAGGAAAAAGAGAGGAAGCATGTGGAGGAGATGGAGAGGATAAAGGCCCAGCAGAATATACCAACAAACCCTAGCAATCCTTCTCCAGGTACCACTTCCCATCCCAGAAAGTTCCCCACCTACAAGGCAGGTGATGATACTGAGGCCTTCTTAGAAAACTTCGAAAGGGCCTGCCTTGGGTACAACATCTCTACTGACCAATACATGGTAGAGCTGAGGCCGCAGCTCAGTGGACCCTTAGCTGAGGTGGCAGCTGAAATGCCTAAAGAACACATGAACAAGTATGAACTGTTTAAATCCAAGGCGAGAGTCAGAATGGGGATAACACCCGAGCAGTCTCGTCGGAGGTTCAGAGCCCTAAGGTGGAAACCAGACATGTCATTTACCCGACATGCCTACCACATTGTAAAACATTGGGATGCCTGGATATCAGGAGCAAGTGTTGAATCTCCAGTAAATTTGCCCTTCCTAATGCAAATGGAACAATTCTTAGAGGGTGTTCCTGAGGAAATAGAAAGATACATCCTAGATGGGAAACCCAAAACTGTAATTGAGGCAGGAGAGATTGGAGCCAGATGGGTGGAGGTGGCAGAGAAGAAGAAAACTGGTCGCAGTTGGAGCGGAGACCAGAAGGGACCACCCCAGACCACACCCTATTACCGGGGGCCGCCCAAAGCCCCACCTACCTCCCAAAGAACCCTCCAGACCCCTTATCGTCCCACCACCCCGTTCTCCAGCAACCCTCCTCGCCCCAGTGACCCGTCAGCTGGACGATGTTTTAAGTGTAACGAGCTGGGGCATGTAAAGGCCAACTGCCCCAAGAACCCCAACAGATTACAGTTCATTGCACCGGAATCACACCAGAGGTCCACAGGCCCAGATACCTCCCAGATACCCTTGGAACGGAGGGAAACTGTGAGTGTGGGTGGGAAGAAGGTCACCGCGTGGAGGGACACCGGAGCACAAGTGTCAGCTATCCATGCTTCCTTAGTGGACCCCAATTTAATCAACCCAGAGATCCAAGTGACGATTCAACCCTTCAAGTCCAACTCTTTCAATTTGCCTACAGCCAAGTTGCCTGTCCAGTACAAGGGCTGGTCAGGAATGTGGACTTTTGCAGTCTATGATGATTATCCCATCCCCATGCTGTTGGGGGAAGACTTGGCCAATCATGTGAAGCAGGCCAAGAGGGTGGGAATGGTCACCCGCAACCAGGCTAAACAAGCCGTGAGGCCTAGCTCTGTTCCGGAAACTTCTATCAGGACCCAGTCAGAGGTGATGGACCTGGACCCCAGGCCAATGTCTGCAACAGCAGTAGTGGATCCAGTCCCAGAGACCCAGACGGAACCAGTCCCAGAACCGGAACCAGCCGAACAACCAACACCAGACCCCGTGTCAGCACTGAATCCAGTACTTGCAACCTCAACACCAGAGGGCCCCACCGAACCTGAACTGGCAGCAGCCGATAACCCTACACAAGAGGCTCAGCCGGAGCCTGAATCCCAACATAGTGCACCAGCGGAGAGCGGTTCACAGTCAACAGAAACAGCTCCATCCCCTATATCGCTTCCAGAGGGACCAAGCCTAGGTCCACAATCCCATGAGGAACTGATGTCTCCAGCATCAAGGGAACAGTTCCAGACCGAACAGGAAGCAGATGAAAGCCTCCAGAGAGCTTGGACGGCGGCACGGAGCAACCCACCGCCTCTCAGCTCTTCTAATCGATCCAGGTTTGTTGTAGAAAGAGGACTTTTATACAAGGAAACTCTTTCTGGGGGACACCAGGAAGACTGGCATCCTCAGAGACAGTTGGTAGTTCCAACTAAATACCGGGCCAAGCTCTTGAGCTTAGCCCATGATCACCCTAGTGGCCATGCTGGGGTGAACAGGACCAAAGACCGTTTGGGGGGGTCATTCCACTGGGAGGGAATGGGCAAGGATGTTTCTACCTATGTCCAGTCTTGTGAGGTGTGCCAAAGAGTGGGAAAACCCCAAGACCAGGTCAAAGCTCCTCTCCAGCCACTCCCCATCATTGAAGTTCCATTTCAGCGAGTAGCTGTGGATATTCTGGGTCCTTTTCCGAAAAAGACACCCAGAGGAAAGCAGTACATACTGACTTTCATGGATTTTGCCACCCGATGGCCGGAAGCAGTAGCTCTAAGCAACACCAGGGCTAAAAGTGTGTGCCAGGCACTAGCAGACATTTTTGCCAGGGTAGGTTGGCCCTCCGACATCCTCACAGATGCAGGGACTAATTTCCTGGCAGGAACTATGAAAAACCTTTGGGAAGCTCATGGGGTAAATCACTTGGTTGCCACTCCTTACCATCATCAAACAAATGGCATGGTGGAGAAGTTTAATGGAACTTTGGGGGCCATGATACGTAAATTCGTAAATGAGCACTCCAATGAGTGGGACCTAGTATTGCAGCAGTTGCTCTTTGCCTACAGAGCTGTACCACATCCCAGTTTAGGGTTTTCCCCATTTGAACTTGTATATGGCCGTGAGGTTAAGGGGCCATTGCAGTTGGTGAAGCAGCAATGGGAGGGATTTACACCTTCTCCAGGAACTAACATTCTGGACTTTGTAACCAACCTACAAAACACCCTCCGAACCTCTTTAGCCCTTGCTAGAGAAAACTTACAGGATGCTCAAAAAGAGCAAAAAGCCTGGTATGATAAACATGCCAGAGAGCGTTCCTTCAAAGTAGGAGACCAGGTCATGGTCTTAAAGGCGCTCAAGGCCCATAAAATGGAAGCATCGTGGGAAGGGCCATTCGTGGTCCAGGAGCGCCTGGGAGCTGTTAATTATCTCATAGCATTCCCCACCTCCAACCGAAAGCCTAAGGTGTATCATATTAATTCTCTAAAGCCCTTTTATTCCAGAGAATTAAAGGTTTGTCAGTTTACAGCCCAGGGAGGAGACGACGCTGAGTGGCCTGAAGGTGTCTACTACGAAGGGAAATGTGCTGGTGGTGTGGAAGAGGTGAACCTCTCCATGACCCTTGGGCGTATGCAGCGACAGCAGATCCAGGAGCTGTGCACTAGCTACGCGCCAACGTTCTCAGCCACCCCAGGACTGACTGAACGGGCATACCACTCCATTGACACAGGTAATGCTCAACCAATTAGGGTCCAACCTTACCGGGTGTCTCCTCAAGCTAAAACTGCTATAGAACGGGAGATCCAGGATATGTTACAGATGGGTGTAATCCGCCCCTCTGAAAGTGCATGGGCATCTCCAGTGGTTCTAGTTCCCAAACCAGATGGGGAAATACGTTTTTGCGTGGACTACCGTAAGCTAAATGCTGTAACTCGCCCAGACAACTATCCCATGCCACGCACAGATGAACTATTAGAGAAACTGGGAAGGGCCCAGTTCATCTCTACCTTGGACTTAACCAAGGGGTACTGGCAGGTACCGCTAGATGAATCTGCCAAGGAAAGGTCAGCCTTCATCACACATCTCGGGCTGTATGAATTTAATGTACTCCCTTTCGGGCTGCGAAATGCACCCGCCACTTTCCAAAGACTTGTAGATGGTCTCCTAGCGGGATTAGGAGAATATGCAGTCGCCTACCTTGACGATGTGGCCATATTTTCGGATTCCTGGGCAGACCACCTGGAACATCTACAAAAAGTCCTTGAGCGCATAAGGGAGGCAGGACTAACTGTTAAGGCTAAGAAGTGTCAAATAGGCCTAAACAGAGTGACTTACCTTGGACACCAGGTGGGTCAAGGAACTATCAGCCCCCTACAGGCCAAAGTGGATGCTATCCAAAAGTGGCCTGTCCCAAAGTCAAAGAAACAGGTTCAATCCTTCTTAGGCTTGGCCGGTTATTACAGACGATTTGTACCGCACTACAGCCAAATCGCTGCCCCACTGACAGACCTAACCAAAAAGAAACAGCCAAATGCTGTTCAGTGGACCGGAAAGTGTCAGAAGGCCTTTAACAAGCTTAAAGCGACACTCATGTCTGACCCTGTACTAAGGGCCCCAGACTTTGACAAACCGTTCCTAGTAACCACAGATGCATCCGAGCGTGGTGTGGGAGCAGTTTTAATGCAGAAAGGACCTGATCAAGAATTCCACCCTGTAGTGTTTCTCAGCAAAAAACTGTCTGAGAGGGAAAGCAACTGGTCAGTCACTGAAAAAGAATGTTATGCCATTGTCTACGCTCTGGAAAAGCTACGCCCATATGTTTGGGGACGGCGTTTCCACCTGCAAACCGACCATGCTGCACTAAAGTGGCTTCACACCGTCAAAGAAACTAACAAAAAACTTCTTCGGTGGAGTTTAGCTCTCCAAGATTTTGATTTCGACATCCAACACATCTCAGGAGCTTCTAACAAAGTGGCTGATGCACTCTCCCGTGAAAGTTTCCCAGAATCAACTGGTTAAAATCGTCCTTGAGATGTGGAAAATATTGTTAGTCTTTATGTATTTGGTAGTATATTTAGAGATGCATGTGTCTTATTAACTCTGTTTTCCTAGAGCTCCAGGAAGAAATCCCAGCCAGTGTTTCACCCTAGCTGAGATTTGGGGGGCGTGTCATAAATATAAAGGGAAGGGTAAACCCCTTTGAAATCCCTCCTGGCCAGGGGAAAGCTCCTCTCACCTGTAAAGGGTTAAGAAGCTAAAGGTAACCTCGCTGGTACCTGACCAAAATGACCAATGAGGAGACAAGATACTTTCAAAAGCTGGGAGGAGGGAGAGAAACAAAGGGTCTGTGTCTGTCTGTAGTCGTCTTGGCCGGGGACAGAACAGGAATGGAGTCTTAGAACTTTTAGTAAGTAATCTAGCTAGGTATGTGTTAGATTATGATTTCTTTAAATGGCTGAGAAAAGAATTGTGCTGAATAGAATAACTATTTCTGTCTGTGTATCTTTTTTGTAACTTAAGGTTTTGCCTAGAGGGGTTCTCTATGTTTTTGAATCTAATTACCCTGTAAGATATATACCATCCTGATTTTACAGGGGGGACTTCTTTATTTCTATTTACTTCTATTTTTTATTAAAAGTCTTCTTGTAAAACACTGAATGCTTTTTCATTGTTCTCAGATCCAAGGGTTTGGGTTTGTGGTCACCTATGCAAATTGGTGAGGCTTTTTATCCAACATTTCCCAGGAAAGGGGGGGTGCAAGTGTTGGGAGGATTGTTCATTGTTCTTAAGATCCAAGGGTCTGGGTCTGTAGTCACCTAGACAAATTGGTGAGGCTTTTTACCAAACCTTGTCCAGGAAGTGGGGTGCAAGGTTTTGGGAAGTATTTTGGGGGGAAGGACGCGTCCAAACAGCTCTTCCCCAATAACCAGTATTAGTTTGGTGGTGGTAGCGGCCTGTCCAAGGTGTAATATTTTGTACCTTGGGGAAGTTTTGACCTAAGCTGGTAAAGATAAGCTTAGGAGGTTTTTCATGCAGGTCCCCACATCTGTACCCTAGAGTTCAGAGTGGGGGAGGAACCTTGACAGCCTGCCATTCACAGTCTTTGTTTAATCCTGAGCTGATGGTGTCAAATTTGCAAAGGAACTGAAGCTCAGCAGTTTCTCTTTGAAGTCTGGTCCTGAAGTTTTTTTGCTGATAAAGGAGGTGCTGTTGTCATCATGAACAGGTCTGACTACCAAAAGGAGGCTGCCAGACAACTCTTTGAAGTCTGGTCCTGAATCCTTTCCCTTGAAGCCCCGACCGGGGTTATTCTATCTACTACCCAAGATCCACAAACCCGGAAATCCTGGATGCCCCATCATCTCGGGCATTGGCACTCTCACTGAAGGATTCAGAGTAACAGCCGTGTTAGTCTGTATTCGCAAAAAGAAAAGGAGTACTTGTGGCACCTTAGAGACTAACCAATTTATTTGAGCATGAGCTTTCGTGAGCTACAGCTCACTTCATGCTCATGCTCAAATAAATTGGTTAGTCTCTAAGGTGCCACAAGTACTCCTTTTCTTCTCACTGAAGGACTGTCCGGATATGTGGACTCTCTACTCAGACCCTATGCCACCAGCACTCCCAGCTATCTCCGTGACACCACCGATTTTCTGAGAAAACTACAATGCATTGGTGATCTTCCAGAAAACACCATCCTAGCCACCATGGATGTAGAGGCTCTCTACACAAACATCCCACACACAGATGGAATACAAGCCATCAGGAACAGTATTCCTGATGATGCCACAGCACAGCTGGTTGCTGAGCTCTGTGACTTTATCCTCACACACAATCATTTCAAATTTGGTGACAAGATATACCTCCAGACCAGTGGCACCGCTATGGGCATCCCCATGGCCCCACAACATGCCAACATTTTTATGGCTGACCTGGAACAACGCTTCCTCAGTTCTCAGCCACTCATGCCCCTTCTCTACCTATGCTACATTGATGACATCTTCATCATCTGGACCCATGGGAAGGAAACCCTGGAAGAATTCCACCACGATTTCAATAGCTTCCAACCCACCATCAAGCTCAGCCTGGATCAATCTACATGGGAGGTCCACTTCCTAGACACTACGGTGCCAATAAGTGACGGTCACGTTAACACCACCCTATACTGAAAACCACCGACTGCTATGCCTACCTTCATGCCTCCAGCTTCCATCCCGGACACACCACACAATCCATTCTCTACAGCCAAGAGCTGAGGTACAACCGCATTTGCTCCAACCCCTCAGACAGAGACCAACACCTACAAGATCTTCACCAAGCATTCTCAAAACTACGATACACATTAGGAATTAAGGAAACAGATCAACAGAGCCAATTGTGTAACCAGAAGACTCCTGCTGCAAGACAAGCCCAAGAAAGAAACCAGCAGAACTGCACTGGACATCACATACAGTCCTCAGCTAAAACCTCTCCAACGCATCATCAGTGATCTACAATCCATCCTGTACAACGATCCCTCACTTTCACAGGCCTTGGGAGGGAGACCAGTCCTCTCCCACAGACAACCCGCCAACTTGAAGCATATTCTCACCAGCAACTACACACCGCACCATAGTAACTCTAACTCAGAAACGAATCCATGCAACAAACCTCGATGCCAACTCTGCCCACACATCTACACCAGCGACCCCATCACAGGACCTAACCAGATCAGCCACACCATCACCTGCACATCCACCTATGTAATATACACCATCATGTGCCAGCTATGCCCCCCTGCTATGTACATTGGCTAAACTGGACAGTCCCTACGTAAAAGGATAAATGGACACAAATCAGATATTAGGAATGGCAATATACAAAAACCCGTAGAACACTTCAACCTCCCTGGACACTCAATAGCAGACTGAAAGGTAGCCATCCTGCAGCAAAAAAACTTCAGGACCAGACTTCAAAAAGAAACTGCTGATTCTTGTGAGATAAACAGTTGAACAGAACCAAGCAAAGCATAAGGCTTTTACAGGCAAGCGATGGCGTGCTAAGGAATCAAAGTTCCAGTGTGGTTCCTTCGTTAGAATACGAAAATCTGGACTTTTATGCAAAGGGGACCATAAATTCACAGCTCCTCTTGAAATCATAGAGAAGAAGGGACCTTACACCTATTGATTTTCTGATGGGCGGGCATGGAATGCTTCTTATCTTGCACCTGCCTATGCACCAAAAGGAGATTATGCCAACACCCAGTCTGCATTGGATGACTTCACCGTAGTATCAACACAACAAGACATTGCACTGGAACCGGGGCTTGAGAGATGACCTGTCAGAGCCAGACAACCACCTGTCTGGACTAGAGACTATGTTATGTAGTATCTATACTGTTTTTAGTGTAATAATTCTGTCAACAGTACAGTGCCTTGTTTCCTATTTGTTCCTGTGGCTAGAACAACAATGTTTATTGTAATTGGGAGAGTTTCTTAAGAGAGGAGGGAATGTGGTGTTTAGATGTTGCTTGTAATTTTTAGAATTGGGAGCACTGGCTGTTGGGAGTCTGAAAGGACAGGAAACAGGAAGGAGGTGGGGACGAGTTAAGGAGGCTGAGGGAGAGCTACTGAGGGTGCAGCAGCAGCTTGGAAAAGAGGTTTCCACTTTAAAAAATGAAGTCCTGTTGAAGTTTGTTAGTACCTTGCCTGGCTACTACCACACTTAGAGACTAACAAATTTATTTGAGCATAAGCTTTCGTGGGCTAAAACCTATTTCATCAGATGAATACAGTGGAAAATACAGTAGGAAGTTATATATATATACGCACACACACACAGAGAACATGAAAAAATGGGTGTTGCCATACACACTATAATAAGAGTGATCAATTAAGGTGAGCTACTATCAGCAGGAGAAAAAAACCTTTTGTAGTGATAATCAGGATGGCCTATTTCCAACAGCTGACAAGAAGGTGAGAGTAACAGTACAGGGGGGAAATAAGCATGGGGAAATTGTTTTACTTTGTGTAATGACCCATCCACTCCCAGTCTTTATTCAAGCCTAATTTAATGGTGTCCAGTTTGCAAATTAATTCCAATTCAGCAGTCTCTCATTGGAGTCTGGTTTTGAAGTTTTTTTGTTGTAGTATTGCGACTTAGGTCTGTAATCGAGTGACCAGCGAGACGGAAGTTTTCTCCGACTGGTTTTTGAATGTTATAATTCTTGACGTCTGATTTTTGTCCATTTATTCTTTTACGTAGAGACTGTCTGGTTTGGCCAATGTACATGACAGAGGGGCATTGCTGGCATATATCACATTGGTAGATGTGCAGGTGAACGAGCCTCTGATGGCATGGCTGATGTGATTAGGTCCTATGATGGTGTCCCCTGAATAGATATGTGGACAGAGTTGGCAACACACTTTGTTGCAAGGATAGGTTCCTGAGTTAGTGTTTTTGTTGCGTGGTGTGTGGTTGCTGGTGTGATTATTTCCTCCTTTTTAACACAAGGAGGCTAACAGTGAAGAGCCAGATCCTCCACTGGTGTAAATAGCTCCATTTACATCAAAGGAGCTTCACTGATTTATACTATCTGGCTCATTCTCCTCTACAATAATCTGGCTACATAAGAAGGCAGAAAGACTAAAATCTTTTCAATCTTACAAATACCACAATCTACCACAGTCTAAATTGACCTGACGGAAGAAGAGAGCAACTGCCAAAAAAAAAAAATTAAATCACTGAAAAATACCCCAGAGCACATTAATTTTATTTTAAAAAAAAATTGTAGTAGCCATTTTATGACAAATTAATAACAGGACACAAAAAGGAAGGTTTGCAATTTATGTTTCCACTCCGAAACTACAAATTAGTACCTTATGTACCTCACAGAAGTATAGGAAGAGAATTTAAATATTGTATTCCTCTCTGATGGAGGCTAGCATTCTTAGGGAAAGACAGCATGGCCTACCAGACAGCACCAGTTTCGGACTTAGGAGTTGTGGGTTTTATTCCTGGCTCAAGCACTGGCCCTCTGGGTGGCCTCTGGCAAGTCACTTCCCCTATCTGTGCCTTGGTTTCCCAGTCTGTAAAATGGGGATAATGATACTGACTTCCTTTGTAAAGTGCTTTGAGCACTACAAATACAAACTGTAATATAAAAGCGGGGTATTACAGATTAATCACAAATATATATTCCTATGTTGGTCAACAATTTTGATTGATATGATTAATATTAAACATCAAGAACAACTGAATGAAAGAAATTCCTACATACAGGTCAACAAGCATTCAAACTTACAGGGACTACGCATTTGTGCAAGGAGGATCAGCCACCAACACACAAAGTCAAAAGTGCACGAGGATGCAAAAGGACACGTGACTAAACACACAGGACCCCAATTCAGCAAGGTAGTTAAACACTGAAGCCAAATGGACTACTAATATGTTCAGCCACATGCTTAAATACCTCGCTAAATCAGGAACTAAGTTAGGCACAAAATATAGTACAATTATTTTATTGTGTATAGCAGAGCAATGAATCTTTAATAATGTTATAGATGAAGGGATAGACAGCATATTAATTAAACCTGCAGATGATGATGAAAAGGGAAGTATTAGAAAGTCAGGATGCAGTGAAAATGCAAAATATGAGGTCAAATCATCTCATTTACATTTTTATTACTATTTAGTGGACAGGAAACTGAGTGACTTTAGAATTTTGAGCTGTGGAGCATGATTCTCCATTGTTTTACACTTGTGCAATGGAGGTGCAAAATGATAGAATTAGAACTGTTTGAAATGGAAGTCTAGAACCCCGAAGTTCTAATTGCGAGTCACCTGCTCTAATCAACACACCATAATCCTTTTAGTTAAGAACCTGAATGACAAGTGGATGACACATTCATTTTGTATTGTACAAAAAGGGCCAAATTGCATTACCTGTACTCATGCTGATTATCAGTGGATAGCATTAGGTGCTATTCAAAGTGAAGACACTTATCAGGATCTAATCTAAAATCTAGGGATTTTTTGGGGAATGTTGATAATTGCTTGCCTGGGTAGGATGAGTGTCTTCTGGTGTTTGGTGCCTGAATGGGTTACAGTTACTTGCGATTTTATCAGTTAATACCATTTAGCAAAGTAAACATATTTTACTATGGATGACATTGACTTCATAATGAAAGAAGCCATCTTGCCTGAAAAGGAATATGTTGGTTATTAAGCAGGTAGTGTTCTACTTTTAAAAGACTGTTTGACAATGCTAGATACAATTTTGACCACCGAAAACATTTATATAATCATATTATGCAAAACACAAGCAAACCTCTGAGGTTCTTGTCTTGTTAGGAAGGCTTCAGTTATTTATTTAATTTACTTATGTATTTATTTTTGATGTTCATTTAAAGTGAGCACAGACTGTGAAACAATTCAGAGTATTGCCTGCTAGCCAGGGAGTGAAGAATGCATTCTGACAGAAATATAAGCTTAAAATCTTAAGAAAAGAAAATCTTTACTAATGAATAAGACATGCTGGTGATAGAATGAAGATGCTAACATGGCAGAGGGCTTGCACTAGGCCTATTCAAGATATAAGCACTCCTGGTTTAAGTGGGTGCATCAGCTTACTGCTGACCCTATGAACAAGGGTACATTTCATACACTGAGGCTAGTTCAGCAGGCTGTAAAGCAAACTGATTAGGAAACCAACATTTAAATCTCTCTGTTAACACCAAACAGGGGATGTGCAGCTTGTGAAGGCTGTGATTCTTAAAATTCTATTACAACATTGCAGGTCTGTGTGTACACTGCAATTTTAAGGTTCCTCATTCCAACATCCTCTCTTCCTCCTTTTCCTTCAACAGATGCACTCATATGCAAAAAAATGTACAAAACTAATGGCTGACCCTCTGCTGGTTCTGAAAGCTTCGTCATTTTTAGTCTCACCTACTGCATTTGTCTCAAAAAACTGACCGAATACAAACTTTGTTATCTCTTTCAGCCAGTGAAATCTCTCCCAGCTTCAGCAATTGGGCAGCAAGGTATAATCCAGTCCAGATTTATAGTGCTCTTACTACTTCTGTACAGTGATTGCAAGCGTAGTTGTGTTACTGTGCAGAGTCCGCTGTATTGAGGCATGTGTAGCCATTAAATTCATTTTTAGCCAGAACATTTTTGGGGATTCTTAATGTATATTGACTTAGCTTCTGTTTTGTCACTGTCATTCAAGTCCCTATTTTGGCCAAGCAATCTTATAGTGAAGCTCCCCAGAATCTGGATCTAGTGACCTAGACACAGATCCAAGTGCCATCTTCACATCAATGACATCATAGCCTGGGGTGGCCAAACTGTGGCTCCCGAGCCACATGTGGCTCTTTTACAGTTAAACAGTGGCTCATGGAGCTCCCCCCCTTCCCCTTTTTCCACATACCAGACTTGGGGGGCAGGGGCCTCAGGATCTCTGCCTTGCAGCAGAGTGGTGGGGTAGGGGCTTCTGCCCAGCAGGGAGGAGGGTCTTGGGGCTTCAGCCCCAAGGGGTGCATCCGCTGGGCCTCAGGGCTTCAGCAGGAGTGGAGCTGAAGCCCTGCCTTGGCAGGTGCACCCCAGCTACTGAACTTCAGAAGATTGTCATACGTGGCTTGGATGATCAGTAAGTTTGGCCTCCCCTGCCATAGCCCGTACTGTCTCATTGCAGTGTCCTCACATGCATGTGAGCAGAAGCAGGGACACTAAAAGCCCTGTAGACACTTATAAGGCAGTACCTCCAAAATGAACCAAATGTGCCTTCCTGGATCTCTCTGAAGAAAAGAATAGAACGCCTTCAGTGATTTCATTCATCTAAGCTAGGGTTCCCAGCTCAGTCCACAAAACCTCAATGCAATGCTATCAAGGATGGCTGACAGATTCAAAAGCAGCAGCATGGGCACCAGATCTGTGATCATCAATAGCGCAAGACTGAGTCAATGAAACTAGCGTGGTCTCTATACCATACCTAGGTTAGAAACCAGAATGACAAACCTCTAGGACACCTGAGAGCACACACATTGTGTTGCCTCACCATTACCTTCTCCGTAACCATGCTCCAAAATGGCAGATTAGGGACAGGATGACAAGTGGCAAACATTAACTGTGGATTACATAATCAAATACCTACAGATGGATCACGTGAGGGACCAAAGCGTCCTGCCCAAATAACGTAAACAGATTTATCTTGAGATAATTATTTTTATTCTGCATGCACTTTTACTAACCTGTAAAATAATTCTTCTGAAGGTGAATGAAGAACATGGAACATGTTATTATTCACCTGAGGATAAGGATTTTAGAAGGCTTGCTGGAAACCGGGGAAAATATTCATATTGGCCTTGAAATGTGTTTATTCTAAATATACAGAATGGAGTTATTTGGTCAATATTTGCTTTTCAAAACTACTGGTTCACACAGTGATAGTTACCCTTTAACAGTCACTTCTGCAGCTCCTGGAGTCTCTGTTGACTTTTGTTTACATTTCATAATGAGTCACTGCACTGTAGTGCATGTAGCTTGAAAATCGTGACTTTACTTTCTTTGTACTGTACCTCTAAATGTAGTACAAATTTTCCATGTGTGCATACAGCACCCAACTCATTCTCAGTTTCGCATAGAAGACAGACACCAGGCACTGTCTCATGGACACTTCATTTTCATTTCTTTCTCCTTGTTGCTTTTCAGTCGAAAAGTCATTTTTGACCAAAAGCACGTTTTTGTTCTTGGTGAATAGAAACAAAGTGTACTAAATAATCATCTTAACTGGCTTTCTTTTCAGCACTGACATTCATAAAAGATTTAACCATTTCTACAGAAGTGTGAGTACAGTATATTAAAATGCATTGTACTATATACTGTTAGGACAGTGAATACGTAAATCTATGAGGTACGATTATTATTAATAAAGGGCCTGTGGCTGAAAACATAATTAAGACTGAAGTTTCAAATTAAACTTTCTGTGTTGAGGGATCTGTGATAGACTAATGACTCGCAGGTGGGATGCTGTTCCCAGGAAGAGGACTTCTGGGAAGAATCCACCAAAGCATGAAGGGCATCTCTGTACACTGACCTGCCAACCTAGTGAGGAAGGCTTTAAACTAGGTTCAAAAGGGGCAGGCAACAAAATCAAACAGGTAGGTGTAAAACTCCTGACCTTAATAGAGGGCTACATGTTGCGGAAGGAGGGGGAAATTGAAAATTACAATAGGGTCATAGAAGAAACAAGAGGGAAAACATGGGGGAATCTGCTCAATATCATAGATGTCTATACACAATGCCAGGAGTACAGGGAATAAACAGGAAGAACTAAAAGTATAAGTACATAAACTAAATAAGTACTTCACTGGCATCACAGAGCATCGATGGGATAAATCTCATGACTGCAATATTGGTACAGAGGAGTGTAGCTTGTTCAGGAATGGAAGAATAATATATTTATTATGAGGTCCAGAAATAGGTGAGAGGCAGACCACTTCAAAGTTTCTGAGTGAAGATAAAAGGCGAAAAAACAGGGGCCATTTCATGGTAGGGGTCTACTGTCAGCTACCAAATCATGAGGAGGAGGGGGATGAGGCATTTCTAGAACAAACAACAGAGATATCCAAAACACAAGACCTGATATTAACGAGGGACTTTAACCACTCAGATGTCTGTTGGGAAAGTAATGTGGCAAAAACAAAATCTCTAATAAGTTCTTGGCATGTACTTTTTGTTTCAGAAGGTGGAGGAAGGAACTGGGGGGTGTGTGTGTGTGTGTGGCATATTAGACTCGACTTTGAGGAATTGGTTGTGAATCTGAAGGTTGAAGGCAACGTGGATGAACGTGATTGTGAAATGATAGATTTCATGATTTTAGAGAAAGGAAGGTGTGAGAGCAGCAAAGTAAGGACAATGGACTTCAAAAAAGTAGACTTGAAGAAACTCAGAGAACTGATAGGTTAGGTCCCATGGGAAGAAAATATGAGAGATAAAGGAATTCAGTTTCTCAAAGAGACACTATTAAAGGTGCAAAAGCAAACTATCCAGATGCAAAGGAAAGATTGAAAGAATAGTAACAGGCCAACATGATTGCATCAGGAGCTCTTTAATAACCTGAAAATCAAAAAATAATCTTACAAAAAAGCAAAAACATGACTGTATTGATAAGAATGAGTACAAAAGATTAACACAACCACGTAGGGACAAAATCAGAAAGACTGAGGCACCTAACAAAGGACATAAATGGCAATAAAAAGAGGTTCTATAAATATATTAGAGAAAGACAAAGGAAAGTGAAGGTCCTCTACTTAGCAGGGAAGGTGAGCTAATAATGGATGACGTGAAAAAGACTGAGATGTTTAATGCCTAGGTTGTTTCAATCTTCATTATAAAAAGTTAATGGTAACCAGATACTCAACACAATTAATATTAACAACAAGAGGGAAGGAACATAAGCCAAAACAAGGAAAGTATTTTAAAGACTATTTAGGTAAGTGGGATGTAATCAAGTCAGCAGGGCCTGATGAAATTCATCCTAGGGTACTTAAAGAACTAACTGAAGCATTCTCAGAACTGTCAGTAATTATCTTGAGAATTTGTGGAGGATTGGTGAGGTCGCAGAAGACTGGAAAAGAGCAAACATAATACCTGTCTTTAAAAAGGGGAAGAAAGAGGACCTGGGGAATGATAGACTGGTTAGCCTCACCTCAGGATCTGGAAAGATAATGGAACAAATTATTCAGCAATTAATTTGTAGGGTACAAGATGATAATAGGGTAATAAGGAATAGCCAGCATGGATTTGTTAAGAACAAGTCATGCCAGACAAACCTAAATTTCCTCCTTTAACAGGATTTCCAGCCTAGTAAATAGGTGGGAAGCAGTAGATGTGTTCTATCTTGATTTTAGTAAGGCTTTTGACATAGTCCCACACGACATTTTCAGAAGCAAACTAGGATCATGTAGTCCAGACGAAATTAGCATAAGGCAGGTGCAAAACTGCTTGAAAGACCACACTCAGAGAGTAATTATTAAAGGTTCGCTGTCAAAATGGAAGGGCATATATAGTGAGGTCATGCAGGGGTCATTCCTGGGTCTGCTATTATTCAATATTTTCATTAATGACTTCAATAATGGAGTGGAGAGTATGCTTATAAAATCGGAGGGTAACACCAAGCTTGGAAGGGTTGCTTGCACATTGAAGGACAGGATTAGAATTCAAAACAATGTTGACAAATGAGAGAACTGGTCTGGAATCAACAAGATGAAATTCAATACAGATGACTGGAAAGTACTATACTTAAGAAGCAAAAAATCAAATGCACAACTATAAAATAGGGAACAACTTGCTAGGTGGAAGTACTGCTGAAAAGGATTGGGGGTTATGGTGGATCACAAACTGAATGAGAGTCAACAATGATGCAGTTGCAAAAAAGACTGGTATTCTGGGGTGTATTAATGGGAGTGTTGTATTTAAGACATGGGCGGTAAGTGTCCCTGGTGACACCTCAGCTGGAGGCACAGAGGAACCAGAGTTCCATAGCCTACCCAATCTCCATCACTGAAGCACTAACTCAGCCCTGAAGGGGGAGTCCCCTGTCAGAAGCACTGCTCAGCCCCTTTTTCTTCGTGGTAGCAGCTTCTAATCCTATACACACTAGTGAAGGCAGCGGGGAGTGATATAGAAAGGAGACTGTCACTCTTAAAGTACTTTTATAGTACTAGGGGTATTTCCTCAGCTGACTGAGAACTGATGAGACATCTGAGAGACTGAACTAATTCCTTCCTTCCAAGACCCTGAAGGTAGCTGATTTCCCCCTCCCCCTCACCTCTTCTTCTACCACCATTTATTCACATTCTCTTTGTTTTCTCTTCCATGGATGACAGAAAAAATGAGAACCACAGATATTCACAACAACAATGGGGGTTTCTTTAAATCAGTGTTTGTTAAAACATTATGTCTCAGTAGGTAACTATTTTTTAATTTATCATTCTCACTTAAATGTTTTTAAAATTAGAGGATATAGCAGAGGTCTTCGAGAAGTTGTGTCAGGGGCTGCTATTGTCTGTGTCCATCTGGCATTTGAATAAAACTAAGGGGATGAAAAAGTGTTGGCCGAACATTACTGCAAAAATGATTAGCTGGCACATAGAAGAAAACTACTCAGCAGAGTCATTTACTGGCAATATTTAATGTCTCTAACTAGAATTTAGAGTACATTTGGCATTTTAATTATGAAGCTGATAGGGCCCTGTCTTTGCCACCCTTTCTAATCTACCAAATTGAGTGACCTTCGGATCATGAAGATAATATTTTTCAAAAGTGCCCAAGTGACTGAGGAGTCTAAGCCCCACTGACTTTCAGTAGAATACAGACGCTTTTGAAAATGTTGCTCTGCATGTTATAACTTCATTTTTGGTTTTGATGTTTAGGGTTTTTCTTAAAGTCCCAGCTCCTGAAGTCTCATGATCACATGAGAATCTCAGGATACATTAATTAAAAATACTCTAGAAATATGTAAATGTCACTACCCTCATGGTTTTAGAGAAAAGGCTGAACAACATGAATCCTAGATGTTCAAAAAACAGAAAGCAAATAAAAAGAACCTCAGAGGTATTACTTTTAAAAATATTATTTTGAATCCAGTCTTATGATTTTGTGTGGCCTGGCTCATGCTTTTTGAACGCTTAGGCGTGGCAACACTCCAGAAAATTGATGGGCCAAATTCAGCATTGATGGGGTTATGAAAGTCTCCGTTGAAGTCAGTTGGGTTTCACTTGCTTTTGCCAACACAGTATCCAGCCCATGAGTTTTGAAAAATTTTATTCTGAGTTCTGTGTGACTAATAAACAACATATACCTGTTTTTACCATGTCCTAATGTTTTTTTCTCAGTACTTCAACAGACTGTGCCCAACATAATTTTGTATTAGGAATACCTGTCAGCCTGAAGTATCAGTACCTACTAATCTAGCCTTGTACAATTTTAAACCCTATTTAAACACCAGATGTCAGTGTTGTGCTTACATTACAAGTTTGGTTAAAAAGATACATTTTTTACACTGGGAAGAGCAATGTATGACTAAACAAAAGATTTTTAAAAATTTTAAATACACTATGTCTAATAAAATATTTCAGAATGTTGCCTTAAAGAAATAGCCATAAAATAACCCAGCCATACTAAAAGAGTGGATGTACTGTTTTACCAGAGGTATTGGGGTGGCTGATTCCAATGCATGTTCCATTTCTGCTTCATAACAACAATATACAAAGTGACTTAAGTTAATTCTGTCAGTCTGGGTGTGTTATCCTCTGTTTTTGTGAGCAGAGGTGGTGAATGATGGATTGTTCTGAAGTATGTTAGATCCATGTGTGATACCACTAATTAACAAGCAGGCTAGTTAGAGCTCTCGTATAGACCAGCTCTAATCTGCTTCTCTAGGTGGAGGTCTCTGTGGTGAAAAGATTTTTCTGGAACTAGATCAAAACTTAAAGGCTATGTCTACATTGCAGCTGGGACAACAGACACTCTAGCTCTGCTCCAACTAGTGTGCACTATGGACACTGGGGCATGGGCCCCAGCATAGTCACCTAAATTCAGTCCCAGGCACTGGGCGGGCTTGTATTCAGGTGGATGGCGCAAGCCGCTGCCCATACTGTAAGAGTCATAATATTGCTATTTTTAGCAAGCTAGCGTGTGTCTGTTTAGCCAAGCTGGGAGGCACACTCCTAGCTGCAGTGACAACATACCGAAAGAAAACAACTTCTGGCAGCTGAACGTAGGATATCTTAAGCCCATGCCCATGGAATCAACAAGATGATTCTGACAGGAAGGTGAATGGAAATATGGTGACATGAGACACATGAAACATTTTAATTTTGGAGCCCAGGAACCGTATCTGCTGACTTTTCTTTTGTATACCAGCCTGGTACTCTGCCTTTTAACGATCCACATGCTAGTGTCGAAAAACGAACGAACAAAGCCCCCGGCCCCGCAAAAACCATCTCAAAACCAAAACAAATCTTCCTGTTGGCTTCATTAGGCCTCAATTCAGCATATGCTTAAGTCCCCAGGAAACGAACTTGAAGTTAAGCATGTGCTTAAGTGCTTTGCTGAATAAAGGTGGAGAACAGCACATTCTTAGATATTTATTGCAACATAAAGATTGCAGCTATACAGATGAACACATTTTGGATTAGTGTCAAAGAACCACTTCTGTTGTTTTTGGTTTCTTCCACAAGATGGAGTAATAAGATTTTAGCTGCCAGAAAAGCTTGTTGATTTGGTAACTGAATTTCTTTCTGTGCTAGTTAGACCTGATTCAAACGTATACTCTGATATAACAGTACATTTTAGAACTACCTTATGTAACTGGATATTATCCACTGGTGAAGATATTAACCAGGGATTTATTTATTTTTTACATAAACAACTGTAGGTGAATTGGGCTGTTCAGTTATAAGCATTATTCAACTTTAGCATTTGATACTGTAGTGGCACAGTCCCTCAGATCTTTCAGGCACAGAAGTGATTGACAGGTAACTCAACGGAAAAAAAAACAAGTAACCACCGGTAGATAAGCCATTGCCCAATATGTAGTATAGCAGGGGAGAGAAAGGCATTTGCAGAGCCTAAGCTTCAATTTATATAACCATTATACAATCATTTTGGGCATGTTCTAGTATTATATGAATTATGCATGCAAGAAAGGTATACATGTCCCTCTATGAAGATGAAGCATATCACCTGGGAACGAAAACCCAGTGTCTCTAACACTTCCTCTCTAACATCAGCTGATTTTTCCCCATGAAAAAGAAAGGGGCAAGAGGAGGCGGAACACTGACAGAGATATAACAACTCCCACAGGGACAAGCAGCATAAAGAATAAGAGGAGCATATTAATATCCCTGTGATGCCAGCAGTTGTCCAAATCTCTTCCAATTACAGCTTCAGATCAAAAGCAGGTGTTACAGCAAGTGGAACTTACCCTTTGACTTTCTACTTTCTCCATCCTACCATTGCCTCTCCTGTGACACACAAGTCTTGCTAGCTCAGAGCAAACACAGCCACAGCGCATCAGGCACAAAATTATTCTCTTCACCTTGTTTTTTTTTTATTTCCCCCAAACAAACAAAGAACCTCCGCCTAGGCCATTTCTGCTGTCTTTCATGTCATCCATATTTGCACTGACTATGTTGTACACCACTCAGGAGTCTATCTCAACTTTGCACTCTCGCTCAACTCAGTGCGCCTATACTGAGGGTCTTTTGGGAGTAATAGTGGCTATTCCTTCATCTCTTTTCTTCAGGTGCAACAGACACCTAGTAAAGGCCTCTGCGTCTCTGCCCCCTTTGGTCAGTCATTGTCTTGGAGAGGATCATTAGAAATCAGCTTGAATCCCTCTCCAGGCTTTAGGGGAAGGAAGAACATTCCCTTTCTTCTACATCCTGGGCTGCTGTCAACTATGGATAAACTAAGCAGCAGGGGCAGTCGTGCCCCACAAGGATTAACATGCAGTTGCTAGGTTCTCTCTAATATGAACTGCATCACCTCAGGTCTGCCAAGCATTCCTTAATATAGGATGATGTTCAAGTGATCCAACCTTGAATTTGTATGGCATTAGACTTCTGGCACCTAGATCCTTTTGAACTACTAATTTCAAAATTGATTAGCTCAGGTACCTTGCAAGCTGCTCACTGCAACCTGAATTAGAAGATAAAAGCTGTACAGTTCTGAACTGATATAATTTATTAACTGAATCTAAACATCATGTAAAAACACAGTCTTCATATTGTACAATGAAATACACAACACGAGTCGTTCCATTGCATACAAATTATACAGCGTGCTTGTTTAAAAGTAATTAATTAAAATGTAAGTCTGATGCCAGATTTGTACAGACTCTGAAAGTAAATCACAAGGCTTATTAACTGATTAATTGGCTTTATATATAGTCTGCATTTCTAGGTAAATATATCTGCCCCTCAGTGGCATCATATAGAGAGATCCAGAGAGGTCTATCAACAGTAAAAATGGACCATATGATTAATCTGTCATTAGTCAACTATATATCATGGTTGTAATAAGAGTGTGAAACACACAGAAATGCTGATAACATTTATTTCGAGTCCAGTTATAAATGGTGTCACAAAGTAGGGATCAGTATGTACTGAATCTACAGTCTACTGTAGAAGTGATGATATGTGAAGTCAATGTAGTTGGAAAGGATATCCAAGGTGCACCAAATTAATAGTTTTGATGGGAAAAGGGGTAATCACACAAGATCCCCATAGACCACCAGTAGAGTGATCCATTGATTGCATAGTATTATTGCTTAGGGAATTTAAAACCCACGTGAGACCACACATCTTCTCGGGGAAAGCAAACAAAATAGGTCCATCACATGATGGCAACAATTGTAAAACAGAAGTTGAGATATACAAGATGATTCTTGATAGAAGATGTCAACAGTGTGCTGTTGTTGCCAAGAAGGCCAATGGCATTTTGGGATGTATAAGTAGGAGCACTGCCAGCAGACTGAGGGACGTGATCGTTCCCTGCTATTCGACATTGGTGAGGCCTCATCTGGAGTACTGTGTCCAGTTTTGGGCCCCACGCTACAAGAAGGATATGAAAAAATTGGAACACGTCCAGCGGAGGGCAACAAAAATGATTAGGGGACTGGAACACATGATTTACGAGGAGAGGCTGAGGGAACTGGGATTGTTTAGTCTGCGGAAGAGAAGAATGAGGGGGGCACTTGATAGCTGCTTTCAACTACCTGAAAGGGGGTTCCAGAGAGGATGGATCTAGACTGTTCTCAGTGGTAGCAGACGACAGAACAAGGAGTAATGGTCTCAAGTTGCAGTGGGGGAGGTTTAGGTTGGATATTAGGAACACTGGAATGCGTTACTTAGGGAGGTGGTGGAATCTCCTTCCTTAGAAGTTTTTAAGGTCAAGCTTGACAAAGCCCTGGCTGATTTAGTTGGGGATTGGTCCTGCTTTGAGCAGGGGTTGGACTAGAAGACCTCCTGAGGTCCCTTCCAACCCTGATATTCTATGATTCGATGATAGGGTGCTGCTTTGAGCGTTAGTAGCAGTGTGGGTACTCCAAATCTTAATAATTGGGAACTGGAGAGTTTTTAAGTTTGTAAGTCATGGTGCAAACTCAGAAATATTTCTCTTCTAGAATAGCATCTGTGAAGTCCCGACAGTGAAAAACTGGTGAATTCAGGCTGCCTTTTCTCAGAACCAGAATTAATTTTTTCTTGATGCCATGAATTGTCCATATGCTTTGTGAATAAGACTAATTTGATTCAGACTGGATTAGTCAGCTCCTTGGCAACAGGTAGTTATGAGGGAGCAATTGTAATTTTTTTTCGGATTAAAAACTTCAGCCAGCTACCTCTTCCTGGATGATTGGAGACAGCTGAGGTGTGCAACCTGGGAGATGATGCTGTTGCAAAGAATTGTGTTAGACTGGATTGTGCCATGTTGATCACTTAGTATTTCTTTTAAGCTTCAACTTCATTCTCAGCGTCTATTTAAAAAAAATAAATCACTAGCCATTCTGGTTCCAAAAATAATCTTTAAAATGTATGCCTCTGCAATGATGCCTCCTGAGTTTGTAGATACCTGAAACAATAGCTCTGATAAGGGGGGTGGGAACTGCCCCTTCATCTCAGCTCAGTTACAATAGTTTAAATGTCACCATTGCTCTTTCACTGCTGAAAAAAGAATGGGAAATTTTTTATAAAGCTCTTCATGATCATGAGCGAGATCTCATTCCAGTGCCACAAATTGGTAGTGCTTGGGAGATACCACCATTTCCCCCCTTCTGAGCTGATATATGAATGAAAAAAGCCAGCAGGGAGAAGCAGGGGGTAAGAGGGTATGTGACCCACACATCCCCCTGACCAGACCAGCCTGGTCTACTTTGGTGGTGGGTTTAGTCGCAGGAGCGCCACCCTCTACTGCAGGTAGTCTGCTGGCTCAAGCAGACATTTCTGCATGGATTAAACTCTCTCAATGTTTTCTTCACTACCAGAAGGACTAGAAACATTTTTAAGAGGAAAGTTTACATTCTGATGTAATTACCTGACTATCTAGCTAGTGTACATGAGGATGTAGCTCTCATAACAGTCATATCTGAGCACCTCACAATCTTTAATATACTTATCTTCATGAGGAAGGGAAGTACAATTTCCTCAGTTTTACAGATGGGGAACTGGGACACAGAGAGGCAAAGTAACTTGCCCAAGGTCACACAGGAAGTCTGTGATGGAGCAGACAGTTGAATGCAGGTCTCCTATATTCTAGGCTAGTGCCCTAACCATGGGACCATCCTTACCTCCTCTACTATGACTATGGGAGCTGGGGCCCTAGATATATGCTGATAGTAGCTATGCTTTAATTAGGCCCTGCACATGGCTTTATCCAAAATTCAGTGAGGGGAGCCAAGCCTGAGGAGTTCAGCAGAGCCTACCAGAATCTATCTGGGTGATGTCTCAAGTACATGGTGCTTCCTTTGTGGATGGAGCTTGGGAGAGTATTGCTACTTTGTTTGTTCAAGCCCTACCTGTGACTATGTGGCTTGTTAAAGTAAAATGTGAGGACATTATTAGGAGAGAAGTTAATGCCTTCCCTCCCAATTTCCATCAAGGGAACAGCTGTTAGATCTGTGCTCAATAAACTCTCTCTTACCAATGGAAATCCTGCCATTTACCACCTTTTCCTCTTGGAGAAGTGGATTGAGCAGATTGCCGCAGAGCTGCACTAGTGCCATCTTGAGTACTTTAACCATGTTGATTCCAGCTTTTCTCTGGATATAATACAGAAATGGAAGGAGATTCATTGGTCAATGATCTGTCCTTGGCACTGGAGTGGTCAAGTGTTGATAATGATTCCATCAGAGCTGCTAGCAGCCGTTGACACAGTTGCCTACAAGGTCCTGTTGATTTGCCTTTGGGCCTTGACCAGGGCCGCCAGAGACAAGCTTCAATAGGTCAGTTCTTTCCTGTCAGAGGTGTCACAGACAGTGGTGTTGAGCAATTGATCATCCACCCTGAGGGCTCCTTCATGTGACATGCTGCAGAATCGTGTTTTGTAGACATGAATGAAATCTGAAATGTTTTGGATGAAATTTTGAGGTTTGACGAAAAATGAAAAAAAGTGGTTTTTTTTTGAGAAAATGTTGTTTTGTTTTTCAACCAGCTCTATCACATCATATGTGCAATGCGCATAAGATGCTGTTGAAGAAGAAAGTGACAGAGTTTGGGCTACGGTACCATCAGTAAGCATAAGACTACCGCTCTGCGCCTCTTTATCATTGAATCTGTGCCATTTCTTGACTCTTCCAGTGCTCATTTGAGAGAAGGGTATGGATGAGAGTGAACGGGATGATGCTTAGTCCAGACAAGTTTAGAGTGACGGCGATGGGGATGGGGAAGCATGTAAAGGTTGTTTCTGGGGTCTCTGCCTTTGTTATCATAGGATGCTTCTTCATTTGTCAGTGAGGCTTGTAGTTTGAATGAACTTGAACCCCCAGCTGTTTCTGCATTCACAGCCAGAGCTGAATTAGGAGACAGAATTTCATTTCAGATAGAATTTTGCTTCTTATTTTATTTATTTTTAGCACCATAAATCAGCCTAGTATTGCACTTACCCAAATCTCAGACGTAACCCCAGCTGTGGGTCTGACCTTAAACCCGTTGACCTAAATGTACATTAATTCAGGCCACCGTCAGAGGGTGCAGGAAGATTTTTCAAAGGAAATTGCCTCTTAGATGTCTTATTCCCATTCACTTTCAATGGGAGGTACGTACCTATCTGCCAGTTAGGCCTTTGAAAGCTCTCTCCCAACTAGATCAGCAACATTTCTTCGTATAAGTGCGCCACTGCTCATTCCAACCTGGCATGTCCAAACTTCAGCTGCAACCCGGCTTCTTATCCAAAATCTGGCTCAGGTTTATTCACAGGCATGAAGCGACTTTTTTCCACCTCTGTCTGAACAGAAGGTTCCAACCTTTTCTTTCTGACGTGGACCTGACCACCAATTATCCCTATTTTTATCCCACACCGATTGATTATTGCAATATACTCTACCAGGGACTTCCCTTGAAGACCGTTCAGAGGCTTCAGGTGATGAAAAATGTGTCTCAGTGGTGTTATCCAAGTTTGCATTGGGCTTCCAATTTGTTTGTGGGTGCTCTTCAAGGGTTTTGATAGTGAGCTATATCTCTGTCCAGCGTGGCAACTCAGAGATGGACTCTCCCCCATATATCACTGTGGCAGTTGAGACTATTAAGAATGCTACTGACAACAGATTTAAATACAATCATATCTGATCGATTTGAATTATGTGGGGCTGCATCAGGGAGCTTTTGCTGGACAGTCCTTAACTCCACTGATAGTCCACTAGTTCATTGACTTTCAGGCCAATGTGTGAGGCTCATATATTTACTCATGCTTTTGCCTGGAGAAGTTGATGGTGAGTATGTGTGTCTATATATATTCCACACACACACACACACACACTTATTGGTGACATGTTGAAGGAGTTCACTTTAGTTGACAGTAGTCAATATGCTTTTATTTTGCTGTTATCCTTGTATGCATGCCAAGACTCCCAGTGATGAGTGCATTTTATAAATTGTAAAATAAATAAAATTTGTGCTAAACTGTGTGGTTATTTATGGTGCAAAGTGCTAACTTAGCTGAGACAGCAAACTGATGTTATTGGCGCTTAATTCATTCTCAGACTTTCAGAGTGAGAAACTAGTCAATTATTCCAGTCTGACATGAAGATTTTATTTATGGTTTTATTGATTAAAAATATGTATGTGGTATTTACTTAAGATACTGGCTTAGTTTTTGAAATAAAATACATGTTTTTGTAATTCATTAAACAGTCTCTTCTCTCTGTGGAAAAACATTTCCCAAGCCCGGTATTGCAAGAAGGCAGAGCTGGATAAAGAGTCATGCTCTGCAGAGCATGTCTTTACCCTGTTTCACTTTAACGGAGTGGGAGGTGTAATGGGAGATGATTAGGCAGCAGGGAATGGGTTGGCTAAGGTCCATGCAGATATTTTGGGTTCCACAGCACTCTCAAAATTTTATATTTTGGCAGGTTACATACCTGACTTCTGGTGATTTTTTTTTCCTTCCATGATCAGATACCTGCAAACCAGCCAGATGCATAAATGGGTATAGGGTGCGATCAAGATCTCTGCTTATGACAGCAAAGAAAAGGTGGGAGACCACCATTTAAAAGGATGCTAAGAACCTCTCAGAACTTTTGCCATTACTATTTTCGGTAAGGATAATTCACTACTAACATAGGTTATGGCCTGTTTTAATGTTTAATGATTACTTTGATCTTTTAGGTACAGTTGCTTCACTACTTGCCTGAAAACATGTGGAGGTAACTTCACCAATCTCAGTTATACAAGTGAGGGGAAAAAATAACAAACTTAATAAGGTCTAGAGCAGTGGTTCTCAAACTTGTTCCGCCTCTTGTGCAGGGAAAGCCCCTGGTGGGCCGGGACGGTTTGTTTACCTGCCGCGTCCGCAGGTTCGGCCCATCGCGGCTCCCAGTGGCCACGGTTCGCTGCTCCAGGCCAATGGAGCTGCTGGAAGCGGCACCCAGTACATCCCTCGGCCCGCGCCACTTCCAGCAGCTCCCATTGGCCTGGAGCAGTGAACCGCGGCCACTGGGAGCCGCGATGGGCCGAACCTGCGGACGCGGCAGGTAAACAAACCGTCCCGGCCCGCCAGGGGCTTTCCCCACACAAGCGGTGGAACAAGTTTGGGAACCACTGATCTAGACATTTATATTAATTATAATTTCCTCTACAGTTGTACTAGCTCTAATTAAAAAAAACTCTAAGGTCTATCAACCTTAAGATTCAAGACATCATGCATTCACCTGCTGAGTTCAGGAAAAAATGTCCCAACCTATTATAATATTGTACAATTAGATGCATTATAGTGGTTCACCACTTTTTCTGAAACATCCAGAATTGGCCACTGTGTAAGACACTAACACCTAGATAGACTATTGGTTTGTTGTGGTATGGCAGTTTGAGTCTCTCAAATTAGGTTTATATCTTTTCATTGAAGAAAAAACAAATTTTCTACCCATCTTTAAATAGCTCTTATCTACTGGCTCTTTTATTTAGGGTCTTATACTGCACTCATCATTTTACTAAGTAGCTTCTGAATGTTCTTCTAATTATTTGTTTAGCATAAATCATATTTCCCCTTTTTAATTGTTCTAACGATAAATACAGAAACAAAGAAGTGTTCCTGGTGAGAGATTCAACTTAAGTGAGTCTCAATCCAGATGGTATTTTAGACATTTAGCAATTTAACCCAGTGTACTTACATGAAATTACTACCCAGATGGACGTGTGGGTATAAAAGGTCACTGAGCAATAGATTTTTTGATATATCAAAAATTGGAAAACCACCTTTGCTAAATAATATTGTGCCAGCATTCCTTGCTGGTCCCTTGTAAAGCCTAGTACTCCTATGCAAATTGCTTTGAGAAGCTTAGTTCTTAGCAGGTAACATTATACCAATGTGTGGGGAGTCCTGCAGATCTGACTACTATATGAAACATGTCTGGACATTGAATAGGATTCTGTAAGGCCTGTTTTAGGCCCTGATTCAGCATGTTATTTATGCATGTGCCTATCTTTAAGCATGTGAGTAGGCTTGATTTCAATTAGACTACTGCTATACTTCATATTAGGCACCTGCTTAAGTACTTTGCTGAATCACAGCTTTACTGCCTGTGCATCTTTACCCAGGTGACTCTCAGAACCCTTTAAAATGATAGTCTCTTCACTATCGTATCCATTCTTATTTATTGTAAATAGCATCTATTATTTATTACATTGGCTTTGGAAAACTGAAAAATTTTGAATGTGGATGTCTAAAGTTTCAGGAAAGGTAAATTTGTATTCAACATAGCTAAAAGAGATTCAAAATAGGGTACGAAGACTGTTTAAAAGTAGTAATATTCTGAGAGGCATGTTGCATAAATCCATTTCCCCCCTTCATTTAAATTAAAAAACAAAACAAGACTGTATAAAGCTCCTATTGGCCCAGTTCTAGGCACTTCTGGCCTAAATTAAAAGTAGAATCATAAAAGAATAAAAGAGCAACTTCACTTCAATCAAAAATAAATAACCAACCATGCAAACACTGAAACCCAAATGCCCCACAAATACCAGCCCTTAACAAGACACCACCTCCCTAAAGCATGGGTAAAGAAGATAAGCCTTGTAAACTTGCTCTGAAATTCACCAGATTCTGGCTTTATTGGACCAAGGTGGGCAGAGTGAGTGCCAAAATTAGAAGCACCTTCAGGGAAAAACCCTGAAAGTAGCTCCTTGTCTTCTTTACCAAAGGGGGATCCATTTGTACCTGCAGCAGTTTTCCATAGGGACAGAAGTGGGGGGCAGGCCCCAAGTCATTTAGGACTTTGAGTGAAAGCCAACACCTTAAATCAACTGTAGAATCAAAGAAAAAGCCAGTGCATTTTCCAGAGCACTAGTATCTGCTCACACAGAGACAAGTGTAATAAGTGACACTCCATCAGCTTCACCTTCCAGGCTGATTAAAGTAGTAATTCATACAGAGCTCATTACAGAAGTCTAATCCCAAGGGGAGCACAGGTCCAGTGCTGAGATAAATAATTATGTTCTCCAGACCAGACTGATAAAAATAACCTCCTAGAAACTGTTGTTCTATGGTTATCCAACAGCCGTGGGAGGTTCAACAATATTCCCACATTGCAAATTCTACTGCCAAAGGGCAGTCATACAACCCTAATATGTGGGGTGGGTAGATGTATCTCTGATTGCCCCTCTAGCCTATTATCATCTCAGTTTTATCTGGTTCGAGCTTCTGTCAGTTTAGCCACCATGTTTCTGTCAAATGCAGGATAAGGCATTCAAAAGCCATGGCTAGGTTCAATGAGATAGAGGGAGACCGGAGGATACTTAGCCATACTAACCAGCCTGAAGAAGGAGGGGGACAAGATGGGATACTGTGGAATTCCAGGAGAGCACCCAAGGGGCAGATGAACAATGGCTTAAAAATATCCTCTGGAATCTCACCAAGAGAGAAGAACAAATCCACTCAAAGGCAGCTCTCTCTACTTCTGCTAGAGTTTACAGGTGAGTCAACAACACTGCATTATTTTTAATAGAAGCTCTCCAGATCTGGAACGTTGGGCACAATTCTGATTGTTCTTGTACCACTGCTATGCTATTGTAACTTGGTTGGCTTTAGCAGAGTCACCCCTGATTTACACCACTGTGTAACTAACAGCAGAATCAGGCCCTCTGTCATATAGCTCTTGTGTAAAGTCCCCTGCACTCTGTCAGTAATATGAACATAATAAATATTACATTTATAACTGGAGAGGTCCCATAATTTTTTTATGAAGCATCTACCTAGTTAGCAGATGCTGGTAATTAGCCTAAGGTATTTTTAGCTTTCACTAACCTGTTTATGAAATATGTCTCAATGCACATCATTCCATTGTATGTTAGAGCATGTTGTAGGAAAGTAGGACACTAAGAGGGCTACTGATGACTTCAATGAAGAATTTAAGAACTCTCCATCTTGATTAAAAACAAGATCTGTGAGGGCAACATTTGGATTCCTTTCTAAAGAAATTCCCATCATTGTAGAAATGAGATATGGACAGTTTTAGTGCATAAAAAGAACCCCCCCCTCTCTCTCTTTGGATACAGGAATTTCCAGGTATTGCCAAGTTGCTATTTGAAATCTAATTCCACATATTGCCTCCTGCTCTTTAAGATCCTTCTTCTTCCCTTTCTGTCCCGGTCTATCCCCACTCCCAGCCTCTCCAGTCGGGATGTAGGTCATTCTTCCATATTTCCCCTCACATGGGGAACCGCCTCCCTGAACCTAAACTGAGTCAATACTTCTGTGTTCTCATCTCAAGACACATCATCTCTCTCTGGCTTTATGACTCTTTCTGAAACATGACACCATCCTAAGCTCTGAGCCTCCACATTTCCCTGATATTTACTCCTCAATCCTAAAATGTAATCACTAACTCTTTCCTTCTGTGTCATATCAACAGAGAGTACCTATATACTATCCACTTTTCTTGTATTGATGTATAAATTGCATTAAAATGTGAATGTTCAATGATAGGTTTTTATTAGTGGTGATACATAAAAATAAAATGTAATGTACTATACATGCTTTTAGGAGGATTGTTCTCTCGATAAGTGATGAGAATCCTCAAAGGAAGTTGTAGTACTGGTTATTTTGGTAGAATTACAATGGACAAAATTTGCAAGGCTGTCATTCTGTCATTCCTAAGTGGGAAACATATGGTTCTGAATAAGCTGAAATGAAGATGGGTGTGTGTGTGTGTGTGTGTGTGTGTGTGTGTTCATTCAACTGTTGTTGAGATGAAACCTGTGCACAATACTCAAAAGTTTAACTTCACATGGTACCAATATAAACATTTTCTTCAGTTTTAACCATCACAAGTCTGAATCTTAGAGTTTTTACTAAGATTCTGGTTTCAAACTAGCCTTAAAAGCTCTGAAGAAACTTGAGTGTCTCTAGGTTTGTGTCAAAGCAATGGAAGACTGAACACATTGGATTGCTTGAACATTAAAACAAATTGGCCCTGGTTCACTTAAAATACATGTATGTGAACATAATAAAAATCTATCTACAAACTAGGGCTGAGTATGGAGTTTGGCCATAGCCACAAACAGGTCAATTTTCAGTAGGTTTGGATTTCATGGAGAACATTTCCCATGTCTCTAGTTTGAATCTTTTTCCATTTCCCCTCTCTGAATCCTGGGTCTCAGCCATAGCATGTGAAATATCAGGACAGGAGATCCTTAGATGTCATACTTCCAATACAGAAATCAAGTTGAATAATTTTAAGTGGAAACATATTTTGAAAAACGAAATTAACTACATCAACACTGACAAGGTAAAACAGACCTGTTTTATGTTATCTAATATGCCTATAGAAATTGAGCAGAACCTGATGACCAATAGATATAGTGGGTGGGTGGTTTTTCAACCCAACTCATTATTTACCATATGCTGTCCCTCATGTTTGGCTTTTTAGTGGAAGCACCACTTCTTGAATCTATATCTGTCCCTAGAGTGAAGAATGTACCTATTGATACATATTATATGCCTCCTATTCCCTGTGCTATGCAGCATAAGGAGGGCACAATGACTCCTTCAGTCTTGTCTGGATGTAACTCCATTGATTTTAACAGGGGTATACTGAAGTAGTGCAGTGGTGACTCTGGTCCTGAAAATTTAACCAGTGAAAATTGAGCAGCAGTAAGACCCATATGCTTTTAAAGGATCCAAGTTGCTGTAAAATGATCTTATGAGGTGATAAAAAAAAGTCACATACCATGCCCCCCCAAAAAGACATTTAGAAGATCAAAATATTAACATACATTTATTCAAAAGCACTATGTTGTTGATAACCACTAGCACTCTGGTCTCATTTTCATGATCTATTTAGCTACCTTTGCATGTACAAAGGTTAAATATAAAAACCTAATATAAATCTATGACCTAAAGGTCATTAACATTTGAAAGTGCACAAATCTCCTAGGGCTACTTCAGCAAACCTAGGGGTTAAGTTTAGAGTGAAAATAGATCACATTTCATTTGTCAGTTCTCTTGTTTGCCACTATTTTTTTGCTGCTGTGGTAATGCGGTAAATATGGCTGCTGCTACTTTGTTGAAAGAAGATCTTTATAAATTCCAGTTGTCAACATGAAATCAATTCTGCTATGGGCAAAAGAGTGTTTCATCATTCCAATATTTGCACTCAGCTAAACCATATCCACAGGCTGTGTGTGTCTTCATTTATTTATTTATTTGGGACTCGGAGTACAACACATTTTCAGCACCAGAGATCTGTGGCAAAATTGCATAAAGGCTATGGAGTGGACTTTTTTTTTAAAAAAAAAAGGAAATAGGTCCTTTGATTTCAATAAGAGAACAATGCCTATAACTTGATGTACAGTAAATTCTAACTGAGCCATACTTCATAGTTAAAGCCCAAATGATACATCATTTAATTAAAGATGAAAATTGGAAAGAGAAATAATGAGTACATATCTTGGCATTTCAATGATTTTCTGTGTCTTAAACCTATCGTAAATAAGGCAAACACTCGTAACATAGGGAAAAAAACCTCAGTTTGCAATTTCTTTTTCTATAGTCTTTCCTCTTCCAGTGAAAGTGTCTATAAAATTTTTAAAGGAAAGTAGGTTGCTAAAATGTACTTAATTTGCCATGATAGATTGAGTCCATGCTTCAGTGACTGTAATTGAATCTGTGACCTATTTCTTTAGTAAAGTAGAAATAGTCTCTTGGGTTTTTTGTCAGTACCATCTTTTAATGAAATTCAAAAAGACTGTCAAAATGTCTACATTTATTCCACCAGTTGTTAATGTTATTACTTTACGATTTGTTACTTTTTAATTAATCTTAATAAATGTGTATACAGTCTACCTGGCAGTTGGAAGGGCTAGACATCCATTCATCACTGTCACACTGTAAAGTAAAATTAACAGGATAGAAAGGGTATAAAAGCTATAGAATATCTAGATACATATTGGTTCTACTTCAACTTACTTTATGTCTCTCATTTACAGGATCTGTATACTACTGCAGCACCATTTTTACAGCTGAAGTTAAGGAGCTGTAATTATTTTAATCATAACCCCTGACTATTTCCAAGGCTTTGCTGTTCAGTCTTGAAAATTGGCCTTGGGATGAAACTTGGCCAGGCGGATTCTTAGCTTAGGAAAAAAAAATATTTTTTTAATTTACCAGATCTGAAAGAAAGTATGTTCACTGCCTTTGAGCTTTCTAAAGCCCCAGTCTTTAGGTCTGGCCAGTTCTGCATGGCACGTGTGGCCCATGAAGGATAGGTTTGTCAATGAGCATAAGTTAGAGCAGCCATGAGGCTCCTCTAATATAAAGCCAGCTACAATAGCGCCTACCCCCGCCTCACCTGTTATTCTGGCTGCTGGGGATCACCCAACATGCCCTAACATGCCCCCTATACTGGTGCTGCAACCAGCTTAGCCAAGGGCTGGCCCCTATCCCAAAGGAATTTTCAGAAGAGATTCTGTCCCTAGTGGTATAACAATAAGAAAAATGGCATTATTAACAACATACTATGTTAGAAAATAGGGGTCATGAGCACTCAAAGGAACATTGAGTGGATGGGAGTTGTATGCACACAGGCTTGCAGGATCAGGTTCTCAATGTCTTTCTTTAACTATTTTGGTGAATGTGCCCAGCTGTGAAAACCAATATTGACAGCTGCTAAGCAGTGGAGGGGAGCTTGCACATTACTTCCATACGCACTGTATCAGACTGAGGCAGAGAAAGTTTTAGATGAAACACATTTATTTATAATCCAGACAACATCCCCCTCTCCTACTCAAAGAGTTTTAAGAAATACAAAAGTCATAGTTTTGCCCTAAACCAGTTGATTGAGTTTTTATTTTATGAAGTTGTATAAAAAATTTTAAACAAAAATTATTAAAGGCCTAGAAAAAATGACCTATGAGGGAAGATTGAAAAAACTGGGTTTGTTTAGTCTGGAGAAGAGAAAACAGAGGGGACATGAGAACAGTTTTCAAGTACCTAAAAGGTTGGTACAAGGAGGAGGGAGAAAAATTGCTCTCAACCTCAGAGGATAGGACAACAAGCAATGGGCTTAAATTGTAGCAAAGGCAGTTTAGGTTGGACATTAGGAAAAACTTTGTAACTGTCAGGGTAGTTAAACACTGGAATAAATTGCCTAAGGAGGTTGTAGAATCTCCATCATTGGAGATTTTTAAGAGCAGGTTAGACAAATACTTGTCAGGGATGGTCTAGATAATACTTAGTCCTGCCATGAGTGCAGGGGACTGGATTAGATGACCTTTGAGGTCCCTTCCAGTCCTATGATTCTATGATACCCTGAAGGAGCTGGGTTAGCCTCTATCCATGATGTATCCTGATCTCCTGGAAAAACAGAGAATGGCAGACTCCATTTCCACTAAGCCCAAAGTTTTAATGAGCATTAACACACACAAAATCCTCTTTTCAAAGTGACCGATTCACTTCTTACTTCTGCTGTTTTGAAAGAAAAATGAATGTTCTTTTAAAAATGAGTCACAATATGAAAAGTATGGTACATTTTCTCAGTGAAAATATCATCGATAAAGATATTCAGCATATGGACTCACTAACCTGATGGACTATAATGGCTTGAAAGCAGCCATTATGTCCTATTAGGATACGCAAACAAAAAGAGTCCCTGAGCACACCTTGATATGCTTCAGAGCCATTACCCTCCAGAATGGCCAAAAAATCTACATTTTAATAACTCCCTAGTTGTTATATTTTTACCTGTTCTATTGTATATTATCCACTTCAACTTTCTAAGGGCTATCGATTAAACGAGCAATAAGGAAGTTTTTAAGATGTGAATACTAAAATAAATTCCACTGTCAAAATTTGAATTTAAAGGTCTGATTTTAACCAAAAAAGTCAGGAAATATTCAGGGCCAGTTTTTGAAAGGGACCCTATTTAGAGAGTGCAGTTTTTCATCCACAACCAATGGTGGTCCAAAAGTATATGCCTCATTACCTGCTATGTAGGTGCAATCAAGTAGTTAGACAGTCCTCTTATTTGCAGCTGCCACCATGCCTGCAACTTTGCACCAGCAACATACGCATGAAATTACAATCTATTTTTGAAAATGTTTTTCCTTAGATATTTTGAACATGCCTAGCTGACATGCTGATACCTGAAAAATGAATGTTCTTTTAAAAATGAGTCACAATATGAAAAGTATGGTACATTTTCTCAGTGAAAATATCATCGATAAAGATATTCAGCATAATCCATACTTTTTTAACTTGCTGGCAAGAATACTGTGGGAGACCGTATCAAAAGCTTTGCTAAAGTCAAGATATATCACATCCACCTCTTTCCCCATATCCACAGCCAGTTATCTCATCAAAGAAGGCAATCAGGTTGGTCAAGCTTGCCCTTGGTGAATCCATGTTGACTGTTCCTGATCACCTTCCTCTCCTCCAAGTGCTTCAAAATGGATTCCTTGAGGACCTGCTCCATGACTTTGCCAGGGACTGAAGTGAGGCTGACCTGTCTGTAGTTCTCCAGATTCTCTTCCCCCCCACCACTTTTTAAAATATTGGCACTATATTTGTCTTTTTCTAATCATCTGGGACCTCCCATGATAGCCACAAATTTTCAGTTTTCAACAGATACGAGTCAACATTTTGTCTAATACCATATTAATGGGAAATGTGCCACTAAGGCAGTTATGAACACTGCTAATGAACAAGACACACTGTGATTCGGTTTGGCTTATTTAGAGTGTGGGTTAAAAGACTGGCCACATTCTCACCTACATATCAAAGCAGCTACTCCAGTTTACACCAGCTGAGGATATGGCTCATATGTTTAAAAAAAAATAAAATAAAATAAATAAAATACATTTAGCGAGATAATTGTAGAGATTATAGAGACCCAGCACACCGTGACTATGGGGAATGCAAGACTGATGATTTCCTGTTTATACAAACTCTTATCTCCACACTGTACACCCCTTAATAGTCACTCTACACATTCATGACTCACACCACATTCCCCTTTCTGCAAAGGGAAAGGTGATAAAACCAGAGGTGAAAGAAAGCCAGTAAGCCCCGGTACAGCGTACCGGCAAGAGCTGGCAAGAGCATACCGGGACCGGGTTTCCCAGATGGCAATTTAAAGCCCTCGGGTAGCTGCGGCAGGGCTCCGGCGGTGACTTAAAGGGCCCCGGAGCTCCAGCTCTTGCTACCACCCTGGCCCTTTAAATCCCCACTGGAACCCTGCTGCCCAAGCCCTAGGGTAGTGGTGGCGGGGCTCCGGAGGAGATTTAAAGGGCCGGTGCAGTAGCGGCTGCCGCAGCCCCAAGTCCTTTAAATCTCTGCCTGAGCCCTGCTGCCCGAGCCCTGGGGTAGCGGCAGCGGGGCTCTGACGGGGATTTAAAGGGCCGGGGCAGTAGCGGTGGCTGGAGCCCCAGGGCCCTTTAAATCTCCGATGGAGCCCGGCTGCCACTACCCCAAGGCTCGGGCAGCAGGGCTCAGGTGGGGATTTAAAGGCCTGGGGCTCCGGCAGCCACTACCACAGCAGAGCCCCAGGCCTTTTAAAGCTCTGCTAGAGCCCAGAGCCCCAGGGTAGCGGTGGCAGCCGGGAGCCCCCAGGGCTCCTCAGTGATTTAAAGGGCCATGGGCTCTGCTGCGGTCGTGGCAGCTGGAGCCCTGGGCCTTTTAAATCACCCCCGAGCCCCAGGGTTCCCAGCCGCCTCTGCAGCTGGTAGCTCAGGGGTGATTTAAAGGGCCCCGGGCTCCCAGCCACCACTACCGCAGCTGGAGCCCTGGCCCTTTAAATCAAGATTTAAAGGGTCTGGGGATTTATGGCCCCGCCTCTTCCGGTTGAGGCCACGCCCCCTGCTCAGGACTCCAGCGTATTGGTAAATCCTCTAATTTACTTTCACCCCTGGATAAAAGCTTTATCTTAACTTTACCTTAAATATATGACAGAACTGAAATATCAACATAAAACAAGAATAAACATCTCTTTGAAGGGCAGGGTTGATTACCTGAATCTTCAGCCTTGTGTCAGTATTTTATTTATTCTGCCTTTTTAGGTCATTCAGCTACTAATCCTCTGACTTTTGCTAATTCTCGAGATCTTATGTAACCCTCTGGGAATGCAGAGGGCTGTCTCTGACTGGCACAGCTGCAGGAGCAGCACCTGGAACTTGGACTCTTCCGAGGCATGCCGGCAGCTCTTTTTTTTCCTGCTTCCCTAGAGCTGGCCCTGGGGGTGCGCGATCCAAAAAGTTTGGGGACCCCGGACTACGGAAGAAGGAAGAGAATATATATAAAAAAATTTTCAGAAAAGGGACTTTGACAGGTGCCATAGAGCACTGAATACAGGATTCAGTTTGGGTGAAAGATTCTAAAGGAAAAGGCACAGTGCGGGTCCATGTTTTTGAAAAAAATCATTTTCAGTTTGATTTAAAATGAACTTTTTCTTGCATTTCTGGAAAGGCCAATGAACCGAAATAGTAGTAGTGATGCAGCTCTGCTTATCAGTCTGCTTTTCATCATTCATGGGCATACCATCTCCCAGAAGTCAAGAACACTGATCCTCGGGTGTCATTCCTAAAACTACCACTGCATAGGGGTGTCATTGAGAGGGATTATGTTTAAATGTAGCAGACTCCCCTTGACACCAAAATAGGAGTGAGAGAAATCAGTCAGAAATTATGGACTAATTATGAATATTACTCTGATTCTAGGGTAACATGACTGCAAATCCAAACACAAACAACTTCAACACATATTTTGTAAGGGCTTTTTAATATTTTTTTCCCAACATAACAGAGTGAAACAAACCCAAGCTTTTAGTTGATATAACTGTTATATGAAAGAGTAATTCTCATCACAGAAAATATATGTTCGTTCATGGACTGGAAAAGGACATCTTTTACAACAGGTAGCCAGTAAGAGAGATTAGATTTTGTGTGATTTCTCTAACAAAATATAGCTCAAGACTGTGTGTTCCTCAGTGCATACAAAGCACATCCTCTAAATTAACTCTTGGAAAGTCCAAAGAAGGTATGTAAATGAACAGAATTCAATTTCTTATGGAACATATGTGATGACCATGGTTTCAAAGTACTGAGCTAAATGTTAGCAGTGCAATAATTACAGTACGTTCAAAAATGGAATAGCTTTTATGGGCCTGACTCAAGAAATCAGGCTACATTCACCTGTGAATGTACAGTTGTACATTCATTTTGTGTAAACACATTTGTTTATATATACTGTATGTACAAATTTACATCACACATATGAAGAACGAGCCATGTTCATTGCTGTCCAGCCACTTCTATCCCCAATTCCTAATGTGAGCATGCAAAGCATCCATGTAATCTAAAACACGCAGCCTAATTTCTAATAAGCAGACCCTATGTGCTCAGCAGCAGTTCACAGGCAGCCTTGGAATAAGCTAATTTGAGGCACAAATCTGTAAATGGAGTAACTTGGGAATTACATTGAAAGTAGAATCTGGTCCTTAGTATAGGAAAGGGAATGTTAGCCAGGACAATGGAGTTTAATGGTTTCCTTTTTTGAAAAATATAAAAGAATCTTTAGTTTTCACCTAGATGTCCACTAGGAGGAACTGGAATCAGATTAATGTTTAATCTAAAAGAACCAATCCCCTTACATTAAATAGTATGATTGTTCCACAAGGAAATGGCTTTGTTTGGGTTTCACTTATTCTTTTCCTGGCTGTGTTCTATAAAATATCTATTAATAAGTGGTCAAATCATATCAAGTGTCTGCATTAAGTCCTAAGTAGGCCCGAAGTGTGAAGATATAGACATTTAACAACTGAGATTTCATCATGTCTTTGTAACTCGAGAAGGCAATCAGATTACACTGAATTGAATTCCTCTCTTGAAATTAGCCTTAATACTTTATGGGAGGCAGCCAGTACATTTAGTCTTGGTAAAATGCAGTAATTAGTTTAGGAATTGCCATGGAAATATTGAGAAAAGCTACGCAAATTAATTAGCAAAACGAGTAGAGTTAAAAGGTCAATATTCTCAAAAATCTAAAAACAATAAATTTCATTCTTCAGTACAGCAGTGAGTTAGCTGAGTTTTTGTAATCAATTGTACAATAACTTTAGATTTACCAAACAAACCATAGACAGCAAGACAGCTGTGAAAGAATACTGACGTGAACAAAAGTACCTACATTAATCAACCAGGAATGCTAATGTATAATATATCATCAAAAAAGCCAAAAGTTAGTTTCATTTGCATTGTACAACAGGAAATTTGTGCAATGCATCCCTAATTAAAGAAATCTTTATGTGAAAATAATCTGTATCCAGGACTGAACATACTATAATGAACATGCAGGGCATGCAATTTACAGGGTATGATTCTAGGCACCTCTTTCTGATCAGAAAATATCTATGTGCACCTTCATATCTGGAATGTGGGTGGGATCTTCTTACAGACAAGAAAATTAGTGTCTTTCCACTCGCATTCTTCCTCTGCTGATGTATAAACAACTATACAGTGTTTTCTCACATCTTGAAATACCATGTCATTTGTCACAAGTATAATAATAAAAACAAATACTAAATTAATTTTCACCAAGCACTGTCACATGAAACCGAGCAAGTGCAAATGGATGAAATACGAACAACACTGGGAAATTGCTAAGAGTGGTTTCATTTGTATTGGGTCCTCAAAAAATCTGATATTCCTTTTAAAGATGAGCAAAAACTACAATTTCATATTAGCATTATTATTTATTATTGTAACGATCAGCATAGATAGCTGGAGTTGTGATTTGCAGTGTTCCAGTAAATCCCTGTGATTTCTATAAGCGATTATTATGTGTATTGCAGTAGAGCCTAGAGGCCACAGCCATGGATCAGGATCCCATATGTTAGGCACTGTACAAATACAGAAAAGTTATTAAAGAGGTTATCTGAACCAAACTGAGGGTGAGTGAAATCCCAGGGCCCAAAAGTCCTGACCGCTGTGTGGTTTTGTTTCCAGATTAGATCCAAAACCATAAGGCATCTAAATCTCATTTTTTTTCCAGTTCAGGTGAGGCAGAAATCTCATCTGATCATCTTAAAGGCAAACTATTACAAAGTGCATCTTTTAAAATTTCAGTCCCGTTGACTCCAAAGCCAAGCCACCCATAACCTAGTCCTGATTTTGCTTCAAAGCCAAACCTAATCTCAGGTTCAGATCTGAATGCGCTTTTTTGGCTCAGCTCTATTCTTTTAGCAGCTCAAGGTAGGACAAACAATAGTGCAGGAAAGCGAATTTCCACAACTGTAGTCCTTATTATGATTTATTTGGTTACCTTTGATAATTCTTCCCATGTACTTAGAAATTTTTACAAAATGCCCCTTAAATGAACTTTTGCATAGAAAATGTATTTTTCTACCATGCACTACACGTGATGAAACTGTTTCTATTTAGATAAGACACTAATGTAATTATAGACAGTATTTTGACAAGATAACAATATGCCAGTGAAAGATAAATGTCAAAGCCAAACCAAGACATTTATTTTTAAAGCGACAGAACATAACATGTAATTCCACTTACATTACTGTTGAAATAGATTGTTTCCTTCCCCCCAAAAAATAATTAATTACAGCAACCCAGACGACTAACATTAACATATAATGATTCATACCTCATAGTATTCTGTAGGCAACTAATTTAAAATGTTCTTTTTAAAAAATTAAGCTGGGCACATTAATTTGATCCAAGGTCAATTTTATTGAGATAAAAATCAAAGTGTGGGAGAGTAAACTAACAAATCAGATAGTTATTTACTCTGATAGACACTGATGTAATATAATGACAGTTGCGCATTCTGTCATTATTGAAATACTGTATTCTGACCTGCTTAGGGTATTGACTTTTTCTGTGCTTTGTGTCTGGTCTAACTGCAAATTATCTTATAGAGGTATAATTTTTTCTCTACTTTTATTGATTCGCAAGCAGCTGCATATTAAAATGAGTATTCAATGCCAAATACAGAATGAAAAAATACATTTAACCTGCTCTTTTGAGGTATATACAAAATGATGGATTCTGATTTCTTTCATCCTTACATCTGTCTGTAAGTGTGGGCTATCCTGGCATGCTCCCTGGGGGCCAGATGTGGCAGTGCAGGTGAGCCTCAATCTACTTTCCCTGATTGCGCATCAATACATTTGTTTTAACATTGTGGTTCTCAACCTATTTACCATTGTGGGTGACAAGCAGGCGGCGGATTGAGAACCACTGCCTTAACGTATCGGGGCAAGGAGGAGTCGACCCAATAGAGCATGTCCTCTGCTTAAAGGTTTCAGGGAAGGAGAAATTATAGCAAACCATTTCTGAAGCCTTCATTCAGGGCCTTGGTTCAGAGCTCCCACACTTGCACTCCTCAAACAAAGTCTCTGAGCCTGGTCAGATTAGTCTTCTGGAGCCAAAAAGAGAGATCACCATCTCTTGTAATATGGATGGCTTCCTGTCCTCTCTCCTAGGCCTCTCTGGCTTGCCAGGCCTTTCTGCCAAACCTGCTCTACCCATTCAGCTTCCTGTTCCGATTTAAACGGCCCATCTCCAGGATGAGCATGCCCTCCTTGATTACCATCAGGCTATCCTGCCATAGGCTCCAGCCTGCCCCTTACAGGAATAGGGCATTCCTTCACATTGTCCCATTCAACTTCATTGGAGTTACTCTTGAGTTGCAAAAGAGCAGAATCAGGCCCCCAGTGTGAAGCACATTGTGCCATAAAAATCACATGGGACCATATCCAGTGTCTTATCTCAATACTATATTGTTGAACAATAAAGGCTGGCATTTTTCAAAGGAACCTGGGGAAGTCAGACGCCCAAATCCCACTAAAAGATTAGTGTTTTGATGAGCTTCAAAACTTGGTATTGATACTATTTGTGGGACACATCTAGATGTAAACCCAGCTGTCCTCAGTGCTATGAATCCAATTGTACGACACTTGTAAGGGAGAAGCAAATATTTGTAAGGGAGAGAAATACAGTTAAGGAGTTTTAGAAACCTCAAAAAATTATTTCAAAGAGGTTGGATTTTTACTGACATAGTATCAAGATTTGAAGCTGGAATTTTCAAATTTAGTAGAAGTTGAACACCTAATTCCCTTAGTCCCCTTTGAAACTCCCAGCCTTAAGGTTGACAAACCTACTGGAATAGAAAGAAACATTATAGAATTGGAAAGAAGGCGGAAAGGAGGCATTTCCAACCCTGATAGCCACCATATATTGGATCTGTCACTAGCTCAGATCTAAATATTGCATTTCCTGTATACTATGCCATTCTAAATTTGTGAGGAAATTCCATATTTGGGGAATAAGAAGGAAATATTCTGGTGAGCATTTGTTTATCAGTTGCTTAGAGGTTTGGTATCTTAGAAATAGCCATGGAGAAGATGGATTAATGGATAGAATGACTGAGTTGCAGCATAGCTACATGGCTCTGAAAGTTATCACATAGTGCCATAATTTATCACATGGATATCACCACCACGTGTATATTACAGATACACAGCCACTTACATATAGATTAAGGTTGGTTTTCAGCTACTGATAGGACAACAGCATATTTTAGAATAAATGTTTATTAAAAAAAGTTAATTAATTATTTCTCATACTTCCATCTGAAGTAGCTAAGTATTTATATTCCCTATTTTACAGGTGTGGAAACTGAAACAGAGAGGCTAAAGCCAAAAGTTTCAAACTTGGGTGCCTAAAATTAGGCAACAAAATCTATACTAGGTATGCCTGATCTTCAGAGATGCTCAGCACCCACAATATAGTATGATATCAGTGGAATCTCTGCTGGTGTTCAGTACTTCTGAAAAATCAAGCTACTTATTTAGGCACCTAAGTTAGGGTTTGGGAGCCCAACCTTAGGAAAATTTTGACCAAGTCTTGACCAAGGCTACACAGTAAGTCAGCAGGGGAGCCAGGACAAGAATTAATTCTCAGACTTGTGGTCAGATTATTTATGCATCATTGCTTCCCTAATCACCAAAAGTTTCCATATATGGACCCCAACCTGCAAGCAGTCCATGAGCAGTACTCTTGGTTGAAGTAGATCAGACTTCATTGCACAAAGGTGATACAGTATCGGGTCCCATTTGGCCCACTGGCTCAGAGAACAAAATATCTAAAATTGCTAATAGACTCAGTGAGGGTTTGGTGCCTCAGTGTCTGGGCTGCAGAGAGCTATAATGGTGCCTTTGTGAAAGAGCATATTTGTTTTGCTATCTTACACTAAAATTAAACATTATTCAAAGGATGCCTGATAATTAAACCGTTTTAAAGGGTTACATAAACGTGTTGTACAGGTGTGGGGTTTTTTTTAACTTTAAAACCTAATGTTTGTATTTCTGAATAGTAAAATCGATGAAATACCAAGATGTGGTTCTGTCCATATGAAGTGCCTCCACCAGCCATCTTTATTAGTTTTATAATGTATGTGTATATTATTAATTCTCCTACAAAAAAGGTTGACTCTTTATGCATCATCAGTTCCCACTGGATTTAAATTTACTTTTTGTAAAGCACTGATACTGATAAAATACACTAAATATACAGGTTTCAGAGCAGCAGCCGTGTTAGTCTGTATTCGCAAAAAGAAAAGGAGGACTTGTGGCACCTTAGAGACTAACCAATTTATTTGAGCATAAGCTTTCGTGAGCTACAGCTCACTTCATCGGATGCCACAAGTCCTCCTTTTCTTTTTACTAAATGTACAGAATATTAAGCAAATGTTTATATTAAAAAAGGGCTTTCAGGTGCAAATTTGCTCAGTTAAGCACAACTCCCATAGCATATTGCAGAATATTAATGCTCTGTAGATCACAAGAAGGCAACACCTATTCCTATGTTGAAGCCAGAGGTGGGATAAAAGATAGCATCCAGGTGACAGGCCTCAACAAAAGCAATGTGCAAACACATGGATCATAATACTACTGAGATGTAAATTAGGTTAGAAATATATAGAAACAAAACTGCTGTAAATCAGGAGTGTCTTGTAAAACGGGGATGACAGCATGTTTAGCATGAGCAGTTTCTGCTGACTGGAGTGCCCAACAGATTTTGCATAAAAAGACTAACCAGGTCTGTACTAGAGAATGCATGAATATGGAAAATACTTGTAGGGTAATTTGTACTAGAGACAGATTCAAGACAGAATGCCAGAGCTGAGTTCCCTTGGACATTCGGGATGTTGGGATCAGGATCCCAACATCCCAATTTCGGCTTGAATCTGATCTATACAATTACACTGAAAGAGCTGAAATATACAAGAGACTAAATTAGTTTTCAACGCAGAGGGTACAAGAAACTATACTTTACAGTACCCTCATGCAGTGATGCTACAAAGAGGCACTCGAATACACACATTTCAGGAAGTTATCACTGACTTTAGCAGCAGAAGAGAAACGAGATACATAGAACAATGCTTACCACAAGATTGAAAACCCAAGATTAATATTTCTGTGACATTATGAGATTAATATCTGTGGTTATTCTCTATGGGCTAGATTGTGCCTAGTCCTTGTCTGGCTGTGCTTGGGGAGTGAAACTTGAGTAAGGGTCTGGCCATGTTGGTGGGGACCAAGGGCTGCTCTTTCTATTTTCTCACTGTGAGCAAGTGGGCAGCAATGGGATGGAGAAGGGTAAGAAGTGGGAGGAACTATGACTCTGCCTCCTCTACTCAAATGCTTTCATAGTTGTTTGGGTGTATGAGAGGGGGAATATGTAAAACAAAAATATGTAAAACAAATTACACACACACACACACCTCCAGGGCAACAGGGAGACAGGGTAAGAATTGTGCCTCTCTGAGCCAGAGCTCCTTTTGGGGTTCCGCAGCTATATGCTGCTCCTCACACTGAGCTGAACCTAAAGGCTCAGTCTACACTAAGGGAGTTTTCAAACCTGATTCAGATCTTACTTACACTGGTTTAGTGCTGACTCATGCTCATGCAGATGTAAATGAGCTCAGAATCAGCCCCTTCATCTTCATCCTTGTAACAGGCAAGTCTCCAAAATTTCCTTTAAACCAAAAATTTGAATTGCTGTATTATGTAAATGTTATTGCTCCAGACAAAAGCTTGGTGTTGTCCCTGTAATTAACTGGCTGGTTAATTAGCCCTCTTTCTCTTTGCTCAGCAACCTATATTCATGGGCATGTACAGAAATACACTAATAAGCTTTACACAGTCTGTGCAGAATTGCCAGGAGATGGGCACCAGTGGAAAGTTAAGTACTATTTTGGAAGTTGGAAATCTATTAAAAATGTAAATGCATCTTTTCTCCAAGAAGTGGGAATTCAATAAAAATGTGAATTCTGCCATTTGGAGTGATGGATTTGGGGCACTCAAGAAGGATGACTGCATCATGCTGAGCTGTTAATATCTTTGCCAGTTCTAGAACTTTCCATGAGCAAGTGAAGATCCCTTTATTTGCTTTCCTAACAACCATCCCTTGAAAGATTCTCTCAGAACATAGAAAGCTTCTGTAGCGGAATAATTATTTCAACAGCTTGGACACTGATTTTTATGAAAAATGGAAGACCCAATGCCACAAACTATTGCAACAGAGTGTAACGTTTTACATCAGCTGAACACTCACAATAGTAAGCAGAGCTGGCTGAAAAATATAAAACTTGTACCTGAGGGCAGTATTTCGCCTTTTTCATTAATTTATTTATTTTTTCCTGAAATTCTAAGGTTGATTTTTTTTAAAAGCATGAATATGTAAATAACTCAAATCTGCTAACAAACATTTGAAAACTGCCTAATTTCTAGTAAAATGTAATAGTTTTTTTACAATCTTTTACCTTCTATTGTCTAAATACAGTACTATAAACATTCAGGGACTTGTTTTACAAAGGTCTACAATGCATCTTTGAATCTACCCAGAGATTACATAAGGCTACCGCACAAACTGCTGCTGTTTAGGGAAGTGTTTTATACTGAACCAGATTGTCCAGCTGTGGGAAAAGTATTAAGAACGGGAATCATGAAGGAATAATAGACTAAACTACGCAAATTGAAGCATACATTTTTACTGTCACTTGCATGGACTCAAATTTGTCAAAAGTAAATAAAATTCCTTCACATCAAAATTGTCACCTCAGGAATTATATCCTCCAGAGTAAACAACATATGTCTACGCCACTGAATAATTTAGTGTACATGTACCGAATTTAAAAGCAAGGAGTTAAAGTAAATGACTTACTTCTATTTTGTGCAGTAGCCTAACTCCGATTTATTTATTTGCATAGTTGGTATGTTGCACAAATATCTGAAGGTCTAAAGATTCAAAATTCTAAGATCCCCAAGACAATGTGAGTGGATTTTTTTTTCATAAAACTGATGCAACTTAGTTAACTATTGAAAGAACAAAATATATTTTATTAATAATATACTGGTTTCAAAACTACGCATAAGAAATAAGAAAATTCAGCACTCATTTCAAAGATCACATGACCATGTGCTAAAGATTTCTTTTTTAAAGCCCTGGCTAATCAGCTTGAGGTATCAATGCAAGGATATGAATTTACGAACGCATTAGAATGAAATATAGAGAAGTTTGAGTTAGAAGATGTAAAAAAAAAAAAAAAGAAAAAGAAAAAGCTAGTCCAAAGCAAATGATTTTTGCAGTTAATTAGAAACCCAGCTCAATTTCTTGTACAGGAGTTATATCACATAGGTAGTCTATATAAAACTCACACCATTATAAAGAATATGGGAGATGATAGCAAAAACATTGAATCACATGCTTTGGAATTGTGGCCTATTGAAAGTAATAGTTAGATAACAGAACATCAAATGCCAGAGCTGGTGACATCGCTAGACACAAATCTGAATGCTAAAGTGGCACATACTTCTTTCTTGCTATTGGCAGCTATATTACTCTATTACATTATACTCTAAATAAGGAATGGCATACTTAAAAGATTACAGGGATGATCTTTCGAAAAACTGGGTTATTACTTAGCATCATGTTGGAGAAACTGGTATCAGAAAGGAGACATTTCAGAAACACGTAGGAATTTGGACATCTCTTCTTTTATATGAATCCAACTACTATCACTATACACTATCTGTATGTAGCTAGAGGTGTACACTAAGGGACAAAAGAGTAGAAACAAGAAGCAAGGAAAGTCTGTTGTTTACCTGTTCATTTAATTAAACAGTTTCTCTAACGTTCACCACCCTGCCTCTGTGGTAATTTGCCTTGCTTAAATGCATTAAACGTCAGTTAATATTTCTGAGGGATTTTGGTTACCCAAAATAAATCAATTTCAACATAAACATCAGTTTAAGCAACTATTATTGTCATTTTAAGGGTGCTTTTTGGTTCTTTTGAAGCATTCATCTTCTGTGAAATTCTAATCATGTTAAGAGAACATCTGTGTTTTTTAAATGTACTGTACAGAACTGCTTTGCACAGCTAGCTATAACTTTATTATAGAGGGAGCACTACTGCTGTCAGCATCTATGGGAAAATATTACACAGAGTCCTACCAAGTGTGAAAATTAACCTGTAACTACTTTCAAGTTCAGGGGGTGCCCTTTTAGGTGGTCCTGCCCCCTTGATAGCAGCTGTAGAAAGCTTATTTAGTTCACAAAGGCAACTACTTTCCCATACCTTGACCCACTTAATTGCCATCTATGGCTATTGGGCTGATCTCCTGATGTTTTTTTGAAGTGACCAAGCACCTTCAGCGAATCCTTCCAATGTCTAAATATGGAAGGCAGGTAGTTTCCTGGCTGGTTGCCAGTTAAATTGAGATAATTTTAAACAGGAAGAAGCCTAAAACAGACTCCCTCTTAGAAAGATCAGTTATTCCCCAGGGAAATAAATAGGCATTGTGCGGCTGTAATGATGGTTACTCCCTTCCTCACACTTACCCTGACAATAGCATTAATCAACGGTCAGGAGAGGAAAGTATTACTGTCAGGTAGCCATCTGCCATGTTCACAAGACATGGTGGGAACAGCCCATAGCCTACCAGAGTCTGATGTCCCCACTATAGCAATTAGCAGTACTGATCAATTACAGTATATAATATCTGAATTGAAGAGAGTCAGTATAACAAATGAAATGCAAATGTTGGTCTTCTTTATGATTATCCACAGCCCTGCTTTTTGTACAACTATCTCATGTAAAAAGAGTTATGGATAATTTGGGGGCAAGGGATCTCAATGGAGGTACTCAAAATTTACACTGGTATAACTAGTATCAGACTCGAGCAGGACATTTCAACACTTTTGCATGGCTTTTGTTATATAGTTAGTTTCTTCCTTTAGGGCCTGCTCCCTTTAAATTTGGTGGTTCACCAGGCATGTATTGATTTTAACAATGCAGGTGTTGCAGTTAGAGTATTTTATGCAGTAGTATTTTAGAAGTTCCCTCCTTACAAATAAGTATGTCACCTCAGGTACATGTTGAACCTCAAGTCGTCCTAAACTTGCAAAGCTAAATCCTTGCGACATGTTACAGCACGTATCCTTCTTCATCCCACGATGAGCAGCAGCAGAACGATAACATGTTCAAACCTTTTTTCCCCAGTGCTTTCCCATTCACTATTTCCTATTACCAGTGACTAGATACTTCCTAATTGCTGCTTTCAATTCATAGTAATTAATTGTAGCTAGATTTCTTTTCTTCTCTTGAAATACAGAATACCACAATGGGCTCAAATAGAACACTGTAAAAGCAATCTAAATTACTGCTAAATAATCATATTCACTGGTTTTTATCTTGGCTTTACATGCCTTTCATCTGCTAAAAAAACATTAAAACTCATTTAATATGCTTTTAAAAATTAAATAAGCCAGTATAAAAGGAGCATATTAATGGCTGTTCACATAACTTTTTATAATTTCAGTCAGGTTTATTATTTGGTGTACTGTAAATCAAATTAAGTACAAATATTAGTACTGACAATGTGTGTATAATTAGTTTCTAATCTTTACTGCCTGAACATGTATTCATTGTAAAGGAGTAGGAACAGACTTCTAAGCCATATCTGGGCATATAAATAGCACGTTTAGAGGTATATTATTGTAATTTATACATATAGTGTTCAGGCATAACCCTTTGATGACTTTGTTGTGATATTTAATAATCCAGGGAAATGTTTCAGAACCATTTTTAAGAAAATTAGTAAGTGTTTTCATTTTGGAAATGCAGATAACTAGGTTCTTTTTGTTGCAATTTATTGATCTGAGACTACACTAATAACGCCTTTGTATACAAATACAAAATTACAATTTTCTTTGCTCTCTTGTATTTCCAGAGAAGTCCTACAATGCCAGAAATTAACTAGAGATTGTGCTATGATATTATCTCCTGACCAGTTTCCTTATTAAACTATCAAAGGGCAATGTCCCTTGAGCCATGCATGAATAAAGCTTCAAATCTGCAGAATGAATTCATCTGAATGCATATTTGTTAGTCATCTGTAGAGATCTTAACCAAGATGAAAACAAAACCTTTATAAAGTCATTATAATATAATTACAATATTAGCACTTTAAAACTTACAAAGCAGTAGGGCTATTTTAAGGTTTGAGAAAAGTTTTCTGTACATATATAGGGAGTTCTGTTCCCGGCTCTGCCAGTGGCTTGACCCTCTCTTTCAGTGGCTTGACCCTCTCTGTGCCTCAGTCACACCATCCGTAAAGTGGGGATAATGATACTGACCTTCTTTGTAAAGTGCTTTAAGATCTGTGGATGAAAAGCACTAGATTAGCACTCAGCATTATTTTTATAAGATGGAAAGTATCATGAAAAACTTCTAAATCACATCAACTTTATTTATATATTTTGAAACCTGGATCAACTGATAGCTGAGGGGTTAACTGGAGAGGGTTTCTAATTATTTATTTTACAATAAATCTCCCTTTTTATTATTATTCTCCTCTCAAATGTATGGGCCAAACTATATACTGGTATAAATGGTGAAATGCCACTGAAATCAACAGAGCTCTGCCCATTTACACTGGCAAAGTATTCGCTCTGGAAATTTATATTGCCTCAATAACAATAGGTATCAGAGGTATAACAGAGGTTACTCTAATGGCACTGTTAAATTTTGGTGGTCATATAGAAGGCTCAGTTCTGCTGAGCACTCTAGGCATGTGAATAGCCCTACTGAAGTCAGTGGGACATTCATGTGCTTATAGTTAATCGTGCCTTGCAGTACGAGTTTAGAGTGTTCAGCACCTGCAAGATTGAACCCAGTATACGAGTGGTCCATATACTGTAATAAATCTGTGGCCATCGAGTACTTAATGGTTTTATCTATGCTGCACTCCATGGCCATTTTAATGTTCAAAATGAAAATCAAACATTGATTGCCCAGTCTAAAGGCATTAACATATACCATTAAGGAGAATCTAATTTAACTCAAGCGTCATAAGCTGCAGGCTACTTAAGTGAGCAGTTCTGAGAGATACCAAGTAAGAGGGTATCAGTATACATAAAAACTAGCCATTCCACTATCATAGTATAGAAACACACAAGCCAACACATGCTGCAATTCCACAGCATAGACATTTTAAAGATAACAAGGTAGCTGTTTATGTCCAAATGCAGGCAAATGTCCCTCCTCATCTCAGTGGGGCAGAAGTTTAGTTGAGAAGCAGGGGGGTGGCCAACTCCTGAGAGGAGGAAGGTAGAGGGGGAAACTTGTGTTCAGATCTGCTTGAGCCCAGCCCCGCTGGTGCCTCAAAGCGCATGTGGGAGTATGCTTGGATGAGGGGCTTCTCTGCTTCCTATTGTCCAGCACAGGCCAGTGGAGGAGTGAGATGAAGGGAGAGGATTGTCTCACACAGCTCTCACTTGAAAAGCCTTCTCAGGCCTCCAGGGGCCATCTTGCTCTTTCCCTATAATTGAGGAGTACTGACCCACATTTCCAAGATGCTGTGGGTCTGTTGATCATCTGTTTGGGGGATCAGGAAGGAATTTTTTTCCCATTGGACCAAACTGACAGGGTTTCTTACGTGCCAGGGAGGCACAAGTTAGGTTAAAAGGAGGCAGAGTAGGAATTTTAAGGTTAGGAGGTTATATAGGAATGTTAAGGTCATCACAACTGGCTTCTAGCCTCCAGTGTGGAACATCTAAAGGGCCAGCTCCCAGAAGTAAATGAGACCTGGGATACATTTAGTGAAACTTTTGCCTTTAAGGAGAAGGGGAGATAAAGAATCTTTACAGACTGAGGTCCCCCTTGCTACTCTTACCTCTTGCCGCAGGAGGCAAGGTGTGAGGTTCACAAGTGAGCCGAATCCTAGGCTACCCCCAAGTTATTGGTCAATAGCATGAATTCTGTGACCCCACACTGGGCCCAGTTAAATGCCCATTATGTGAGAGGGGAGGACAAGTGGTACCCCCATCTCCATTATTAGGTTAATAAAGATGCAGCCTGCCACTTAAATCCATCCTGCATGTTCTGCTCGCTCACTGTTAAACATGTGATGCTGGTAGACAATGACTAGAGAAGTGTGTCACCTTAACAGTATGAAAATACAATTCCTAAGTCAAGTTGGGGACAGCAAGATTACCTCAGGAAAACATATTGGTAAATGTTCTGTGAATTATTAATTAGACAGGAAGGAATAGGCACTGTCATTAGAAAAATAATGAAATTGGGAGTTCATATGGTCAAATTATGTTTCCAATTAATGCTTTTTAAAAATGTCTCTATTCTGCCAGTTTTTATTGAATGCTAACTGCAGATAGGAAAATATTTCTGGATTTACCAGCTCTCTGTTTGATAATATGGGCCCTTCCTGAGGTCAATGGAGAAGATGTGGCACCCTTCAGATGCGTTTCCTAAGACAACTCTTCTCCGATGAGGGAACAGTAAACACCCTACCACTATCAAAAAGAGCTTGCTACATTGAGAGCAAGATAGACAAACACATTGGGAATAAAGTGTTCTCTTGCACACCATATCTCTGACGACTCTGTTTGGAACAATGCTGTCAAAGTTACCCAGATTTCACAAACCTACAGAGATCCAGGAAACAAATATGTATATAAAAGGGACAGAACCAACTTACATCAATAAGCAATAGCCCTCTCACAAGTGGAGGAGAAGCTGGTAAGAAAACAAAGCCCGTGGGACAGAAATCTGCCAGGTCTATAAGGGAAAGAGCCAGGATTCTTCATTATAATACAATTCATCAGGCTTCACAAAGAGTTTGCTTTAATAAATAAATTCTTATGTAAAGTTTCCTGTCTGCTGGAGGGAGGCAGCTTGTTCCCATGGAATAGACGCAGGACCAGCACTTGGAAAACATGAGTTAAAATGCAAAAGAGTTAGAGTAATAAAGGAAAACTGCTAGGATATTACACTGCTGGAATTTAACACTGGTCCAAGCACACTGAAAGCTTGATCCATTGAATTGGATCAGGAAGTGAACAGAGAGCCAGTGGAGGACAGAACACAATTGCCATGGGCTTTCTGTCTGAGATTTTCAAAGGGATCCAAGAGAGAGTTAGGTGCCCAACTCCCTTTAAAATTCTAGGAGAGTTTAGGGTCCGAGTGCCTCATGTCAATGGAAGGTGTGTGCTAATTCCGATGTGTCTTTATTCTTCCAACATATTGGATGGCAAATACCCCAAATAGAGAAGGGGCTAAATGAAACAGCTTTCTTCCCCATGGACTGAAGCAATTCAGTTCAACTTTTTTTTTTTAACCTTCAATTGAAAATCATATTTTAGTGCTTTGGTTCCTCTTGCATTTTCAAAATTTATTCATAAGTCACAGCTGAATGCACTGTATGTTGTATTTATATGAACAAACAGATATAAAAAAGAATCAGTTCCATTATCTAGATAGATGTATGTTTGTCACCATCTGAAAGAATATCAATCCTGCAAGTTATAAGTATTCAGTCACTGTTAAATACATCTTTCAGGCATTGTAAGACATAACTACAGCATAAGCAATGACCTTTAAGTGTATCTTCTTTCCTAGTATCTCAACAATGTGAAATAGAAACAAGTTGATACTGATATCTTTTGTAATATCAGTACAGAAGCTATTTATTTTAAAATCATTTCACCCAGTAAACTAACCATAATGTTATTAACAATAGCAAGAAGTTGATATGGTATTCAAAGCCATGCTAAGACACTATTCACCTTAGCTTCTTTCATAAAGAATCTCATAGTTCATTTGTATTTCAGCAAAAAGGGCACATGAACATTTTAATTCTTAATTAAACTTTTGCAATTACATTTCTAAACCCTTATCAGGTGTACCGCATCTTCAGGGAACAAAACTTTCATAACAACAATATCACAGAAGCCTTGTAATCTTCAAAATGACTCATCCACTATGATTAATTTACCCTTTATTTATATCTATATATCTAAAGGGCAAATGTCACTTTTAGAGTTATTATTTCAGACAGATAATTTTACACTGGATTTTACTTTAGATGTAGGTCACATCATTTATGAACAAGGGTGATGACTGACTCACACTGCATTTTTTGTCAATATTGAGTAACTTCTACTCTAAGAAAAATCTCTTGCAGAAGAAACACTGGTAATGGCATGTCATGAATGACAAGACAACTAAGCTAGGTAATATTTTTTTGCAATTAACAGAGGCTGTGCTGATAGTGTTATTTTTGTTATACTGATAGCATGAAAAATACCTGAGGGCCTATGTCTCTGCCACAACAAAATCATTATATGATTTCTGAGTTGATTGCATGAGCAGTTTTTAAGAATGCTGCAAGCAGACATGATTTTCTGTAGGCTATGGTTTAAAAATTATAATGAAGTAGCTGCAAACAGAATATGAATGCATCCACAATTACCTTGTTTGTTTCAAGATGTAATATGTAGCCACCACTACCACGCTCTCTCACATGCTAGCACAAAATCAAGATACAGCTTTAAAATATCTCCTTTAAGCATTGGGCATAAGGATCGCCAAGAAAGTGAGAAATGGAATTAGTGACTGATGACTCAACAGCTGTCGGTTATCCCCATGCATTGACATGAAGCCCTGTGGTTTAGTCATGAACAAAGAAAAAATGCCAAAAATTTGCTTCATCATTTTTATTGGCTTAACTTTGAAAAGAGGGTGAACAAGCCTGCTACTTTACAGTCATGTATAGCAGTTATTCCTCATCTATGTTGTAATTGTTCCTCTATTTACCTGGGACATTTCAATTCATGGCCATCTGGTTTTCAGTGAAATTGGGCTTGTATGAAATTTTGCAGTTATTTTGTTCAGAAGGGGTGATTTACTCACTGTGACACAGTGAGCCAGTGACTTGGCCATGATTAATATCTGGGATCCCACTGGTTCCTTCCTAGTCCTTTTATCTATCTAAACACACATCCTCCTCCTGCAAATGATGTAATTGCAAAAGAGTGCATTAGCTAGAAGAAGCTTAACTACCCAATAAAAAGCTCCACAACAAATATGATGAATGTCTTTTTGAATAATTTTTAAAGTATCTCTTGAATAAAATTTAAAGTACTCCCCATATTTGCAGTATGTCTTTTTGAATAATTTTTAAAGTATGCTATTGTCCAAGTGAACAAGTCCATGCTGACATTTGAGACCAATGAAGACTGACTTTGAACTGAAGGGTTTCCCTGGTGAAGTAGATGTTGAAAATTTTCCTCCTAGCCCCCATTGAAACTTTTGACAAAAGTAAAAGAAGGCAATTGTCACAGCAAATTTCAACTTTTCACTGAAAAACTGTGAAATTGTTTTTCATTTTTAGACTGAACCCAAAAAGTTTCAGATTTTGACAAAAGTTTCTGGGTGATCAGTTTAATGGAAACTTGAAATTTTCTACAGAGAACAGAGACTTTCAAAGAAAAATTTTGTTTAGTCAAAAACCTAATTTTCCATCAAAAACAGTTTTAATGGAAAATTTTCGACCAGCCCCATGCAGGAAGTGGTTGGACAGGAATAGATGAATTTCCAAAGGAGAGAGGAGTATCAAAGGTCAAAGACAAGGACAATGCTTTTCTAGCTAGAGGGCTGCCCATATTGGTGTTTCAGGTGCTGTTTCTTTAGGGTAGTCCAAATTTTTTATGGAAGCAAAACTCTAACTTCAGTGAGTTTTCCCTGAGTAAAGATTACATAAAAAACAAACGAACAAAAACAAAAAAAACACCGAAGGATATATTTAGCCTATATAACTTGATGAATCTGGAGAATTTCTTTGCCCACTCCCTTTTCTTCCTATTGGCTTGACCATCTGCCTCCTGTCCTTTATCAATTAGTACTATTGGACATATTTTGCATTATTTCAGTGCCATGGGTGCATAGCATTGCCTGGTTATCAGCATATTTGACAGGTTCATTACTACTTCATGCTTTGCCTAGATGAATCCATGTTTTGTTGCATGTTTTGTTCCAAAGTTGAACATTGAATGAAAGCTATCTTGTGCCATTCTGTGTGGCCTTCTGTTCCAGCTGATAATCATTTTATTTTGATCAGTCCTCCATTTGCACTTTTGAACTGATTTGATCTTGCATTGAAATTGACTTTTACTCCAGAATTTTAGAGCTCCTGGGCCAGCTCCTCCTCCTGTGCAATTCAGTTTGCATCCATTGAAGTCAATGGCGCTATACCAGTCCACATCAGATGACAAGCTTGCCCCATGTCTAGAATGCTAATGTCCTTAAATGAAGCTGAAAGCTTACCATTTTCAAATTTTCTTCAAGATAACCATGTTGATTTGGAGTTGGGTTTTTTCTCTGAATTCTGCATTGATTGTCAGATGAGTATTATACATATCCATTAACATGATTCTGATATCTAGAGTGCTAGAAGTAGGCTATTCCCTGTGACAAACAAATGATCTGATTTGTTATGGCCAGTCTCATATTCCTTCTCCCATCCTTGAATATATTGCAATAATATTGCATAGAAAGATAAGCATTTGGAAACAAGAAAGTAAATTGTTAAGTAATAATGGATTATATTCAGCATGGAAAACAATATTGACAGGAGTACTCATGAGGATCAGTTTCCGGTCATTACTGTTCCCAGTATATACTATACATCACATGATCAAATCAATATCATAAAACTGAAATTTGCTGAATGGAGGATCAGACAAAAATGTGGTGTTTGGGCTGGTTTCAATAAGAGTTAGAAGTATGGAATCCAAGACCCTATTAGAAATTAAGAAGACTGTCATAAACAACATGGTCCTTTGAAAGATTTGATATTTGAACATAAAAGAATGAGAGAAGCTGAGTAACTTAGCACTTAGTTTCTTAAGGCCAACATGACTGTGTGAGTCTTGTTATATTATAAGGATATAATGCTAGAGTGACTAATTTGAAATCCACAGCCACTTTTATTTTAGAATACAAGAGTATGCTAGAATTCTGACTCAACTTACTTACCTGTATAAAAAAAAAACTCCTCAAGTTTTCCCTCCACATTTTTCGATTGCACGGAAAAGAGGATAGCTTCCCCAGCATGCATTCTCCAATGGAATAAAGATGAAAATCTGGTGAGATTGAAGTCAATGGGAGTTTTGCCACTGAACAATGGAGCCAAGTTTTGACTCAGTGCTGTGCAATTACTGCTACACTGTGTTATTTTCCCTGGGCTAGTGGCTGTGACATAGTTTGCTAATATAAGAAAAACTGGCAAAAACCACAAAACTCTCCCCACAAATAATAATCTCTCTGATCCCCAATATGATTTATTTTAAATGTTTTCTCTTTAAATATTTCTATTTCAAACACCTTTGAAACAAAGTGGAAATGATGATGAGAATGGCTACAATGCCTATCTGGGGATTAAAAGGTCACTATTTAAGGAAAAGCTTTGAGAGGTGATTATTTAGCCTTGAAAAAAGAAGAATGAAAAGGGACTTCATTATAGTATACAATTAAGTATTTTTAAAGGGTCATACTTGGAACTTGGGAAAGACCTCTTTAGATTACAGGGGAACAGAAAAATAAGAGTTCAATGATCTGAAGCTGGTAAAGGTATGTTTAGAAGGGATACTGACTAAATATTGAGAAGGATGGTCTTGTGTTTAAGGCAGTGAACTGTTACTAAGGAGACAGGAGTTCAGTTCTTTGCTCTGTCTTCTAGTTCTTTGTTCTGCTTGCCTCAGACTTTTAACCTGATCGTGGGCAAATTTTTTAATCTCTGTCTCAGTTCCCCATCTGTAAAATTAGGAGAATAATACTACCTTTGCCCATTTCCCCTGTCTCTTATAATGTGTAGGTACAGAACTTATGACACTGGGCCCCCAAAGCCAGGTCGAGCTCCTAGGCACTAGTGTAATACAAATAATGATAGTATTTCTTCTACAAGAAGGTTCTTCTACAAGAAGGTTATCAACAATGCCTTAGAGACCCTTGGAAAAATGACTAGTACACACAATGCTGAGAAATTCAAGAGAAGGCATGATGTCCATTTAATGTGCAGTAACGTTTCAGGATATACATGTGATGTCTTGCCCCAGAGTTAGAGGCTGGAAGAAATGGACGATTTTCTTAAACTTTGAGAAGTTAGCTACTTATAAAATAATGTGAGAAGTTTAAATAATGCTTTTACTTGGCTTTGGCACTCACACAGCTATAATAATACTGCTGTCTCATAAGCAGAGTGAAATAGAACTAGTTGCCAATGACAGAAAAAAGTACAGTGCTTTCTGAGGTCTTTGATAAGGCTAACATCCTTCCCAGCTGGTTTGGATGAGTAGGTACTTTAGTGCACATCATTTGCTTTTTGCAAATGTATTGAATTATTTCACTGCACAAATACTCCCCATATCTGCAGGTAACTATGGTACTAATCAAGATCTTCTAGTCCAGATATTCCTGAATCACTCTGGTTTGCTATTAATTCTAATAAACCTGGGTCATTATTAATTCTAATCCTTGTTTACTAACAATACAGAGACGTTACTGAGGTGTTGTCTACGGTCCATGTGTGTGGTAGCAGCAGCGGAGTATTATTCGGACACCCAGCCTGTCGGAGCTAATGATTCTTTCCTTTCATTTTCTCCAACGACCTCCCCACTCTGGCCTCCTCTTTTCTTAGATAGGTGCCGAAGGACAGGGTGGAGTGGCTGTGCATCTGCATTTTCTCATATCCATTACTCATAGCACGGTGAGTGGCAGTAAAGCCCCAATTCTGTAAAAATACATACATAAACCACACCACTCGTCCCTGTAAATCCTCAAACCTTGGTTGGCTGGCTGAATACCCTGAAGGGGTAGCAGGCGCAGTCAATTGCAGTGTTGAGCTCAACAGAAAGGCTGCCTGGATATTTGCCCACCTTCAGCTGCGTTTCTAAGACAAGGGGGAGGAAGGAAACATCTACAGACCATAGGAAAAAGAAGAAATAGAAACAACTGTTTACAATGGACCCCCATTGGGTCAAATTGCTTGAGCCTTTCCTATTTGAACTGGGTGCTCTGGAGAAGATACAGACAAGGAATATTTTAATACTCAAAGCTCTCTATTCATGACATCTTGTAGTGTATCAAATTAAAAAGGGACCTTTTATTTCCTGTGCACTCGAGCGGTAAGAATTCACCCTGCATTTCTTCAGCAAACTAAAGAGAGGTGAGCAGTATGCTAAAGCACGTACTGCAGAGAGCAGGAGAATGGAATTCTTTCTGGTTATTACAAATGGAATTTAATAAAAAAAAGTATTAAATTCATTGTATCTGGCCCAATGAAAACAGAAAAGTCATATGAATATGAAAAAAAAATCACATAATATAGAGTATGGAAAATGTTTGAACAATAATTACTTCAGTTTGACATTATTCTTTACAGCAGCTCTGAGAACACAGCTTTTGTAAAAGCACTCTGCTATTAAGTGAAAGGATTCAAAAACATTGGATTCTATGTTTGACAGTGTTTTACCACAGAAATATATATTTTTGACTACTAATGTACTTTAGCAGATGTCTGAAGTCAGGTATCTCTACTAAAAGGGTTCTGTATACAGAGGCACCTACAATTTAAAATCAAAGCATAAGATGGCTTATGTTAATTCCACATCGAAAACAACTACTCTATATTTACAAATAGACAGGAATATGTACAGAGAAATTTACCCCATTTGAAGAAACCTACTGAGAACTGTCATATGAATTTCAAAAGAAAAAGCAGTTTGAAACAACAACACGGTGCAGTTAAAAGCACCCACCCACAATAACTCTGAGATCGGCTGAAACTGACTACAGGCAATGTTGGTCCCTCTCGATATTTGGATATACAAACTACTGTACAGCTATCTTCAATCCTCACCTCTTGAGACATTAAAATTAGATTGGGGAAAAACTCTACTGGAGGCACTCATAGAATTTAGGGAACCGAATCATTTCATGTGAAAGTTTATTAGATAAAAAAAGACCTAGTGGGTCACCTGTGCAATCTCTGACTTTTATGATCCTGTCATAATTTATGGCAAAATGTTCTTTAAATGGTCTCAATATAGCATCCTTAAAAGCAATGAAGGACTGCTGGGAATGACATCCACACTCCAAAATGCTGATTGGCTAGCACTATGATACCATTCTTGGAAATATTTTGGTGCTAAACCCTCTATTCCCAACCTCAGTTTTGTAGCTCCACTACACAACAGGGTGCGGGAGGCAGAGTTTGGACAACACAAGGACTGCCTCACAGATTAGGTCTACGGGTGGGCCATGAGAGGAGGCAAGCCCAGTAGATATGTATATCTAGCTGTAGCTTCTGGGCTGCAGCAGCAATTCTATCCCATATCCCCACCCTGTAGATCTCTGCAGTGCACAGTCTAGTTACTTTGACTAAATCCAGGGATTGATTTTACTCCTGACTGTACAGGGGTCTCTCTCTTTGGAAACATCTTTTTAATTAATGTGTAATATGCAGTTCTGAATTTTAAGAACTTTTAAGAAATTTTAATTTTAATTCTGCAGTTTAAGAGGTCAGTCAAGCCAAACATAGTCTATTAAAACCTGCATTCAACTACTTATATGAATTTTGGAGACCTTGGAACGTGTAGGCACTTTACAGTACACAAGCCAAGAGACTGCTATGCACCCAGTCAGTAGTTCACCAGCAACTATACACCACATCACAGAAACACTAACCCAGGAACCAATCCCTGTAGCAAACCTCGTTGCCTACTCTGTCCCCATATCCACTCTAGCGAACCATCAGAGGACCCAACCGCATCAGCCACATCATCAGGGGCTCATTCACCTGCACATCTAGTAATGTGATATATGCCATCATGTGCCAGCAATGCCCCTCTGCCAGGTACGTTGGCCAAACTGGACAGTCCCTACGTAAAAGAATAAATGGACCCAAATCGGACATCAGGAATGGTAACACACAGAAGACAGTAGGAGAACACTTCAATCTTCCTGGATATTCTGTAACAGATTTAAAAGTAGATATACTTGAACAAAAAAAACCTTCAGAAACAGACTTCAAAGAGAAACAGCAGAACTAAAATCCATTTGAAAATTTAACACCATTAATTTGGGCTTGAATAGGGACTGGGAGTGGCTGGCTCATTACAAAAGCAGCTTTGCTTCTCCTGGAATTGACACTTCCTCATCTATCATTGGGAGTGGACTACATCCACCCTGATCGAATTGGCCCTGTCAGCACTGGTTCTCTACTTGTGAGGTAACTCCCTTCTTTTCATGTGTCATTATATAATCCCTGCATCTGTAATTTTCACTCTAAGCATCTGAAGAAGTCGGTTTTCTTACCCATGAACGCTTATGCCCAAATAAATTTGTTAGTCTTTCAAGTGCCACTGGACTCCTTGTTGTTCCAGTCTGGTATGTAACTTTAAAAAGATTTAACTAATTATCATGCAGTATAACCCAAATCTCCACAAAGACAATGCACATGTCACTTTGCAAAACATGATGTGAAACAACTGTAATGAAACACATTCGCGTTTACATTTTACTAAAAACATGTGGGCAGTAATTTTTAAGTGAATATTTTTAATTTCATAGTCCTGTTTCCACCAAATATAAAGTCTAGTAAATAAAATTTGAATGGCTTACCAAAAATCATACAAGAAGGCAGAGTTATTACTATATCACTTTTTACTGTTTTCCTACTATATGTATTCTAAGTATCCTGCATCCCAGGGAACGTAAAGCCACCTGAGAATCCATTTGGAATGGAACATAGTCTCAAATATTTCTAAAACTACTTGCCTGCTTACATGCTTGCAAGGAAATCAAATTAATTTCTGTACAACCCAATAGGGAATGTATAGACTAGAAATGATGGGCCCAATCCTAACTCTCGTATGACTCAATAATAAGTCTATTTCTATGTGAGTCAGGGTTACAGAATCAAGACTCAAGCAGGTATTTGATTAATTCATACAGATATCTAGCAGACAGATACACTTGAAAGGGAACATTTTGATGCAATTGATGGACCTCAAGCAATACTTTAATAAATAATTGGGAATGGAGAAAAATACATCACTAAAAATTAGAATTTGGGGAGACAACTGTAGAGACACATGGTATAGATGTCCCAAGGTCTTCTTTTATAACAAAATAATGTGCAAATTATAAAAGGTTCACTTCCATTTCTGATTTATCTTAGAAAACGGTGAATTAGCACAGACGTAGCACAGTGGTAAATTACAATACCGCCTCACTCTGAATATGGATCTTCTATTAACATCAGTGGGGACTCAGCAAGTGGACTGAAGAAATTGTACAGCCATAATTCTTTTAAGGTTACACACTGGCATATTTGTTAAAAAATTATCTGAAACACAGCAAGTGTTTGATAAGTGACTGAAACCACTGTACAAATACAACCTGTTCTTTATGCTGAAGCTCTCATTATGAAGAAAGTTGGGAAAATGCAAAGGTTTTGCTTTGTAAAAGGAAATAAGCATGCAAAAATCCAAAATACTATTTTTGATGTGACATTTTGTAATGAAGGGATACTGTAACATTATCTGGACAGCAAAAGGTTTGTATGTCCTAGTTACCAAGAGTAGATAGCATTCATTACTGTAACCGTCAAATCCCTTCCATATTATTTTAATTTGGAAAAAAACTGAGTTCAGTATGGAAATTTTATGATAAGCCTAAAAAAGAATTTATCTGATTGAAGAAAAATATTTTACCATTATATGGAGATTTGCTTCAAAGCTTACATAACACCAATAGTAAACATAACACACTGTTGTGTGAACAGAGATTATGGAAACGTAATAGAAAGAAAATGTCAAGGTTTTTTTTTATTGCTTGAATACTTAGATACATGCGGTAAAGGGAAAAAATTTACCCATAAATATGGTTTATAAAAACCTCTTACATATTATTATCTACCTAATAACATTTGCTTGTCAAAGAACTATGTCATCAAGACAACCACTGACAGTCACCTACTGTAATATTTCAGTTTTCAAATTCAGGATCATTTAAAGATGTCGATGTCTACTGTTATCTATAAATTATAATATGTACTAAGTTCCCTTAAAGCAATTTAAATTGTGAATTCTGGAACTTAAATAGATTCTTCAGTAAATAAATGTACCCCACAGTAGCAGCTTTGTAACCAATTCTTTATTGTTTTTCTGTAGAGAACACAGAATTAAAACGAATGCTGCCATCACATAATCTTTAAGGTGTACTGTTGAGACAGATTAATCATTCAGGGCAAATTCACACAGAATGCCAATACATTATATGGTTAGTCTGAGCAATGGTGTTTGTCAGCTGGATGGCAATACAGATCACCAAGTAGAACTTCAGTCACCTTTCACAGCCTGATCTGATTCTATTTGCTGTAATAAATTAGGCTTGAAAATTCTGCACTTTGCGCCTGCTCCAAAGCCCACAGATACCAATGGGAGTCTTTCCATTGACTTCAGTGGGCTTACGTTCAGGCCCTTTGATATTAACCCAAGATGTGCTAGTGTATAAAATGTATAAAATGAAGAAAAACAAAATCAGTCGCCTATTATTTATTAAGGAACATCAAAATTTAGCATAGAGGCTCATTGACCTTATGATCCAGACAAGAATGTCTTAATGTACTTGAAAATCAAGTTAATGTTGGATCAAAAACTATGACAGGGTTCTCAGGTAAATCCATACATCAATCTTGATCCAAGCCTCATCCAAATCTTTTGCCAGGTTAATGGTTGAATTTGCCAAATATCCATTCTCCTCAATTGTATGCCAATGTACATATATAATGAATCAAGTAACTGAACTTTATTTGAAGTGCCTACACCAGCTTTGCCATAAAGCGACTAAAATAAAATATGATTGGGGAAAGAAATACCGGAAGTGCTCATATGGCTACCGCTATGATGGAGAGATTACGCAAAAGAGTTGATTTTCATAAAACAACCTGTGACATTTTCTATTTTTCCCCTTGAAATTAGGACCATTTGAAAGTAAAAATGGGCCAATTTGAGGAAAAAACATCAACATTCAAAATTTTCAGAGGTCCGGCTGTACACTGAAATATTTCATATTTCACGTTTCAATGCAAAAACTCAAGAGGTGACATGGATCAAGAGATATAGGGCTAGGTTTTTAAAACAAAAGATCACAAGACTCATGATGCTCCCTTCTGATCTTAAAGTCTATAAGCCTATGACTTTAAACTTTAAAGCGAGCAAGGCAGGAAAGCACTGAACTCCCTTTCCCTAAAGCCCAAATGCAGGCATTTATTAAGGTCCAATGCAATGTTAATGGCCTCCATGCCAGATACTCAATATTCAGGGTTGGCCCGTTCACCCCTGTCTGAATCCTCTTGCCCTCTCCCCATGTGGTGGTTGAAAGGTAGTTCAGTCTGCAAGAGCTTACAGGTCTCTCCTTCACCCTCCAAGCTAATAGGATCCTCCAATTATCTCCTGGTTATAGTTTTTAATCTATTTACCATTGAGGGACATCTCCTTTGAGCATCTCACCCGCACTTGATATTGACTGCATGTTATGATGCAATTACAATGTCACTTATAATCTTACATCTCTTAAAACCTACCCTTCCTCTTATTAACCTAAACCTGGGCCTCCAGAATACTGAGACACAGGTGGGAAAAAATGCTGTCAATCTTGCCCTAAGAGAAAAATTCCCTCCCTGATTCCAAAAACTGATGATTGGTCAGACCCACAACATGCTGGGACCACAATTCAAGTTCTATTTCTATTCTAGGGCAGGGAAGATGGGGCACCAATCACAGTACAAGGACTGTTTCACATCCTGAGTGCTTCACATATGGGGTATAGTGGGGAATGATGAGAAACAATCAAGCCTCTTCCCCCTCCCCCACTAGCCAATGGCAGCTGGGACAGGTGGAGAAATCTCTCCTCTTCCCCAGCACCTCCCTGCCTAATCACAATCTGTGTGTGTGTTCTGGGCTGGGAATACCCCTAAGTAGCCAAGCCTGCCCTTTCCTTCCCCTCTCTAGTCAGGTCCTGGGGACCTCAGGCCCCTTTCTTCCACCTGTCTGACCAAACTTCACCTCCTAATTTGGGAGACTGGGGGTTCTAAGTGGCCCATAATGAAAGTGAAAATATCCTTGATAAATCTGAGCAAAACACACACACACTAATGTATTAAGTCTGTATACAAGTCTTAAAGTCTTAAATGTTATGCCTCTTTGCCATCCGTCAGGAAATACATTAAGACTAAAAGAAGCTATAGTTGATCAGTGCTCAAAATACTCCAGTGGAATTTCTTTTACAGAGTACTGTTAATGCACAGGACAAGGGCAGCAAATCGTATACACAGTTGTCAGGACATTGTATTTTGACCTTTGATTACTTCTTCAGTATTGGGAGCCTGTGTTCAGAAGTAATTGCATGCAATAGGGAGCCTGCTTCTAACTGATACCTCCAGGTGCTACTGAAGTAAAAATATCAAGTTAAAAAAACAAAAACAATTAAGGGGAGAGACCTAATGAACAGGCATAGGCTTATTTTCAGAGATGCTGAGCATCTCTGAAGATCAGACCATTAAAGTTTAGTAACAAACATAGAAAGGGAGTTATTACAGGGCTTGCATTAGGTGTGAGCTTTAATCCATACAGCAATCAGTAGGAAGAGTGGTTATTAAGATCTGAATTCAGGGCATTACTACATGCCCTCTCTCTCTCTTAGGTGAATAAGTTTTCAAAATCAGTGTGCTTTTATCTCTTGCTTCCATTTCTCTCTTTCTGCTAGTTCTTTTTCACAAGAACATTTTACAGCCTGCTTTAATTATGGCTGTGTGATGCTCTTAGGTACAATATAGTAGTTTCATTATCTTTATTTATGGGTTTAAAATGTTCAGGTAAGTGTTGATTTCCTGTCCCAGACCTGCAGTTGAAGCTTTAACCACTGCCACTTCCATCATTGCCAGTTCCATGACTTGCTTTCCTTTTCTTTCCTTTTGTCTAGGAAATAATAATTCCCGTGCAATTGCAGGTTTTGTAGACTGTCATCCTTATGAAAAAGTAATATTCTTTGTATACTTCAACTGTGGTTATTTTCACCCTTTGGCCCTGCTGCATGCAGATTTCCATGATTTCTAAAGTGTGATATATGTTCTTTGGGAATAAAAAATCCTCCTGATAATCTATTTCTCATCAAAATCCTTTACCTATTGATATGTAATTAACTGCTACACTTTTATCGGACAAATTCAAGCATAGTTCATGGAAAGAAATATAATTAAATGTCTTAACTAAACACAAAAATATTTTTACCCTATCAAAAGAGAATTCCTCTCAGTGGATAACTTTAATAAAGATGCGTATTTATAGATTTTTCATTTCACTTCCAAAACTTCACAACTATCTTCTAGCATCTCAAAAGTAACCACTTCCAATAAAGCGTCTCCATGTAATTTCATAAAGAGAAGCATATTTTTATTCCAGGGCTTAGAATAAATATAAATTCCCCACTTTTAATTTGCAACAGACATGGAGTTTTATAGAGGGCTGCAGATCAGCTGAATAATCACACACCTGCACAAAATTTCCAGCTAAATTATTATAGCCTGAAGGAATCTACTTGTCAAGCAAGAACCTTGATATAGACAAGAAATGACTTAAACTCTAATATCATTCTACAAATTAGTACGAAAGAAAAACATCACATTAACAAAAAAAAAAGTGCCAGCCTGTAATGTTTATGCTTACTGTAATGGGGTGCACTCACCTCTCAGGAGCGCTCCCTGTCACAGAACATGTGCCTCAACTCACTCTCTCTCAGTTTGTGGTGGTCTTTGGTGACTCAGCCCTCTGGCCGAGTCACACCTTCTACATGTGAGATAAAAATCAAACCTTTCCAGGATAGAAGTCCAGTGGGGGCCTATCTCTGCAAGATCCCTTTATCTGCAGCCCTATCTCTGGGCTCGCTCCTCAATCAGTCCTGCAGGACCAATCGGAGCACCCTGGTTCAAACTGTCACTCAGCACCTTCTGGGCTCTTTCAAATTGACCCTCTCTCTAGGCCTTTCTGTCCTCTGCTCTTCAGCTGGGCCACTAAAGAGTTCAGTTCCCCTTCTGGGGTGTATCAAAGTCCAGGCCACTTTCCCAGTGCCTGGTGGAGGAACCCAGGCTCACCCTCTACACTAGGTCCCAGCCCCATGACCCTACAGAGAGTGGCCATCCACCACATCCCTTTAAATAAACTGTGTCACTGCTACAAGTCCTTGGGCCACTTCCCCATGGTCCCAGCACACTCTTCACCCTTACCTCAGGCCCTTGTCCTGGATGAACCCCAGCAACCAGCCCAGAGCATCTTTGCGTCCCTCCCCCCCAGCCTCTGCCAGCACTGTTCTATCTGAGGTCCTGTAGCTCCCTCAACCAGCCAAGCATACCAGCCCCTCTCCTCCAACTCTAGCAAGGAACCAATCTCTGCTCAGCACTGCAGCTCCTTTTATATGGGCCTGCTGGGCCTGGATTGGCTGCTCCCTGCAGTCCCTCTCTGATTGGCTGCATCCCATGCTGCAGCTCTAGGAAGCTTGGAGGACTCTCTCCACTGCCCTTTTCTGGGGCAGGGTGTGGCAGGGCCACAAGGCCTCCAGCAGGGGGCCTCAGGGCCTAGTCCACCCCATCACACTTACCCATTTTCTATCTGATTATATAGGAGCTTTCTTGGATGTCTAATACATGTGAAAAGAAAAGGAGTACTTGTGGCACCTTAGAGACTAACAAATTTATTTGAGCATAAGCTTTCGTGAGCTACAGCTCACTTCATCGAATGCATGTAGTGGAAAATATAGTGGGGAGATTTTGTAGACATAGAGAACATGAAACAATGGCTGTTACCATGCACACTGTAACGAGAGTGATCAGGTTAGGTGAGCTATTACCAGCAGGAGAGTGGGGCGGGGGGAGGGAGGAACCTTTTGTAGTGATAATCAAGGTGGGCCATTTCCAGCAGTTGACAAGAACTTGTGAGGAACAGTAGTGGGGGGCGGGGGGAGGGAAATAAACATGGGGAAATAGTTTTACTTTGTGTAATGACATATCCACTCCCAGTCTTTATTCAAGCCTAAGTTAATTGTATCCAGTTTGCAAATTAATTCCAATTCAGCAGTCTCTTGTTGGAGTCTGGTTTTGAAGTTTTTTTGTTGAAGAATTGCCACTTTTAGGTCTGTAATCGAGTGACCAAAGAGATTGAAGTGTTCTCTGACTGGTTTTTTAATGTTATAATTCTTGACGTCTGATTTGTGTCCATTTATTCTTTTACATAGAGACTCATTCACCTGCACATCTACCAATGTGATATATACCATCATGTGCCAGCAATGCCCCTCTGCCATGTACATTGACCAAACTGGACCTAAAAGTGGCAATTCTTCAACAAAAAAACTTCAAAAACAGACTCCAACAAAAGACTGCTGAATTGGAATGAATTTGCAAACTGGATACAATTAACTTAGGCTTGAAAAAAGATTGGGAGTGGATGTGTCATTACACAAAGTAAAACTATTTCCCCATGTTTATTCTCCCCCCCACACACACACACACAAACTGTTCCTCACATGTTCTTGTCAACTGCTGGAAATGGCCCACCTTGATTATCACTACAAAAGGTCCCTCCCCCCACTATTGGTAATAGCTCACCTTACCTGATCACTCTTGTTACAGTGTGCATGGTAACACCCACTGTTTCATGTTCTCTGTGTCTACAAAATCTCCTCGCTATATTTTCCACTATATGCATTCGATGAAGTGAGCTGTAGCTCACGAAAACTTATGCTCAAATAAATTGGTTAGTCTCTAAGGTGCCACAAGTACTCCTTTTCTTTTTGCAGATACGGACTAACATGGCTGCTACTCTGAAACCTAATACATGTGACACATTAGTGAACGTAAATCAAGCCTAACTATAAATCACTGTGTTCACACAGAGAATGAAGATTTGGCTTGCTTATGCTAATGTCATGATGATGTGTTTAAGGCATATGATTAGCTACCCATATTCTAAAAGGAATAACCAATAGAAATAGAATTGACTTAGTCCATTTATTCAGTGATCATCAGGAATTTAAAAAAAACAAAACAAAACAAATCAGTGAGTACAGAAAAGTGTTCCCTTCCTTTTAAAGACACAATTCTGCAGTTCTTAGTTCTATAAATAGCCTTTACTTTCATGAATAGTCCCATTGATTGCAATGTGACTATTTTATGAGTAAGGATTCCAGGAGAATGGATGAGAAAAAAAGGTAAGTATGTGCTTGTATCCTTCATTTATTTACTGACTCCATGACCCATAACTTTAGGTATTGAATGCAGTCAGTGTAAAACAAATTAAGTATCTTAACTCTTATAATATCTAATGTGACAATGGTCCTATAAACTACCATCAAAGAGTCTCAAAACACTGGGCAATTGTTAATACTATAATAGGACACAGCTCATAATGACTTCATGGATTACTATAGACTCAGAGTGGCAGAGAGGCATAAGAATATGATTTTTTTCATTTCAGAGAGCAACAGCTGTCTCAACTGTGGTACACTAGTTTCCCCAAAGACTTTTTTGGGGGCTGGGGGGGGAATGATATATAGTGTAGTTCTTAATGGATCAAAAGATTTGATATGGGCTTTTGGCAATAAATCCACAGTCTAAAGAAAGGGATTTCTCCTCCAAACCCTTTCCCCCAAAGAGCTATTAATAAAAGATAGCTCTGAGAATATATTGATACTAAACCAAGTAGATTCCTGAGACTTTAACTCTCACTGAAGTCATGCTGAGCCCTTTATCCCCATCAGAAAAATGTCTAAAATGATGGATGTGTTTGCCATGATATTATCACATTTTTTCTTTGTATTGTACATTTCATCCATAGTAAAGTCTAATGGAGATGTCTTTCTAGACCTTTCCTGGAGATCAGTGAGTCTAGCTGTGTACTCTTGATTTAACTGCGTAACAATTTCAGCCTCTAGCTAGCCTATTTCAGTATTGATCATTGAGACAATACACCTGAAATTGTGAGCAATCTTTATGGTATGTCATGTCTCACCTCCGCAGAATTAAAGAGGCCCCCTTACGTGGGAGCAGAAAAGAGTAAGTAACCCAGAGTTTTTCCTTACTTGAGGCTACCATTTTGAAATTGGAGTTGTAAAAAAACAAGGTAGGAGAAATGACATTGGAAGAAATAAAGTTATCAGTGTTATCATACACCCACAATACCAGCAGGAAAAATACAGTCAAAGTCATATCTCTTTGTTTAGATTTTTCCACCACACATAGGTTTCTGCTACAGCTTGATGGAATGTTGTTAAGGTACCTGAGTTGACTCAAAGTGAGTAGGATGTAATTAGTAGACTGTTGGGAAGACCCTCAGATATACGTCTCAATGACAGCACTAAATGACCTCCTGCAGAACTTGAATGACCTACTTCAGCTATGCTGAAAAAAGATCCAAGGGAAAGTTCCAGTGACCCTAACTGGTTCCAGCTTCCACACTAGTATTTTCTTCCTTATGAGCTCATAGGTACCTGTACAAGATAAGGCCTGTCTCTGATCACACTTACACAAGTATGACTGCGACAGGGCCCACCTCCATGGTGTCCCCCTGTGGTCCAGTCAGGCACTACTTATCCTCTCATAGGGTCTCCGACAGTCAGTTGCCACCTCCCACAGGATCTGGTGCAGTGATGCTTTAGCCCTCCAGCGAAGGCAAGCTTAAGCCCTAACCCTTCTGGGGTATTAAAGTCTAAAAACATAAGAACTGGAGACAAGGTCATCCAAGAAATCAACAGGAATCAACCCACCCTTCTGCTCTGGGTTTGTCTTTGTGCACCCACTCTTTGGTTGGTTTTACTGGGCCCAGTCATCCCATCCACTGGGAGACTGGTTCAGGCAGCAAGCTGCCTTAGACTCTTGGCTGAAATCAGACTTCTCTCAGAGAGGGAGAACTGGAGCTCTGGTCTCTCCTGGCTGGTCCAGAATGGAGCTAGACCTTCTCCCTTTAACACCCCTCTCCATTGGGTAGTGCCAATTGGGTTTTGTAATAAGATGGGCTTCATTTTGGGCACCCTCATGCAGCAGGCCATGGTACAGCATGCATACCTGCCTCAGTTTCCCATTGGAACCAACCTGTGCCAAGGAATATTGCCTTAGTGGAAAATTCAAACCCTTCTGAAGTGCCACAGTCCACAAATCCCTCATAATAAGAACAGTTCTAGTCAAAACACGAAAGTAAAATGAGGTTAAAATGCAGCAGCTCTTCAAGCCCATTCAAAAGTTCCCAGGTGACCCACATGAGAGCCTTTAAGCACTCTGTCGCAATTCCTGTATCCTTGTTCCAGGGCCCCATTCTCCAGGCCTCCAAACTGAGAGTCCCAAGAGCTGTTTTTCCCCCCCAAAGTCTTCTGTAGCCCCAAGTCAGGTCTCCCAAGAGGGGGCTCCCTGTAATGGTTCACTCTCCAAGGCCTCCTCATTGGTAAGTCCTATCCCTGCTCAGGGGATCCTCAGCTCCAAAAAGTCCTTCTACAGTTCCTCAGAACTCATCACTGGCTCATAGTTACAGGTTTCCTGCAGCTTTTTTTCTTGGGCAACTCTGCTGTTCCTCCTCTGTTCCCAGGCAGCTCTCACCAGCCGCTCCTGACTCCTTCAGTCTCTTCTCAAGCAGTTCTCACTTGCCCTGACACTCATCCTGCAGGACCCTCCTCTTGAGGACCCACATGCCTCTTTTCAGCCCAATTCATGATCAAGTAGCCAGTCAAAGGTGCCTTTTCCCTCTTAAAGGGCCAGTGCCAACCTGTGACAAGTTCACAGGCTTTCATTAATCCTCACCTTGCTAATAGAGGGCCTGTGTTCCCCACCACAATGACTTCATGAACACCAGCAGTGTCCCTCATTTACACACTGTAAGAGCAGAATCAGAACCATACTGTATATGGCTTCCTACTTTTTTTGCATGTGACTGTTTTAATATGTTTTAACAAGTTTGCAAATCATTACCATAAAAGCATCAGAAATATAATATTACCACAACACAGAAGCATTATGGAATCATGTAATCATTAAATTTTCCAATGGGAAGAACATTGCTATTAGAACACATCAAAACACACCGTTTCCACAAACAATTTAATCTTCAATGGATCAGTATTTTTCTATGAAAAACATTTAGTAGGAAAATTCCCAAACAACAATAATTTTATGTTACAGGATAAAACTTTTACACCACTTTGGACATGTTTGTAGTGAGGATTTTCTTAAACTGAAAAATAATTCTCTCCCTGATCACATTTATAAGCTCAGGCAAGTGTCTTATATTTCTAAGGCAACTGTCAAGAAAACATTATACTCCCATTTGCCAGATATGGTCTTATGAAAGAATCAGACAATCATAACACGTCTTAATTACAATAGAGTTTCTCTATGTTACTGAAAAACTGTAGAAATCACTGCTGAATTCCCTTAGTCCTTTAAATAAGTGCACAATAGATTGATTTCACCCTATAAAACACACTGTGCTGAATTAGTTAGAAAAATTATCACTCTCTTCCTAGTCGTCTTAAAGCATATGCTGTGTTTTAAAGGCTAGTGGTAACTGGTGCATAGGCAGAGCATTCCTGAGGCTATAACCTTCAGGAGGTTCATCAGTTGGTCCTCTCCAAAACCAGACAGACAGGTCTATTGGCTGTTTTTGATAGAGGGGAAGTTATGTCTCTAACTCCTTCCCATCCTTTTGGGATAGCTGTATCCCCAGGAAGTACTAGCAGGGTTCTCATGCTATGCCAATGAAAATTGCATAAAGACCTGGGTAGATACCTAGGACAAGCCCCTCAACTCAGACTGTGATTGTGCCTGACCGCCATGCTGTATACAAGAGAGTAAAGGCAGTGTAAAGGAACCTTCCCTCCTACTTCTGGGTCCCAGACCAAGCATCTTAATATAGTCTCTGTATGGATAGGATAAGATAATGGAATATAACATGTGTACTAAAAACATTTCAGATAATATCCAGGCTAGTCTCTAACAATAATAAACACTGACACAACAGAGTTACAAGGAGATTTCATGCTGTGGCTTCTAATGGCCAGCACATTTCTTGATATAACTACTATTTTTAGAAAATTTGAATTCCTCTGTCACATAGCTCCACAATTAGACTTCTTCATTTTCACTTTCAGGACCTTTCATTTACTACCACTAGGAATTACTATTACTTTTTATGGTCATCTGATGAAAGTCTGAAAGCTCCTCTGGCCATAACTGAATCTCCTCTTTCGATGCACAAATCTCTCCCTCCTCCCCCCTACACTTCTCCCACCACCCATGCTCTGTCTCTCTGAACAACAACCTCTGTGTATATATAGATATAGAGAGAGATACGATATCTTTATGGCAGAAATTAGTTTTTCCCCTTTAATAGCCACTAAAGCAATTATCTCAGCATGTTCTGCAGCAAGCAACCAAATGCAACATCTAGCCAGGAGGAAAACTGTGACACATACTATAATCTAAAAAGTATTACCTTCAGTGCTTTAATCAATGTTAACATTAACAGCTCTCATCTTTGGCAAGGCATGGATCTATTGACCCTCAAAGACATATGTTTAAAAATTGACGCTATTTTATCCCGGAATTTAATTTGGGTTTGTCACTAATTAAAATACATGCAACATCTCTCTAACATTAACCCCAATTGTAATTAAATTGTAGATCATGGCTTTCCCATGTAAAATTTCAAGAAGCAACCCAGGGACAAAGGAAGCATGAGAACACAAATCACACATAATTCATTAGGAGAAGCAAGTCAGTGTTGTGCAGATATCTATGGAGATGACCTAGCTACGAGATGATCCTGAATAAAAAATAATCATTGAAAGAAAAATCATCAACTAGATTTGAAAAGCCAGATTATTCTTGTTGGATGTGTCTGGGCACCAACATTCACATTTGGGTTCAGAAATGCCATGACAGACAGATGGATTACAAGCCTGAATATAAATTTCTCCTCCCTCCCTTCCTCTCAGTGACTAACTTCCTTTCTCAGGATGTTCCTTCTGGCCTCAAAGCCACTTCTGTGCCCCGCAGCCCTTTCCCATACTCTTTCCACCCTCAGAAACATTCCCTACTTTGAGGATATATTCTGTAGAGAATCCTTTTGCTATTATTCATTATTATTATTGTCATTTCACCTAGAGGCCACCAATGAAGGCTCAGGGCTCCATTGTGCTACTGCTGTACACACCTATAATGAAGAGATGGTTTCTGCTCCAAAGCATTTACAATCTAAATCTGTGCAATCACTGGGATTATGCATAAGATTTAGAGTCATACTGAGATCAGTCAAATCTGACTTTACAGAGGGTAGACAAGTGGATTAGCTCACCAGCTCAAGAAGGCTCCAGTGCCCCACCCCAGCCTGTTTCAGGCCCGTGCCTCTCTTTACTGGTTAAATAGAAAATAGGGTGACCAGATCTCCCGATTTTATAGGGACAGTCCCAATTTTGGGGTCTTTTTCTTATATAGGCTCCTATTCCCCACCACCACCCCCTGTCCTGATTTTTCACCCTTGCTGTCTGATCACCCGAACAGAAAACCCCCTAGTAACACCAACACTAACCAATTCCCTTGTTCAGCATGGCTGCAGTCCCCAGCGGCTTTTCCCTTCCCTCTCATAGCCCTAGAAGGAGGACTGCACCTCCCCTTAAATCCCCTGCTGAATCATGTGACAGAAAGGCAGCCCTTAACTCTTTCCTGGCTGCTTTACACTGTCACATGGAGTTACATCAGATTTACATCATGAAGGAAAAAAAAGGGCAAAGTTTAACAGATGACTTATTAGCAACACATAGTTAGCCCCTCTCTACCAACTACCCAGTGGAAAACATAAACCTCCTCCTTTTTGGGGGGGTGGGGCATCAGTCTTTTGCAGAATCTCCTTTGTTGGTATATTTAACATAAAGCCTGTATGTTTACTGCTGGGTGCCCCTAGCCTTAGTCTTCATCTATCAATCTACAGTAAAACAATGTGCCACTGTGTTGGTGGGAAATTCAAGCTGTTGCATGCAACACCGCCAGTAACCTGCTGAAATTGAAAGAAATGTATGGTTTGGATGGAAATCCTTTTGGCATGATCTTATTTTGAACGGTACTTTATGGCAGAGGTGGTGAGGCAAGTCTGCAACTGGACCGGTGAGCGCTCAGGAAAGAAAATGAAAAAAAAAAGAAGGTGAGGGTGATAAGGGAGATTTAATATCTTTAGCAAGGACCTGGAAGAAAACAAAATCATCCCTGATAAAATTTGTAGATTACACTAACATTAGGGGAGGTAGTAAATAATTAGGAGGGCAGGTCACTGACTCAGAGCAATCTAAACTGCTTGGTAAACTGGGCGCAAGCAAACAAGAGGAGTTTTAATATATCTGGCAACAAAGAATGTAGGCCATACTTACAGGATGGGAGACTGGATCCTGAGAAGCAGGGACTTTGAACAAAGTTTGTGGCTTGTGTTGGATAATCAGCTGAACACGAGCTCCCAGTGCGATGCTGTGGCCAAAAGAGCTAATGTGATCAAGGGATGTATAAACTGGGCAATTTCAAGTCAGAGTAGAGCGGTTACTTTATGTCCGTGTATGGCATGGGTGTGACCATTGCTGTAACACTCTGGTGCCCACAATTCAAGAAGGATGTTGATAGATTGGAGATGTTGTTCCCACCCACCTTCCAGAAACCTTCACACTGACAAAGACAGTTTTAGGGGGAAAGACATTTTGAGAGTGTAATGTTCCAGTTGAGATTAAAAACTGTGATTTTAAGGTGAAACTTGAGCTGCTATCAGCTGTACTTTGATGAAAATGTTGGTGTTTCATGATGACACCTGTTGCCTGTGTGATCAATGTGACGGTGCATTTTGTTTTGCTGCAGTCAAGAGACACCATAGGAAATGTTATTTCCTGGGCATAAAACATGATTACCAATCCTCTCAATCTCCCACAGACAAACATCAAATGAGAGACAATGATCTTTCCAGAGGAAAGAAAGAGAATATAAAGAGGGGAAAATGTACATTATAGTCATTCATGAAATGCAAAATTAATTTTGAGAAGAGAAGAGAAGAGAAGAGAAGAGAAGAGAAGAGAAGAGAAGAGAAGAGAAGAGAAGAGAAGAGAAGAGAAGAGAAGAGAAGAGAAGACCTCTCTGAGGGACAATATTCCTATACCCTTATTCACATAGCAAAAGTACCTTTCTCCAGAGGAATCCCTGTTAAAATCAGTGGGGCTACTTGTGGAGTAAGAAACTATTCAGCATGAATGAGGAAGGGTTGCAAAATCTGGTCTAACATTTGCAAATCCTTTGATTTAGGAATATCTCTTACATATTTTTGTCCCTTTCCTCTATTGTGCACATTTGCATAAAAACTGGCTTCTTGACATCACCCATGTTTCTTAAGAATCCAGTCTTCTGCCTCTACTTATTCTCACCTTAAGCCATAATTCTCCATTTTTCACACTATCATTTAACCAGAGAGAGATACAATTCTTTATATTCTGCCTACAGTGGAACAATTTTACATTGCAAGAAATATTTCACTGCTGAAAAGAGAATGGGCAAAATTGCTTTGTTGCATGGAACCCTAAAAGTTGTGTGTGCAAAAGGGTGTGGACGTGTTAAACCAACACCATAGTATATGGAACATATTCATCTGCAGATGTACTCCCAACATATTCATGTGGGGCATGATCCTCCACTGGTATGTGAGCGCAGCAGTTGGGAGCATGTTTCCAGCGTGGGTGGAGAGACACGCTAGCTTTGCTCAAGCTAGCACACTAACAATAGCAGTGGAGCTGGGGGGTAGCATGGGCAGCAGCTCAAGCCACGCAAGTACATACCCAGGGAGTCTAGGCAGGTTTGTACTCAAGTAGCTAGCCTGAGATGCTGCCCGTGGTACCCACCTCCCCTCTGCTTGACTTCCATTTTTAGCATAGTAGCTTGAGTGGAGCTAGTATGTTTGTCTACTCGTACTGAGAAGCATGATTTAGGTGTGTACATTTGTTGAAAAATATTCCGAGTGGATGACAATGTTGTGCTTATACTAAGCACAAGATTACCAACAAAGACCCTGACTCGGATAGGGTAGCCAGATGTCCCGATTTTATAGGGACAGTCCCGATTTTTGAGTCTTTTTCTTATATAGGCTCCTATTACCCCCCACCCCCGCCCCGATTTTTCACATTTGCTGTCTGGTCACCCTAGATTCTGATCTTGTGCCATTTTGACACTGTTTTAAGTGACTTTAATGGAGTTACTCTGAAAATAATTAGTATCCTAACAAGCATTAAAACAAAAGTATCTACCAAAATATATATATCCTAAAAATAGTACCAGATCCTCAGCTGGTGTAAATTGCCACAGCTTCATCAAAGTCAGAAAGCTGAAATTTACAAGAGCTGAAAGATGTGACCCACAGTTTACAACAGAAATGCATTGTCTTTTATTTAAAATTTCATACAGCATTTAAATTTTCCCCTGGCCTCCCTCATTTTTGTTTAGCAGTCCATTTAATATAGTCACTGACTTGTAAGAAGCTGAGAGCCAGATTCTCAGCGGGGCAAATTGACATAGCTGCTTTCATTTCAATGGAGCAACATTGACTTATGCCGGCTGAAGATCTGCCCCTAACCCTTCTCATGAACCAGCATGTTCAGAAAACAAACACAGATGCAAAATATTGTCTCCAAGTCAGAACTCCAACTATAATAAATATATCTTATAAATTAAATTTTGCCTCCTCCCTCAGGAATAAGAACCTTGAGACTACAAAAATGTCAGCTTTTAACAAGTATTAACCTTTTAATTCCAGTATCCTTTTCTAGAGGGTTACGGTTGAGGTGAGAAAGCATACTGATGAACTATCCATTACACAGCTGCTGCCCATGGGTCATTGCACAGCCTTAAACAACCACAGAAACCAAAAGATAAATCTTTTGATGAAATACTTACAATTCTTTAGGGACATTTTGAGCTAATGCCAGTGTTTATCCCAGGGTGGTTTCACTGTTGTCAGCAGAAGCATAGTGTTTACAACGCAGTTTGCATCAAAACTGAAACACTGTTCCATAGACTGTATCTGGGCAATATTCAGGCAAGGTACCTGCAAGCTAGTTTGTCAGCATTATTCATAATGCAGGATGCAAGATCAACAGTCGGCATTCACCAGTGACGGTCCAAATGCACAGAATGGGACACTTTGAGATATTGAAATTAGCTGGGAATGATGCATTCATCAGGTACCATAAGCATTTGTATTCCTGAGTGACCAAAGAGGATAACTCTAAGTAGCAGCCTTCAGGCTCAGAATTACACTATGAGGACAATCTTTACTGGAAAGAAAATGTGATTATACAGAGTATTAAGACTGAAACCCTGTTTACAGAATAGGTGGTTTGCAATGTGCCCAGCTCTGCTTTTATAGAGAATAACTACATGCCAGAATAAAGTAAAAAAGAAGAAGTGATCCTTTTTTTCCCCTAAACTGTGTATTGCCACCTAGCAGGGTATTTTAACAGCAAAGGCCCAGAGGACCTTATGTGCAGCAGAGCATAATGTTTCTATCAGGAAAGTTTGCAGAAATGGAACACTGTCTTTACTTGAACCAAATGTTCTGTACCTGACAGAATACATTTAAACACAGGGAGGCAGTTGGTGATTTTTTTTCCCTGTCAGGCAGATAGCTTAGGTCCAGTCCTGCAAGGTGCTGAGTGCCCAGGTCTCATGATCTGGCCCTTACTCTTCTTGTTAGGAAACTCTTTCAGCCCCTCCAGGTAGAAATAGATATATAATTATGCTTTGTTTGTGACTGGAAAGTAGATTTATTGAGTTCTTTTCATTCCCCACCACTTCTGAGGTTAGGAAGTCATGCAAAAGGTCTCTGTGGTGTTACTTTATTTTATCATTATTAACATACATGAACTTTCCACACAAATATTAACAAATCCTATTCATAACCTCTATTTCTTATCATTGAAAGACTCATTTATGTTTGGTCAACCTCATATTATGAATTATTATGGCCCATCTGCTCAAAAAGTCCATCAAGAATAAAACCTCACCCAAAGAATATAGACAAACAAATAAAAATATTGAGAGATTTTGTGTCTCTGCTGATACCTCCAGACTTGGAATCCTCCTACTCTTCAAACTCCTTCTCACCAAGAGAAATCTTTCCCCATCTTCTTCAGTTCTCTCATTCGGAAGCTCACACATTCTTGACAGTTAAATATATTACTTGGAGAGTCTTTGGACTATGAAACCAAGTCTCTTACTTTATCAAACGCTACTATTGACTGGGGAGCAAAAACCGCTAAGATACTAAATCTTTAGACCATGAAGGGAAGTGGAATGGTTTTCTAATGGAGTATATCTGACTGCCTCTGGCTTTAAAGTCTGCTTACTGGGGCACAGATGACCACTCAAACACAGACAGATTTGTCACTTTGGCTTTCAGGACACTCATCTTGTAAAACCATAAAGTAATTGCCAGGACTGTACTGGCTAGACCTTTCCTTGCTATTCATGAGACTCCTGAACTGGATTTAATTTCATGCCAGATTTGACTTTGTCAGTGGAAGACCAACTCAAATGAATGTTTAAGAAATGCCCAGATAATACTGGTCATTGTTACAAATCTTTTTCTGCTCCATAATGCAGAACAAGAAGAGATATTTTGACTATAAAATCCAAGCACAGCTATTATTGTTCTTGGGGCTACTGCAGTAGGTATGCAAACATTTTGTAGTGTACAGCTAGCAAGGACATCCCTTTTACCAGCACATGATCCAGGTTTTAAAGCCACAGATCTCCACAAAGTGATTCCAAACCACTCAGAATATCTTGACATGTAAGATTCTCTATTTGCCTCAACCTTTCTAGCTGTGATATAATCCTTATGAAGTTTGGATTGCTCATCTCTTCACAAAATATATCTTGCATCCTCAGCTTGATGCTAACACTACAGCAGGCTAATGGTCTCAAGGCCAATGTTTTCATACGTGGATGCTCAAATAGAAGTGCGCTAATTTTTAGAGGTGCTAAGCCCCACAGCTCCCCTGGACTCAAACGATGCTGAGGGGTACCAATATAAGAACCTAGATACAATGTTTAATAATACTTAGATTTTATAAATCTTAGAACTTATGTATAGATTTCAAAGCATTCGATAAAGGAAGAGAATCATCATCATCATCCCATTCTAGAGATGGGCAAAATGAAGCACACGGTAGTTTGATAAAGGCCACACAGCAGGACAGTGGCCAGCCACAAATAGAACCAGGTCTTTTAATTCCTAGACTACAGCCCCATTCATCGACCTGGCACTGGTCATTGTTACAAATGCAAATAGCCAGCTATTGCCCCTGAAGAGCTTAAGGAGGGGAGTGTAAGCCTGCAAGGAGCGGGTCCACAACAGTCTTTGTACATTCTCCTTTGGAATTTGTGACACAGTCCTGACACAAAAGGGCAACATTACCAGACCTATGTAGCAGGCACCTATGGAATAGGTAAATTACATATTAAAATTTCCTTTCTGCACAAGCTTCAGGGGTCCATTATATACGTGGGAGAGAAAAATCTATGGTGTTTATAATTATAGAAGGTTACCTCAGCTACTGGATCACCCTTTTCATTATATATATATATTCCCAGTTCTTCATACAAACATGTTTTTTATTGAAGTCTTAAAGTGCATTTCTATTTTAAGAATATCATTTTTATAGATTCCACAGACTGGTCCCATGAAGTCAGTGAAACAAAGCAGATTTACCTGAACTGAGAGTCTAACCCTTTTCACCTTTCTAGTAGGAACATTAATAACCCATGTTTTCTTTACTCCTGGATGTTGGCTACAAATCCATGGAGCTTACCTTATTTACACCAGCGGGGGATATGGCTCTTAGCTCACAGTTAAATTATGAATCATAAGCAGCTTCATTGAACCGATCTTTGTGGTGGCATTTTTACAAAGCAAGGCAGCAGTTTAAAATAGCAGTAATGGAACAGCTCCATGTGTTTAAATGCCTGTTTTCACAACCTCCACAAAGTGTATGAAGTAAAACCCATATTACTGTGTCAAATCATACAGTCCCCAGGTGGTGTAATACCTGAGATTTCAGCACCATACTTTCTCTTTTCCGTTTCAATTGTGACAGCCAGAAACCGCTCCAGCAATTATCCTACTATATAGCACTAGTCTTTGAAATCAGGATGTTCTGATGTGTTCATACATTCATATACTGTACACTAGGGATGAGCCATCTTGTTTTGTCTAATTTCAAACCCACTCAAACACGGTAGGTTCAGAAGTTTGGCTTGAACTTGAACAATTTAAAAGAGGAGGGAGCAGAGAAGAATAAAATCCAGTGGATAACTGGGATGTAAAATAGATCAGAGAACGGGTAGAACGAAAAACAAATAGAGATTATGTAATAAGTAGACAGGAGAGGGAGAGAGCTTAACTTATATCCTCACTTGTTCCAATCTGTCTTTTACATAGTGAGGAAGCCTTATATCCTTAATACTCAGCATAGACTTTCAAGCTGGGAAAACAGGTACATTTATGTATAACACTGAATCACCATGTTAAAAATGGGTTCCAACTACAAATATAAAAAAGGGCTCATGAACTCCACCTAATTTTCAAACCTCAAAACCTTAAAAAATAGCATTGTAATAGGACGCTTTGTTTATGCATACCCACATAACCCGTACTTGACGCTGAGCAGTCTATCATGACTCATGCCCAGGTTTCATTAATGGTGAAACAAGCATAGTTATGAGTCTCTTATAACCACATTTTACTCACAGCACAGTCATAAAATTAGCTTCCAAAAAAAGAAATCCCACTAGATTTCTTTATAAAAGCTACATAGTTGTTTTCTGCAGGGATCTTAATGAGTCATTATTAGTCTCCATCAAACTCTGATAGACTTTGCTTTATTAAACACAAGAACAGAATATACTACCAGCCTGAATTCCTCTTACAGTAGATGACAGTACCCCACCTAACAAAACTATTGGACAGAAATGCAGCACATCGTGGAATCAAGATTCTCTGACTGCTTCTAGTTTAATAAAAAATAAAGGAGAAGAAAGCAATGAGACATGCTTGGAAACAGGAAGGTGTTTCTTTTCTGGAAAACAGTAGATCAACAAATTTAGAAAGTATGTCGCTTCCCCACAGCTCTTCTGCAAAGATCTGAAGCCACTGCCAAAAATATAGTAAATGAAATTCCAGACAGCTGCATCAAAGAATCTACTATTGGCCTGGTTGCACTATTACACAAAAGTGGAAAAATGACTATCACATAACTAGCAAGAAATGGAGAAAATATTATTTTGGTCAGAAACTAGCAGAATTGTAATTATTCAGAGAATATTGGCTGAGATTTTGAAAGGCGTTAGGTGCTCAGTTCTCACCAAATTTCAATGGCATCTTGACTTATTTGAGAAGCCATGCCAACGTTTTCTAATTAACGTATTTTCCATAATAAGTTTAAGGCCCGATCATGAGATCTGCTGAAATTGATCAATTCTACTGAGTTCAATGAAAGTTTTGGGTACTCAGCATCTTTCAGCACCTTACTGAGAAAACCTAAACGATAAAACTGCTCAGTTGCTCACTTTCCAGATTTTTTTTTACTAAAGGGAAATTGAACTCATTATGTAACCAGTCTAAAGAAAAATCACTGGAAATGTTTCCTTAGGTGAACTTTTCTAGTATCAGCTACTGAGAAGAATCCTTCACTAAGCAGTCCTCCATAGCAACACCTACCTGATTAAGATACCCACTGTGATGCTGAAATTGCAGCATCTTTTTTAAGCTGAGGAGAATGATAGTTTCATAAAAACTGTATCTTCCATCACGAATCATTGAATAAATGTGTTTTGACAGCTTTGACGGTAAGCTGTGGCATTCTTATCATATCACACCACAAGTTTTAAAAAGTTAATACATTGGCATAACTGTTTGCCTTACAAATACAGGTTGGTTTTTTAAAAAAAATGTGGTGTGCTATAAAACAGGGTCTACACAGAAAAATTTGGGATTAAAGTCCACTGCATAAAAATTTTACCAGATCCTGATACCACCAATCTGGAATCTTCTCATTTAGAGGTGGCATGGCATCCGATGAAGTGAGCTGTAGCTCACGAAAGCTTATACTCAAATAAATTGGTTAGTCTCTAAGGTGCCACAAGTACTCCTTTTCTTTTTGCGAATACAGACTAACACAGCTGTTACTCTGAAACCATACATTATAATCTGTCACATAATGCAGAGGAACTTTTGTAAATTCTTTAGGGCAAGGATTATCATTTACTTGTTTGTATAACACCTCCCACAATGGGGCGCCTGACCTGGAGGCCTCTGGCACTGATTCGCAACCACTTAAATATGTGCTTAACTTTACGCACATACTTAAGTCCAATTGATTTCAATTCTTAAAAAGTTATGTATGTGCTTAAGTTCTTTGCACTTTCAGAGCCCGTATGCACTATTCATTCATTCATTGATTGATTCTCCTGCTCATGGAACGTAGAGTGCACACTTCAGATCACCCATTTCCAGAGAGCCTGGTCTCCTGCCAATATTGCAGCCTGCTCTATTTTAAGGCTGAGCCATGACCATACAAAGCCATGATGTCCCACCAGTATGTGTGAGGCTGTCCATGACGTCTTCTCCATCTGGCTTTTATTGGATAGAACCCACGAAGCTTGCAGGCTGGTATGGACTCCAGCATACAGAGCAGGTCGGGCCATCTACCTGAACAGCACTGAGTCACTTGGCAAGACATTGGCGAGTGGTTGGCCCACTGTCTGACATCCTCATTTGTAACATGATGTATTACCAGAATATAAACATATTTTTATATATTATATATAAAATCATTTCCTCAATATTCATTGGGTATAAATCACACAGTGATGGGCTTGGGATAATCTCTGAACAGAAGAGAATTAGAATGTGTTTTAGCTAATCAAAGCAGTCTGCTTCTCCACCATTTGAAAGGTACAAACAATCTATCATGCATTTTAAATGTACAGGAACCCCACTAGAATTTTGTGGTACCTAACTGTCAAATTACTTTAAATCCGGGAAATAAAATACCAGTAACAGGCATAAAGCCATCACCTTCCACTCAGCCTGGTTGTTATTGAGTCAACCATAACAACACAACACAATACTCCTACAAAAACAGTATCAGTACCTGGCTGCATAATGTAAACATTGCCTGAATTTAAACGGTTTTTAAGCCATTAGAGTGTGTATAATATATGCAGTATTTTTAAATAGCCCTCTTAATTCTTTACTATGTATAAACTAGTTCCTACTTTCAAAAGCTCTCTCTAATATCCTTCCCAACCTGCAAGGTCCTCAACTCCTGCAGAAGTCAATGGCAATTGTGGTTGCTAGGCACCTCGCAGAAGACATTCAGTACCTTGCAGATTCAGACCCTCAGTTATTCCTGCAGTCCTAGAATCCTTTTATTCAGAGCACAGCTATCTGTATGGAGGTTTAAATGGCTCCAGCAGAATGCTTTCCCCATAATCTTTTGGATTTCTAAATTCAGGAAAAAAAGTAACTGTTCTCATTAGTCATTTCTATTTAACATGACTCCTCTCATACAGAAATGCAGGGTATCCAGAGGGAGTACTAATATAACAGCCAAGCCAGATAGCAGAACATTGAAGTTTAAATAAAAATCAATATTGAGCCATACAGCTCTCAAAGTATGCTGAAAAGAAAATTGTTTTCCACTGTAAATGTAATTTAAAAATCTAACATACTCAATACATTTGATATCGATTATTTTAGCAGTATTTCTGAAGGCTAATGGTTACAGTCTGTACCAGCTTTAATGTATTGGAGTACACGTATTGCTTTTGTTGTCCTAGCAACAGCTAGGAAAAAAATGATCTCACAAATAAAATTCAATGGAAATGCAGCAATTTACTTAGACAGACAAACTAAATGATTTTAAAATATGGAACTTTAAAAATATACTTTATGAACTTGAGTCAATGTTTTCCTAATTAGCCCAGAATGGAGTTTGTAATGGAGAGCAGAGAATGGGAAAGGTCAGTGTGTATATTAGTAAAGGGTAGCAGTCACTTAGCTAATTTATGAGAGTGGAAATAATGCATAAATATTTTATTTGCTCTGGGCACAATTTTTTTTAAACAACATGTGCTACTGGTTGGAGCAGGATAATGTGAATCAGGACTCCTGGGTTCTATTCCCAGTTCTGCCACTGTTTCAGTCTGTGGCCTTGGGCAAGTCAAAGAGGAGTATAATCACATGAGATGTTTACTGGGAGAGCCCTGGGGCCACACAAGTTGTGGCAGTCTCAGGGCTCCATCATCTGGAAAACAGTAAAATTTGTCCCATAGACCATGTAGCAGAACAGTGCTGAAGCCTTAAAGAAAATTATTTCAAATTATTCCAAAACTATCATTTCATTTATAAGATCTACTCTTCCATTCTATGAAGAACAGAAATAATTAAAATGAACCAGAGAATAGTGCATAATACCATGAGGAATCCATTGGATCAACCCCATAAGATTGGGCCCTATGGGATTGATCCAATGGAATTAAAAGGGAGTCTTTCTGTTGTACCAATACCTTCAATTACCAGTCCCCAAGAAACAGAATAACTAAATAAACATATCTGAAGACTCGTATGAAATGGGAATGAACCAAGAGCAAGATATTAATCAAGGAAGGTCTTGAAGAAAAATGGAGAAACAGCTTTGCCAGATTTAGGGTTAACTATACAACTGTGCAGCCACATTTATGTTAGATTATACCTGAGATGATCAGATCAAATGTCTAAACTGAAAGAGAGATGACACAATTAATACTTCTACAAAGATTTACCATTTATTGGTTAGCCAAATCAGAAAAAGTTCACAGGAAATGATCCTTGAATTTCCAATGTGTTCAAAATAAGGGCAAATATGAGAAAACAATGAGTACTTTTGAGGGATATTTCAAAACTGACTAACATTTACAATATGCCAGCTTTAATACAAATATTTACAACAAGGGGGAAATGAACACAAAGAAGACTAAAATATGGGATTGCCATTGATAATATTGAGCTAAATACATTTACACAATTTTAAGAAAAATACAAGAATTGTGTGTACCTTCTTAAAGACATTATTTAGAAAATCATAAGAATTAGAGACAGTTTAAACTACTTTAATTCCCAGTAGAGGCGTATGTAATGATAATCAGATCTAGTTTGTTTGTTTGTTTGTTTTAAAGGTACACTGTACGCACATTTCTCTACATAACCGCAGGGTGATATTTGACAACATGAGGCTACACTAGAAAAAAGGAAATGAACCAACAAATCTTTCCACAATATTGGAAGGCTAGGATGCTAACCATTATGAGTAGTTCATGTTCCCCAGTCTGGAGAGAATGCCAGCTGAATTTATTGAATATTATTGCATGACAGTCTTATTCCCCCATCCCCGGAACAAAAATCACAAATGCTACAAAGACTGGCAAAGCATGTGGAATTCTCTTCAAATCTCTGGGGAATGTCCCAAATTGAAAGATTTCTTGACAGATGTCAAATAATTGATAGAAGAGCTATTTCAGGAATTTATACCCCAAATCACACTTAGTATGATGTTGAGGACTTGTCCCTCCTTGCTGACATTAAACAGATAGATGTGTCCGTAAGTAAGTGGCCAGGAAAGGTGGGTTTTTCAAAAGTACTCAGTGCCGGCCTAAACTATATTCACGGAAAAGTTAACTGCCTTTTTGACTTCAGTGTCAGCAGAGTTGGGCCAATGCTCGGTGGTTTTGAAAATTGGACCCTAAATGTATTTCAGTATCATTTTTGTTTATTCTTTCTGTTGTTTGCTCTGTTATGTATGTTGTTATTATGTCTTGTGTGCCTGTTTACTGAAATCCATAATTTATAGTGCCTGATGCTGCTGTGTTTTCTTGTCTTACATAACTGACATGGTCTCATAAGAAAATAATGTGTACTGCCGACTATTCTGTTTACATTTAATTTTAAAAAAATTAGTAACACAACCTGACAGTCAGGTAAACCTAATCAGAGGATCAGTTTAAAAAGAAAAAATGTATGGAGACACTCAACCAAATTCTGCACGGATATCCTCCTGTGCAATCCCAATAAGTGCAACAGGACATCAGTGGGATTGCATGGGGTGAAAAGAGGTCCAAAATATGACCTTCACTGGTATACTTTGGTAAAGAAAAGAGAACAAAGAGGCATATTTGAATCTGCAGAAAGGATAAAGATAGTAAGAAGATAAAATATCAGGGTTGTACTTATTTCAATGCCACTGAAATGAACCAACATTCAGAACTATGAATTCGTCACAACAGCCAATAACACTAGTGCTCACAGTTTTAGGACTCACATGCAGGAACTCATGATGAAGGAACAGCAGATAATCATGAAAAAAAGACTTCTCTGATACTTAGGGAGGAGATAAAACTTAAACTGTCCATTCCCAAAAGGGCCCTCTTCTAAATATAGACGTTCCCCCAGACAGGTAATCAGCTTCCTGTGCCTTCATGATTCAGCATCATGTTCACAAATAAAGAAAAGGTAGAGAAACATGAAAAAAATAGGTCAAAGTATAGCAGCAAGCAGGAAAATGTGAATCCATTAAGCAATGAATATAGAGTATTAATTGAAGGGTATTTACCTCACTGACTCATGGCTCTGCACTATCCATGCAGGTATCCCACACACAGACATATGATCTTATATTTGCTAGACAGACCACAGCAGCCAGCTCTGTAGCAAACCCACACCATTGTTTTTTAGATAATAAATGAGTAGTTTCTGGCACCAGTTCTTCACCGGTGTGCTCCCTGCTTAGCTAGAGTGTCTCTGTTTTACTTACTAGACTCAGACTTACCCTCTCACTCAGATTGTCTTTGTTTTTTTCTCCACAGTTCAATAATAGATTGCTCAGGTGGAAATTAACAATTAGATGAGAACAGATGAGACTTAGAGCATGTCACACTTACACCACTACAGCAACACCGTTGTTCCGGTACAGCTGGACCACGGCAGCATGTGATGAAGATGCTCTATGAACTCTCCCATCAGCATAAGAGAACCACTCCTGCAAACAGCATAAGCAATGTCGGTGGGAGAAGCTCTCCCGCCAACATAGCACTGTGCACACCAGCACTTATATCAGCGTAGCTTATGTTGCTCGGTGGGGATGGAATATTCACACCCCTGAGCGGCATAAATTTTGCCAACAGGTGGTAATATAGACATTGCCTAATACTCATACCTCCGCTTTGAACACCTGCTTTGAACACGTATGAGAATGAAAAAAAAATGATGCAGCTGCTATGAGAAGCTTAAAAAAAAAAAAGTCAGAGGACAATGCAAAAAATAAAAATCTAAAACATGTAGCAAACAGGGAAACATGTAACAAACATGTAGCAAACTTTTGGCCATGAACACCAAAACCCTCTCCTCAGCACCCAGCCTGTGTAACTCAGCTGGGTGCTGTGGAACTCCACAGGGACAACTGGAGAGGAATCCGTCCCACTTTAGGTCATGGAGTGACAGTGGAGCTTAACACACCTCTCCAGGGGAAGGAATAAAGGACAGATGTACCTGCCCAATGCAGGCCCCAGCCTGCCCTTCGCTACCATTGCCAGCTCCAAATACCTCGCCATGCACAGGGAGCCTCCAGAAAGCCGAACTTTGTGCCACACAGAAGGGTTGTGACCAATTAAATACAAAGAGCTGGCCTCTCACAATATGCTAGCTCCACCCTTCAAAATGAAAAACAGGACTAGTCCAGTCATAGTAATTTCAATAGAGTAACACATATCGTTGCACAACCTCCAGCTTCCCATCTTCACCCCCCCCCTCTTAAAACAGTCATCTGGGGTCTGATCCAGTGCCCCTCAAAGACAATGGAAAGACTCTCACTGACTTCAATTCTCCATTCATCAAGCTGCTAATTCCATGGAGAAGTTCCCTGTCTAATGTTAAGAGACAAAAGAAAATGGTTAATGGGTTACCATAGGAAAATCAGTACAATATGTACTTTATAGCAGCTTTTATGATGGTCATCTCAAGGCACTGTACAGCATCAGACAGTTAAAATAATTATGGAGCTCATTTAAACTAATTAGAATACTCCAGTGAACAGCAAAGTCTTCAGTCTCCCTTTAAGGAGATAGGAGGGCATAGATCTAATGCTGAAAGGCACAAAAAGTTTGGAAACTTTGAGGCAACTTTGGCAGCTTCCCTTTTCACATTTAGAATATATAATACATGAGCCCTGATTCAGATTCAGGGTCTGACACTTGGAGTTACTCACATCTGGAAACAGCAGAATTTTACAAACACATTACACTTCAACAAAGAATGAGAAAAGATATGTGCTCTGACAACATCAGACAAAACCTGGCCGTCTCATTGACTGAGATCAGATATAACGTAGCTTCAGTTTGATAAAACAGTACATGCTCTGCTTTGCCAGGGGGCCTGGCTGAACTAAATATAATAGGCATCGTCATCACGATGTGCAACAGAGAAAATTTGAATTTCCATTGGCTACATCAAAGCTCAGTCCTCATATATTTGCTATCTAGTTAAAGATTAGCTTGGTTAGAAAGAAAAAGCAAGAAGAGCATAAAATTAACACCCAAACCAAGTCAAACCTAAGAAAAATAGAACCAGCTGCTGTTGGTTTGGCCTGGCATGGCTGTCACTGGCAGCTGCAGGAACTGTTGTACTGCTCTGCTCAGCAGTAAACAGGGCACCAATATAATAAAACATAAGTAAGTTCACAGGAGTGAAACAATCAACCCCAGAGGAAAGTTAAAACCTGCTCTGGCAGCAATGAATGTAAAGCAAGCATGAAGAAACAGGTGAGTTTGACAGGCAGGGGACGAAGGAAGCCAAGCAGCAAAGATTGGGAAGGTGTGAGGAGGAAAGGATTGTGCAGAATCCCACACAAAATAAAGAGGCTTTGTAACCAGTGATGCAGTTATAGCTTTAATTCCAGAGATGCCTGTAATCCATTCTATATATCATTAACAATCGAGGAAATCATGGCAGTGTCACCAAGACAGAGAAAATAATTGATTCCATTCAGAGTTCTTACATGGTAAAAAAAATTTTGATTCAAATGTGATTCAGAAATGAACTGTTCCTTGTTTCTAGCAATGAAGTTCACTGCAGGAGAAGGAGAGCCCTTGCTAAACTGTAATTCACGCTTATGAAGAGAATTTCAGTTCTGCTAGAAATGAGCATTAACCGCTGTTGGAAAAAAATCCAGATTTACAAGTTTTGTGACTACGCAACTAAAGTACCAGGGTGATAAAGCAAAACATTTCTCCCTTACAGTATACAAGTACTGATTGGTTAAAAAAAAATGGTTCACATTTTCATACGTATTAGTAGCAGATGCTTAGGAGGCAGATAAGTTATTCATCCCACCAAGAAGCTCTCATTATGACAGGGACCCCATGTTACTACATTTTTTTTTAAAGTACTGGTTTAACGCTACCTTTACCATTGGTTTCAACTAATAGCTCATGCTTCCACAAATCTATTGGGTCTTTATACACAGAGCCAATTGCTAAGTCCTAACTTACTCTTTATTCATACAAAATTCCTATTGACTCCAGAGTGAATTTTACCTAAATAAGTACCGTACCATCCAGATTTAATCCATAAACTTGCTGGAATCCGATCACTAACTTGTCTACTTAATTGGTCAAGATCTATCTTATGGAAGACAATGTATGATGGCTTCTACTGGTGGGTGGGTGTCAGAGAGCAAGATAGAACAGAAAAATATCATACTAGGCAAAATGCCTTAACGTAACACCCTGCTGTTCATGAGAGATTTAAATGCGAAAACAGGAGTAAAAGTCGTGGATCAAAACGTAATGGGCTAACATGAATTAGGACAGACCAATGAATATGGACACACAGTTCTTTTCGAATAATCATTGTTTTACTTCTACATCACAATGAAAGAAAATAGACTTGAGTTCTCCAAATCAACTCCACAGGAACTAAATAAACAATATAAATGTGCACAGAATATGAGAAAATGGTGTTTTCAACTATGAAATCCTGGCAACATTAAGGGTGCTACTAACTGTTTGCAGAGTTTGATATTTACCATAAGCAAAAGATAAATAAATAAATATATCAACTAGTCAATTTCAAAGTGGTCAGTAACAGTATATAGTGGAGAAAAATATCATATAGGGCATATACACCAAAGGTTCAACTTACTGCTGGATACTGATCAGACAGAATATATATATGAATGACGGAGGCAGAGACAAATCCCATTTTCCCCCAAGTAATATTATCAAGATGGAAAAGGATAGTGAAATAGAAGCTATGGGTTCAGGAGAAGTAGAGAATCACCAAAGCTGGTTTATAACAGTATGGATTTTGAAATTATTAGACAAAATTTTAATTCTGATCTGACACCAGTTTTTAAACTGATGTAACTCCATTGTCTTCAATGGAATAACTTGATTTGCAACAGTGTAGAATCATATCCCCTGGGTTTGATTCTCTAATCATGGATTTACACTGGTATAACTCCACTGTCTTTGGAAGAGTTAATCCTGATTTACACCAGTTGAAGTGAGATGGGAATCAGGTCCACTATCTACAAAGCTGGAACAGATGGATATAAATATGCCTTAACTCACCACCCACTCACCCTACATGATCTCATCAGCACTTACCACCACTAAGATATCATGAAGAAGAAAAAAACCCAAAAATTATTAGACAGGTGAATTAAAAGGAGAAAAAACAATAAGAAAGGGAACAAATTCTGAGCTCTATTCTGGACTTTGTCTCTTTAATGTTTCAGACAGTGACTTGTTTAGATACATGCGTTGAATGGGTACGGATACTACAGTGAATATATGACATACAGGTGTTCCAGACTGCATTTTCTATCTAGTTAAGAGGCAGACAGATTTTAGGGGATCACTAGAGTTGTTGCAGACAGACAGATGTTCTCTTAGGCACGGTCTGAGCACTTAAGTTAAATCAGGGTCAAACAGTGGGCCAATGCCAGTGTAACCCACACACCTCCTGAGTGTAGTATTCTGTCCCCTATAGGGGCACTGAGACCACTTAGAAAGAGAGATTAATGTATCTGCTCTACAATCTTAGCTCACAGTCATGTGGCTTTTAGCTCATGCATTTAGCTCCATAGGTCCCAGGTTCAATCCTGCCTACCAACGACCGGGGTCTGTCGGTGTTACACCAGGAATGTAACAATCATTGATTCTAGTGTTCCTGAATAGTCAAGAACTGCTGTTGCACACACTACCTACAGCTTTGGAAACAAATTTGTAAGGTAAGTATAGTGGGAACAAACCATGCAGACCCTTTCATCTGCAGCTGCAGTATAACAAAACCAAATCGGAGAAACAAAAGAAATTACCATGTGACGAATGTAAAACTTCACCCTGTACACTGAATTTGAAACAAAGCTGAACAAACTAAAACATGTCTTAGGGCAAGTTTTAAATTATGATTTCACTTCCATGGCTGGTGTCTATGATGGATAATTTACCAAAATAACAACCACCACCTATATAGCGTTTTTTCATCCCCGACTCTCACAGTATTTGCAAAGGAGACTAAGTATAATTGTTTCCAGATGGAGAAACAGAGGTACAGAGAGAAGAAATGACTTGCCGAAGGTCACACAGTGTTCCAGTAGCAAAGCAGGAAATAGAATGCAGATTTTCTGATTCCCAGAATCATATTACCTCTCTGAGCTCTGTTAAACCGTCTCATTCCACATTTGGTACCTGAAGAACTATTATAATGACAACATGAACTACATGGCTTCGTAGGGGTGTAAGATTCCCCCACGACAGCATGTGGCCTCCTGAACCTTGAGTGTGAACACACAGGACTCAGGAGTAAGTAGACACAGCATGCTCTCTACTCATCCCATCAAACAAACAGTGCACATGGGTTATGGAGATGGAAGATAATAACAATGTGCTACTAGTTTCAGAGTAACAGCCGTGTTAGTCTGTATTTGCAAAAAGAAAAGGAGTACTTGTGGCACCTTAGAGACTAACCAATTTATTTGAGCATGAGCTTTCGTGAGCTACAGCTCACTTCATCGGATGCATACCGTGGAAACTGCAGCAGACTTTATATATACACAGAGAATATGAAACAGTACCTCCTCCCACCCCACTGTCCTGCTGGTAATAGCTTATCTAAAGTGATCATCAGGTTGGGCCATTTCAGCACAAATCCAGGTTTTCTCACCCTCCACCCCCCCACACAAATTCACTCTCCTGCTGGTGATAGCCCATCCAAAGTGACAACTCTTTACACAATGTGCATGACAATCAAGTTGGGCTATTAGGTGTTTGTCTCTGTCTGAGGGGTTGGAGCAACTACAGTGCTAATAAACAATGGTCACATAAACACCACCCTATACCGGAAACCTACTGACTGCTATTCCTACCTGCATGCCTCCAGCTTTCACCCTGACCACACCACAAGATCCATCGTCTACAGCCAAGCTCTGCGATACAACCGCATTTGCTCCAACCTCTCAGACAGAGACAAACACCTACAAGATCTCTGTCAAGCTTTCTTACAACTACAATACCCACCTGCAGAAGTAAAGAAACAGATTGATAGAGCCAGAAGAGTTCCCAGAAGTTACCTACTACAGGACAGGCCTAACAAAGAAAATAACAGAACGCCACTAGCCGTCACCTTCAGCCCCCAACTAAAACCCCTCCAACGCATTATTAAGGATCTACAACCTATCCTAAAGGATGACCCAGCACTCTCACAAATCTTGGGAGACAGGCCAGTCCTTGCCTACAGACAGCCCTGCAACCTGAAGCAAATACTCACCAACAAACCACATACCACACAACAGAACCACTAACCCAGGAACTTATCCTTGCAACAAAGCCCGTTGCCAACTGTGTCCACATATCTATTCAGGGGACACCATCACAGGGCCTAATAACATCAGCCACACTATCAGAGGCTCGTTCACCTGCACATCCACCAATGTGATATATGCCATCATGTGCCAGCAAAGCCCCTCTGCCATGTACATTGGTCAGACTGGACAGTCTCTACGTAAAAGAATAAATGGACACAAATCAGATGTCAAGAATTATAACATTCATAAACCAGTCGGAGAACACTTCAATCTCTCTGGTCACGCAATCACAGACATGAAGGTCGCTATCTTAAAACAAAAAAACTTCAAATCCAGACTCCAGCGAGAAACTGCTGAATTGGAATTCATTTGCAAATTGGATACTATTAATTTAGGCTTAAATAGAGACTGGGAGTGGCTAAGTAATTATGCAAGGTAGCCTGTGTCCTCTTGTTTTTTCCTACCCCACCCCCCCAGATGTTCTGGTTTAACTTGGATTTAAACTTGGAGAGTGGTCAGTTTGGATGAGCTATTACCAGCAGGAGAGTGAGTTTGTGTGTGTATGGGGGTGGGGGGGATGTGAGAAAACCTGGATTTGTGCAGGAAATAGCCCAACTTGATTGTCATGCACATTGTGTAAAGAGTTGTCACTTTGGATGGGCTATCACCAGCAGGAGAGTGAATTTGTGTGGGGGGGTGGAGGGTGAGAAAACCTGGATTTGTGCTGGAAATGGCCCACCTGATGATCACTTTAAATAAGCTATTACCAGCAGGACAGTGGGGTGGGAGGAGGTACTGTTTCATATTCTCTGTGTATATATAAAGTCTGCTGCAGTTTCCACGGTATGCATCCGATGAAGTGAGCTGTAGCTCACGAAAGCTTATGCTCAAATAAATTGGTTAGTCTCTAAGGTGCCACAAGTACTCCTTTTCAATGTGCTACTAGTAAGAGTCAGTAGCAGATTATGCCCCCTGCCTCATAGCAAACAAGAGACAGGGAAGGAATCATGCTACATTGCGCCAGGGGCAGATTCTAACTCTACATGAGGACTAAACCTTCCTTCCCTGAAGCAATGAAAGAACCTTATTGACCTCAGTTGGAGTAGGGTTGAATCTTCAGTTTAGTAAAATGATAAATGCCAGAACATTGCCTCTCTCCTACAGGAACAATCTCACTGTTCCTCCTACTGACCCTGCCCCTTTTGTTTCATGTCACCGTAAAAAAGAACTGTAAAAGGTGAAGAAGACACGGGTGATTATTGCCTGTTTTTAAGCAAAATAGTAAAATATTGTTGACCTCTCATGAAAGCAGCAAAATGTCAAATGTTGCTCTTTTACTTTTTGTGAAAAATCTCTTCTGCCCAGCACAGTCCTTTCTTTGTTGTGATGCATTAAATTGTATCTGACGCATCTAGGCTCAACAAAACCAACCATAGACATTTACTCTTTTCATTCTTATTTATTAACTGAGGGAGGGCATCTAGGCCATGATTCACCAAGGCACATAAAAATGTGCCTAACTTTAAGCACAGCAATATTCCATTGATTTCTATGGGACTACTCGCAACCTCAAAGGTAGGGATGTGCTCAAATACTTCGTGGAACAGGGGCCCTAATTCTTCCCTGCCCCCTTCCCTCAAAGCACAGGAAACCTGATTCTGATCTTGTAGAGGCAAGCTAGGGGAAGCTCCATTGAAGTCAACAGAATTATGTAGGCTGTAAACTTTTTGGGGAACTCTTTGCCTTTTTGTTGTGTGTGTGTTCAGCACCTAGCACAATGGGGTCCTGGTCCATGACTTGGGTTTATAGGCCTTACCATAATACAAATAAATAATGACAACAGTGTAAAAAAATATCAGAATCAAGCAGCCCATTTGACTATCAGTCTTTCACTTCTGCTGCCTCATCATTCCTCTGAGCCACTTCTCTCGCAAGTACAATCTTAGCACTATATGCATCAAAGATTTATACACATGCTTAACTTTAGACACATGCTTAACCATCAGTCACTTTGAAGTCAGCTTTAACCACATGCATAAAATATTTCAGAATTGGGACCACCTTTTACTCCAGTTAACCCTGCAAAGTTAAGGTAGCTATAAGAAAGTGGCGTTATTATAATGCAAAAATATAGTTAATAGTTAGCAGTAGTAATAAGCTATTGTATTCCCAAATATAAAAAATGCCTTTGTAAAACATGTCACTGACAACTAATTAACTGAGATTATGATAATTGTTATTTCAGTAGCTCTGAGCCAGCAGTGGGGTTCCATGCCTTGTGCTCTCAGACACACAGTAAGAAAATCTCAGTCATGAAGATCATGCAATTAATGTAAGGAAAGTTGAAACACGGGATGCGACAAACAGAGAGAACAGGGGCAGGAGGATGAGGGTAACAGTTATTGAAACACATGGTTTTATAACTACAGTCAGCAAGTTGAGACAACTCATAACAAACAAACATCAATAACCCTTACTAGCCACCTGCTTGGCTGTTATCAATTAATAATTTACCATAGTCCCCAGGGCAGAATGTTGCTGAGGAGAAAGGGTCTGTGGCTTTGTGGACTAGTTTGGGGAAGTGCATTCCATGACTAGGAGGAATCCTGAAAGAAAGCTGGAATGAACTCATGGGAGAAGCAGATGAATGGATGATCGAACCTGGCATCATTTGCATTGCAGAGAAGATGAGAGATGTAGTAAGATAGACAAGAGCCTTGAATGAGATGCGTGTCACACACTGAGGTGTAGGCGGTGCAACCTAGTTGTCAGAACAAGAATCTTGCCTAGGGGTCAGAGCAGAATCCGAGAGCAGAACTGGAGGAGTGGTCAGGGACAAGTCAATGATCGGAAGTAGGTGCCAGGAGTCAAAACAGAATTAAAGGGCAGAGCTAGAGTCATGATTAGGAGATAAGACAGTGGTCAAAGCCAGGAGTTTTGAGGAAGGTAGGGACTAGAGCAGGAGCAGGTATGGGCTGGACCAAGGGTCAGTACAAGAAGCAGGTCTGGTACCGCTGCAGGAATGGAACACATTGAGCAGACAGTGTGATGTTGTTGCTACAAAGGCTTAAATGGTGATCTGTTGGCCCTTCTGTCCAATCTGAGAACACGGTCACTTAGGGAAGGTTTACTGGGTCCAGCTGAGCTCACTGGGTTGCTAGGCAACACGCCCAGAGCCAATTCAGTTCCAGACAATACATGGAGGAGGTGGTGCCAGTGGAGGAACTGAAAGAGGGAACTGAAATGGTCAGAACAATGGACCAGGATGATGATCCTAGCAGCCATCTTTTGGATGGACCTGAGAGCACTGCAGTGGGTATCAGGAAGTCCAGAGAGGAATATGTTACTGGTTTGGAGAATGTTTTACCCACCATGTCCTGAAGATGACATTGTGGATATGTATAGATAAGTGGTCTCTTTTTTCATTTCTAATTTTTAATGTCTATACTTAGACAAATGCTAACCCTTTCAGAAGTAAAAGTCAGACCTCTCAGATATTTAAATCTCTTCCACTGCTGAATTAAATTGCTCACTGGTGAATTTGCAAACTGCCTTTTTAAAAGAAAGCAAACAAATGATTATTTTGTTGAACACTGATTTGATACACCAAATTTTCCAGGAATTACTGACATTAGGTACGACTCATTATTCTATCAGTATATGTATGACAGGTGATGGGGAAACAAATTTTGATCAGTGTCAATCAATCAATCATACATTATTTCCAATAGGATGACATGCCAAATTCTTGACATACTAATGAAATATGCCTGATGCTAGTAAATGATGACCTGTCAACTCAATTGCATACTGCATCTTTAATTTAAAGACACTGCACTGTGGTGCAACTATAGATCAAGAGGAAAAATTTCAGAGGTGAAATTGACATTAAACTATGAAATTAAAACCATGAAAAGAAGATACCAGAATGCAAGAAGCACATAGATAAATCATTTTACATACAAGAAGATTTGCGGTCCCAATAAAAACACATCATTGTGAAAAATGGTCACGAATCAGCAGAAACAATAATGAAACCAAGGTACTTCCCTATTGAGAAGATGGTATGTGTTTGTGGGGCAGGGGAGAAGGGAATGATATTCTGTAATATTTTCTACATTTAGATGTAAATTAAATGAAAAATTTAGACACAGGAAATGTAGCCAGTTCCAGCTGATGACCAGTTCCAGAGTGTATATAAAGTTTGGGCAGAATCAAGTGTACAACACTTGCTGTGGCCTTACATACAGAGGAGCTCATGCAGCCAGGCAGTGGGGAATAACCTTCTTTAGCTGTATTGCAGATTAGTCGGGAATGTTCATGTTTCAAAACATGAACGGGGCCCAACATCTCAAGCTGACCCTGCCCCCTTTGTGGTTCTGTTCTTGGAGGGTCTCTGAAGTACGCACTGCACAGATTTTGGAGGAGGCCAGTGCACAGATTTTGGAGGAGTAACAATTGACTTTTGATTGAACAAACGGCAGCTTGAATTTAGTCCGTGGCCTTTAGCTCTATGTACTGTTTGATTTTAGTCCCATTAATGAAATAGCAAAACACCTGTTGGTTTCCACATGGGCAGGATCATTGACTCTGAAAATGCTAAAATAGGCAGACAGTGGCAATTACAGTCAGTGCCAATGCTACTAATATCAGAGAGAGAATAACAACGATTTGTTATTCTTTGGTGCTCGCCATCACACCTCCCACATGCAATGCTGAGCATCATGACAGTGGCAAATTACCACTGAGCTGCTGGAAAACTCATTGAAGTGTCATTTAAACACAATAGCAAGTGTAGCATTGGATCTGCAACTTCACTCATTCAAATACCCCTGCACAGCTTTACTCTATTTTAATTTTTGTATTTATTATTGGGCTGCTGCTTTTTTGTTGTTTAACAGAACAAGCTGGAAAAGCCAGACCCATGGAGAACATCTCTATTTAACTGAGCACTTGCCCTGTGTTCAATGAAAGAAATTCCTCCTTATAAGCCGGAAGAGTTGATTTCACTTTGGTATTCATTATAGCTGATTTGTTCTCTTGTAACAGAGCCCTACTCTCCACTCTAACTGTAGGCAGTGAATGCAACTTGTTATCCACAGCTGGTCTCAGCATTTTTGGGAGGGCCTTCAAAACAATTTTTTTCAGGCCTTCTGCCACTCAAATGCAATCACTTCCTGGCCTATATGGTCACATGGCTACATGCAGTGGCAGCCTTTGCTCTGGTCACACATACTTGATGCCCAGAGAAATTGGCCTGGCACCAAGGTGGTGAGGAAATACTCTGCAACCTTTCACAGGCTGCAGGAGCTTGCTTTGTGCTGGAGCATGGAACAAATTGTGACTCAAACCAGTTCTATTCTGCCTCTCCAATTTAGCCCGAAGACAGTTAATCGTGACAATAAAGTTCACAGGCCTGGTTTACCACTGTGCTAGTCCAGGTTTACTTTGGTGCAACTCCACAGATATCAGAGGAGTGTTACCAGCATAAAACTGGAACAAGATTCTATTTAAAAGAATTTAAAAATCAACCAAAGAAATTTCCCCAGCACAAATGTTAACATACACATGAGCAAAGACTTTCCACAGGATATTAGTTACCCAAACTTCAGCAAGAACCAGGCTTACAAATATAAGTGGAAGGCAGACAAAAGAAACAAAATGACACACACACACATTCCAACATTGAATCTAGACTGACAGTCAGGCAGCTCGTCCCTCCTGAGGCAAACATTAACTCAACCTGGACCTCAACAAGATTTACTGAGATCCCCACAACAGAGACACTGAAATGGACAAAGGTACCACAGACATTTGTATTGGCTTGAAATATTTGAAACCTATGAAAGAAAGTTACAAACTGAGATTCTCAAGGAACAAGCGGGACAAGAGAATCTGTGTCAATGCTAACTGAATCATTAATAAGGAACAGCGCCACCAAAGCTGCTCAGACAAAGCGTCTACCTGATATCATGACATAATGAGCCTGTACCCATCACGGTAGTTGCACACAGGCTCAATCCTGAATCACGGAAGTATATTGGAGTTCTGCCACTGAATTGTAGGGGTGCAGGAACAGATTGTTAAACATGTGCTTAAGCCCCCATTGACTTAAAGTTAAGCATGTAATAAAGCACTTTGCTGAATAAGCATGGAATGCTGAACTGGGGGCCTTAAAACAGGTATTGCACAAGCAACATTCTAATCTGCCTTTGCATTTAGGGTCGCCAATCATCTGGGATTGTCCTGGAGTCTCCAGGAATTAAAAGATTACTCTTTAATTAAAGATTGTGTCATGTGATGAAACCTCCAGGAATACATCCAACCAAAATTGGCAACCCTATTTGCACTTTACTCATCAAACCATGTTGCTGTCTGTTTGATGTGAGGCAACGTGAAGCAGTATTAAAATGTGAAACTATGCTCTGACTTGGTCTTTGAAGAGAATGCCATCAATAAATTTGGACAGACATTTTTCATAGTTAATTCTTTAGTGCAAATCAGTTTCATATGCACATATGCCAAATGTTCAATATAAAATAGTTTAGCTAATACAGAAAGTAAGTCAGGGTCCATACACCTATATATTATGCAGTAAATGTAGTATTAAGTAGAATTATAAATGGTAAATAAATTTGCTCCTTTTACTGTTACGATGCATATAATTTCCCATAAAATCCAACTATATAATATATATGATCACTGGAAAGGAAGTATCCAAGAATGAACAAAATCCGACACAATATACATTTTTAATGCTCACAGAAAACCAAAAGGATGTACAATAGGACATCACTACATTATTATATAATTTAAACTCAAACCTCCTACCTTATTATGCTTTTACGCCTAAATATTTCTGCCTTTACATAAAAATAGATTTTGAGAAAGGAGTTGGTTAATAATTCATTTCAGTTTTATATTATTTAATACTAAATTAGCATGGAATACAATCACAGTAAATGTGACATTCAATTCAGTTTCAAATATAGGCTCATTGTAAGTAGTGATATTACCATAAATATCTGTACATCAACAAACACAAGCCAGCTAACGTGGTGCTCTTGAAGATCTGTTCCTGCATGATACTGAAAGTCTATGATTAGTAGACAAGGTACTGCAGAAAAGAAAATATTAACTGAGAAATCATTTTATTACCACTGTAACTTCCTTACTTCACCAAGTTTTGCATTATTCAGCAGAAAATTAAATTTAACTTGATTTAAAATAAGCAAAGTCACTGGATAAATTCAGTAAATTAGCAGCTGTGACACAACTTTTCCTTTCACTTCCTAAAAAAATTAGAATTGAGTCCATGACTTATGTATTCTTTCCGGAGAATGGAGCACAGTATTACAGAATGCATTTGCCAGAAGAATAAATCATGATTGACAAAATGAAATTTGTTAATACAATGGTTTGAGGCAGTTGACAGAATTTTTTGTCAACAGACTAGATTAAGGGATTCAGAAAAATGAATTTTGCAGATGGAATGGCTTTGATGTTTCTGATGAAAAGTATTTTGTTGACAGAATGGATCAGAGTGAAAAAATGCATTTTCGCAGCACAAGGGTTTTAGCTCTTTGACAAAATGTATTTCATCCCCAGATGTTTTGGCTGAGTTGTCAATTATTCTCTCTGTCTGCCATTAACCAATCATTGCTGTGGACTAAAAGCTTTCTTTAGTGGCAGCTATGGGGGAGGTAGCTGAAGGTATTACAAGAGCTCAGCAACTAGTCATGTTGAACCATTAGCTATGATAATGTAGTTAAGTGTAATGTTCATTAAGTGCTACGTGAGCCAAACATGCCTATGGAATAAGAGATTTTTCATTATTCTCCTTTTAGTCCTTTCCTTTACCTTTAGTCTAGGCTATGCCACCCATGGTTTGTCTGGTACACTATTTATTACAATATCCATTGGGTACTTAATAGAGTTTACTGCCTTTCTTTCTTGCTTTCCCTTATGGAAGGTGGCCCTCCCGCCATAGATTAAGACTCCAGCTCTGCAAACATTCACTTTTGAGAACTAAAGTCTAGGGGCTATATTGTGGCTTTAGGCACAGCTCAAGCTGGTCCATAAATACCACCCTTCCTGGAGTAGCCCACTTGTACAGCCCTCGCATTCACAGTTCCCTCCCTGCTTCCTCTGTGCTCCAGGGAATGAGTAAGTCACATCACCCCTTTTTGTGGAGCAGTTTACTCCACCGTGAGTGCCTGGCCAGCTTCTCTGCCTGCCAAGTGGTGATGGGTGAGAGCCAGGGCTTCTGCTACTTCCCGTTCCTTCCAACCACTACCCATTTGCTTGTAGCGACTAAGGGCTGCAACAATCTACACCAGAACTTTTGTGTTTCTAGTTTAATACTCAGAGTTTGTCTGACTAGTATTTGAGAAGCAGATTGTGAGTCAAGCCTCACCTTGGCAAGCCCTGGTGCCCCATGAACACCAGCGAACAAAGGTAATATCTTCATGGGCTGGATGTTGCACACACACCCCAAAATCAACATACACAAATGGGGTTTGGCCATGAACATCCTATTACCTGCACATGTGAGTTTTTCAGATGTTGAACGAGAGATCATGGCTTATTTATTCTCTCCTGCCCTGCCTATACTCAGGAACGTGAACATGGAGACAGAAGCAAAATGGCAGGCAAGGGACCATGCAGCTAGACCAGGCCAGCTGAATGCAGCAATCAAAAAAAAGAGTTAGCAAGAGGAAAGCAATTGTGTCAGGCTCAGAGAAGGGAAAGGAAGGGAAGGGCCAGGGCAGGTACAGAGAGCAAGCTGACACACAACAAGACTAGAGGAAGGCAAGAAGTAATGTAACTAAGGGCCAGACTTGAGTGTAAACTCCAGCCCACCAGACTAAGGCTCCAGACCAGATGTGCCCAGAGGGAAGAAGCTCAACAATACCAAAGCAGACTCATGTGGAAGGAAGTAGCTTTATCAGGCCAGACCAGAGCTGTTTGGGTAACCATGAGTTTATGCCAAAAACAGGAGAAGTCCTTTTCAGGGCTACTCTCAACAGGTCATAAGTGGACACCTCTAAATGACCCTTGTGGCCAGGTGATAACCTCATATTTTGAAAGTAATTCTAGAGGCTTTCCATTAGAAAGCCATAATCCAGTAACTGTCTCACTGATTCTTGGAGAAGACTGGAGACCCGCAGAACAGATTTAAAGAATCTAGAGAGACCTGAACACGGTACAAAGAATAGTTGTACAGCTCAGAGAGAAAGGGTTACACACCCACATTGCTGAATATGGGTGTCATAAATATAAAGCGAAGGGTAAACACCTTTAAAATCCCTCCTGGCCAGAGGAAAAACCCTTTCACCTGTAAAGGGTTAAGAAGCTAGGGTAACCTCGCTGGCTCCTGACCAAAATGACCAATGAGGAGACAAGATACTTTCAAAGCTGGAGGGGGGAGAAACAAAGGTTCTCTCTGTCTGTGTGATGCTTTTGCTGGGAACAGAAAAGGAATGGAGTCTTAGAACTTAGTAAGTAAAAATCTAGCTAGATATGCGTTAGATTCTGTTTTGTTTAAATGGCTGATAAAATAAGCTGTGCTGAATGGAATGTATATTCCTGTTTTTGTGTCTTTTTGTAAGTTAAGGTTTTGCCTAGAGGGATTCTCTATGTTTTGAATCTGATTACCCTGTAAAGTATTTACCATCCTGATTTTACAGAGGTGATTCTTTTACTTTTTCTTCCATTAAAATTCTTCTTTTAAGAACCTGATTGCTTTTTCATTGTTCTTAAGATCCAAGGGTTTGGGTCTGTGTTCACCAATGCAAACTGGTGAGCATGTTTATCAAGCCTTCCCCAGGAAAGGGGGTGTAGGGTTTGGGGAGGATTTTGGGGGGAAAGACGTTTCCAAGCAGGCTCTTCCCCTGTTGTAGATTTGTTAGATGCTTGGTGGTGGCAGCAATAAAGTCCAAGGGCAAAAGGTAAAATAGTTTGTACCTTGGGGAAGTTTTAACCTAAGCTGGTAAAAATAAGCTTAGGGGGTTTTCATGCAGGTCCCCACATCTGTACCCTAGAGTTCAGGGTGGGGAAGGAAACTTGACAATGGGAAAAATTGTGTTACCCTTAATCATGTTGAGTACTATTCAATATAATAATAGCTCTGTAAAATCTGACCCTAAATAGTTATTATTACTAATAATAATACATATGGTCAGCTTAGCAAATATAGCTGCTTAGAGCCATGTAAGTTCTGTGTCTAACCTCATCTCTTTTAAAAGGCAGTACTTATGTGTTTCTAGAGAAAGGTTTATCAGAATAATGGGAGTGCTACATATTTCACTGCAAATGCTTTAGATGGTGTCATAAATATAAAGGGAAGGGTAAACCCCTTTGAAATCCCTCCTGGCCAGGGGAAAGCTCCTCTCACCTGTAAAGGGTTAAGAAGCTAAAGGTAACCTCGCTGGCACCTGACCAAAATGACCAATGAGGAGACAAGATACTTTCAAAAGCTGGGAGGAGGGAGAGAAACAAAGGGTTTGTGTGTCTGTCTGTAGTCGTCTTGGCCGGGGACAGAACAGGAATGGAGTCTTAGAACTTTTAGTAAGTAATCTAGCTAGGTATGTGTTAGATTATGATTTCTTTAAATGGCTGAGAAAAGAATTGTGCTGAATAGAATAACTATTTCTGTCTGTGTATCTTTTTTGTAACTTAAGGTTTTGCCTAGAGGGGTTCTCTATGTTTTTGAATCTAATTACCCTGTAAGATATCTACCATCCTGATTTTACAGGGGGGATTTCTTTATTTCTATTTACTTCTATTTTTTATTAAAAGTCTTCTTGTAAAACACTGAATGCTTTTTCATTGTTCTCAGATCCAAGGGTTTGGGTCTGTGGTCACCTATGCAAATTGGTGAGGCTTTTTATCCAACATTTCCCAGGAAAGGGGGAGTGCAAGTGTTGGGAGGATTGTTCATTGTTCTTAAGATCCAAGGGTCTGGGTCTGTAGTCACCTAGGCAAATTGGTGAGGCTTTTTACCAAACCTTGTCCAGGAAGTGGGGTGCAAGGTTTTGGGAAGTATTTTGGGGGGAAGGACGCGTCCAAACAGCTCTTCCCCAGTAACCAGTATTAGTTTGGTGGTGGTAGCGGCCATTCCAAGGATAACGGGGGTAATATTTGTTACCTTGGGGAAGTTTTGACCTAAGCTGGTAAAGATAAGCTTAGGAGGTTTTTCATGCAGGTCCCCACATCTGTACCCTAGAGTTCAGAGTGGGGGAGGAACCTTGACATGGTGGCACAGTGGTGGGATTAACCTGAAATCATTTTGAGATCCAGTTGAGATTTTTTGAACTAGAAATACAGATTTTAAAAAGGAATTTTTAGGAAGTCCAGAAGGCAGCTTTGAAACTGAAAGCAGCTTGGTTTCTCTCTGCTTTGTGGCCAAGCAGAGACAAAAGGGGATTATCTTGTGAATTGCAGATTTTCTTTGCCTGGAGGCAGGGTACTTAACTCCTGCAGGGAAATTCACAGTCTTCCAACCCAGAGGTTTTTTTTTTTTTTTTTTTTTTTTTCTTTTCTTCCTAAAAGTAAATAGGGGGTGTGTGCTCTACCCATTTGCCTGGAGACAAAAGTGGCAGGGTTTTTTTTTTAGGATTTTGATTTTTTTTTTGTTTGTTTTACAAGGAGCACAGGTTTGAAAAGAAATTTTTTTTCTTCTTTGGGCTGGGTAAGCAGGTTTCCAAGTAGTTGGAGGTTTTTTGCTTTAATTTGGGCCCAGAGCAGAGACAAGGGAATTGTCTTTTTCTGTAGGCTGACAATCACTATCAGAGAATAGGTATTCTATTCCAGCACAGCAAAATTTTACAGCCAAGTTTTGTTTGTTTATTTCTAAACCTCGGGTGTAAAGTTAGTTAAAAACAGAGAGGTTAGAATGGCCAAATCCTCAGCTCGACTACAGCTGGAATTAGCCAAATTTCAGGCTGAGGAAAAACAAAGGGAACATGAAAGACAGATAGAACTCATGCAGCTGAAGAAGGAACAAGAAAGGGAGGCAGAACAACACCAAGAGGCTGCCCACAAGAGGGAAATGGAGGCAAGGAAGCATGTGGAGGAGGAGAGGGAAAAAGAGAGGAAGCATGTGGAGGAGGAGAAGGAAAAAGAGAGGAAGCATGTGGAGGAGGAGAGGGAAAAAGAGAGGAAGCATGTGGAGGAGATGGAGAGGATAAAGGCCCAGCAGAATATACCAACAAACCCTAGCAATCCTTCTCCAGGTACCACTTCCCATCCCAGAAAGTTCCCCACCTACAAGGCAGGTGATGATACTGAGGCCTTCTTAGAAAACTTCGAAAGGGCCTGCCTTGGGTACAACATCTCTACTGACCAATACATGGTAGAGCTGAGGCCGCAGCTCAGTGGACCCTTAGCTGAGGTGGCAGCTGAAATGCCTAAAGAACACATGAACAAGTATGAACTGTTTAAATCCAAGGCGAGAGTCAGAATGGGGATAACACCCGAGCAGTCTCGTCGGAGGTTCAGAGCCCTAAGGTGGAAACCAGACATGTCATTTACCCGACATGCCTACCACATTGTAAAACATTGGGATGCCTGGATATCAGGAGCAAGTGTTGAATCTCCAGTAAATTTGCCCTTCCTAATGCAAATGGAACAATTCTTAGAGGGTGTTCCTGAGGAAATAGAAAGATACATCCTAGATGGGAAACCCAAAACTGTAATTGAGGCAGGAGAGATTGGAGCCAGATGGGTGGAGGTGGCAGAGAAGAAGAAAACTGGTCGCAGTTGGAGCGGAGACCAGAAGGGACCACCCCAGACCACACCCTATTACCGGGGGCCGCCCAAAGCCCCACCTACCTCCCAAAGAACCCTCCAGACCCCTTATCGTCCCACCACCCCGTTCTCCAGCAACCCTCCTCGCCCCAGTGACCCGTCAGCTGGACGATGTTTTAAGTGTAACGAGCTGGGGCATGTAAAGGCCAACTGCCCCAAGAACCCCAACAGATTACAGTTCATTGCACCGGAATCACACCAGAGGTCCACAGGCCCAGATACCTCCCAGATACCCTTGGAACGGAGGGAAACTGTGAGTGTGGGTGGGAAGAAGGTCACCGCGTGGAGGGACACCGGAGCACAAGTGTCAGCTATCCATGCTTCCTTAGTGGACCCCAATTTAATCAACCCAGAGATCCAAGTGACGATTCAACCCTTCAAGTCCAACTCTTTCAATTTGCCTACAGCCAAGTTGCCTGTCCAGTACAAGGGCTGGTCAGGAATGTGGACTTTTGCAGTCTATGATGATTATCCCATCCCCATGCTGTTGGGGGAAGACTTGGCCAATCATGTGAAGCAGGCCAAGAGGGTGGGAATGGTCACCCGCAACCAGGCTAAACAAGCCGTGAGGCCTAGCTCTGTTCCGGAAACTTCTATCAGGACCCAGTCAGAGGTGATGGACCTGGACCCCAGGCCAATGTCTGCAACAGCAGTAGTGGATCCAGTCCCAGAGACCCAGACGGAACCAGTCCCAGAACCGGAACCAGCCGAACAACCAACACCAGACCCCGTGTCAGCACTGAATCCAGTACTTGCAACCTCAACACCAGAGGGCCCCACCGAACCTGAACTGGCAGCAGCCGATAACCCTACACAAGAGGCTCAGCCGGAGCCTGAATCCCAACATAGTGCACCAGCGGAGAGCGGTTCACAGTCAACAGAAACAGCTCCATCCCCTATATCGCTTCCAGAGGGACCAAGCCTAGGTCCACAATCCCATGAGGAACTGATGTCTCCAGCATCAAGGGAACAGTTCCAGACCGAACAGGAAGCAGATGAAAGCCTCCAGAGAGCTTGGACGGCGGCACGGAGCAACCCACCGCCTCTCAGCTCTTCTAATCGATCCAGGTTTGTTGTAGAAAGAGGACTTTTATACAAGGAAACTCTTTCTGGGGGACACCAGGAAGACTGGCATCCTCAGAGACAGTTGGTAGTTCCAACTAAATACCGGGCCAAGCTCTTGAGCTTAGCCCATGATCACCCTAATGGCCATGCTGGGGTGAACAGGACCAAAGACCGTTTGGGGGGGTCATTCCACTGGGAGGGAATGGGCAAGGATGTTTCTACCTATGTCCAGTCTTGTGAGGTGTGCCAAAGAGTGGGAAAACCCCAAGACCAGGTCAAAGCTCCTCTCCAGCCACTCCCCATCATTAAAGTTCCATTTCAGCGAGTAGCTGTGGATATTCTGGGTCCTTTTCCGAAAAAGACACCCAGAGGAAAGCAGTACATACTGACTTTCATGGATTTTGCCACCCGATGGCCGGAAGCAGTAGCTCTAAGCAACACCAGGGCTAAAAGTGTGTGCCAGGCACTAGCAGACATTTTTGCCAGGGTAGGTTGGCCCTCCGACATCCTCACAGATGCAGGGACTAGTTTCCTGGCAGGAACTATGAAAAACCTTTGGGAAGCTCATGGGGTAAATCACTTGGTTGCCACTCCTTACCATCATCAAACAAATGGCATGGTGGAGAAGTTTAATGGAACTTTGGGGGCCACGATACGTAAATTCGTAAATGAGCACTCCAATGATTGGGACCTAGTATTGCAGCAGTTGCTCTTTGCCTACAGAGCTGTACCACATCCCAGTTTAGGGTTTTCCCCATTTGAACTTGTATATGGCCGTGAGGTTAAGGGGCCATTGCAGTTGGTGAAGCAGCAATGGGAGGGATTTACACCTTCTCCAGGAACTAACATTCTGGACTTTGTAACCAACCTACAAAACACCCTCCGAACCTCTTTAGCCCTTGCTAGAGAAAACTTACAGGATGCTCAAAAAGAGCAAAAAGCCTGGTATGATAAACATGCCAGAGAGCGTTCCTTCAAAGTAGGAGACCAGGTCATGGTCTTAAAGGCGCTCCAGGCCCATAAAATGGAAGCATCATGGGAAGGGCCATTCACGGTCCAGGAGCGCCTGGGAGCTGTTAATTATCTCATAGCATTCCCCACCTCCAACCGAAAGCCTAAGGTGTACCATATTAATTCTCTAAAGCCCTTTTATTCCAGAGAATTAAAGGTTTGTCAGTTTACAGCCCAGGGAGGAGACGACGCTGAGTGGCCTGAAGGTGTTTACTACGAAGGGAAATGTGCTGGTGGTGTGGAAGAGGTGAACCTCTCCATGACCCTTGGGCGTATGCAGCGACAGCAGATCCAGGAGCTGTGCACTAGCTACGCGCCAACGTTCTCAGCCACCCCAGGACTGACTGAACGGGCATACCACTCCATTGACACAGGTAATGCTCACCCAATTAGGGTCCAACCTTACCGGGTGTCTCCTCAAGCTAAAACTGCTATAGAACGGGAGATCCAGGATATGTTACAGATGGGTGTAATCCGCCCCTCTGAAAGTGCATGGGCATCTCCAGTGGTTCTAGTTCCCAAACCAGATGGGGAAATACGTTTTTGCGTGGACTACCGTAAGCTAAATGCTGTAACTCGCCCAGACAACTATCCCATGCCACGCACAGATGAACTATTAGAGAAACTGGGAAGGGCCCAGTTCATCTCTACCTTGGACTTAACCAAGGGGTACTGGCAGGTACCGCTAGATGAATCTGCCAAGGAAAGGTCAGCCTTCATCACACATCTCGGGCTGTATGAATTTAATGTACTCCCTTTCGGGCTGCGAAATGCACCCGCCACTTTCCAAAGACTTGTAGATGGTCTCCTAGCGGGATTAGGAGAATATGCAGTCGCCTACCTTGACGATGTGGCCATATTTTCGGATTCCTGGGCAGACCACCTGGAACATCTACAAAAAGTCCTTGAGCGCATAAGGGAGGCAGGACTAACTGTTAAGGCTAAGAAGTGTCAAATAGGCCTAAACAGAGTGACTTACCTTGGACACCAGGTGGGTCAAGGAACTATCAGCCCCCTACAGGCCAAAGTGGATGCTATCCAAAAGTGGCCTGTCCCAAAGTCAAAGAAACAGGTTCAATCCTTCTTAGGCTTGGCCGGTTATTACAGACGATTTGTACCGCACTACAGCCAAATCGCTGCCCCACTGACAGACCTAACCAAAAAGAAACAGCCAAATGCTGTTCAGTGGACCGGAAAGTGTCAGAAGGCCTTTAACAAGCTTAAAGCGACACTCATGTCTGACCCTGTACTAAGGGCCCCAGACTTTGACAAACCGTTCCTAGTAACCACAGATGCATCCGAGCGTGGTGTGGGAGCAGTTTTAATGCAGAAAGGACCTGATCAAGAATTCCACCCTGTAGTGTTTCTCAGCAAAAAACTGTCTGAGAGGGAAAGCAACTGGTCAGTCACTGAAAAAGAATGTTATGCCATTGTCTACGCTCTGGAAAAGCTACGCCCATATGTTTGGGGACGGCGTTTCCACCTGCAAACCGACCATGCTGCACTAAAGTGGCTTCACACCGTCAAAGAAACTAACAAAAAACTTCTTCGGTGGAGTTTAGCTCTCCAAGATTTTGATTTCGACATCCAACACATCTCAGGAGCTTCTAACAAAGTGGCTGATGCACTCTCCCGTGAAAGTTTCCCAGAATCAACTGGTTAAAATCGTCCTTGAGATGTGGAAAATATTGTTAGTCTTTATGTACTTGGTAGTATATTTAGAGATGCATGTGTCTTATTAACTCTGTTTTCCTAGAGCTCCAGGAAGAAATCCCAGCCAGTGTTTCACCCTAGCTGAGATTTGGGGGGCGTGTCATAAATATAAAGGGAAGGGTAAACCCCTTTGAAATCCCTCCTGGCCAGGGGAAAGCTCCTCTCACCTGTAAAGGGTTAAGAAGCTAAAGGTAACCTCGCTGGCACCTGACCAAAATGACCAATGAGGAGACAAGATACTTTCAAAAGCTGGGAGGAGGGAGAGAAACAAAGGGTTTGTGTGTCTGTCTGTAGTCGTCTTGGCCGGGGACAGAACAGGAATGGAGTCTTAGAACTTTTAGTAAGTAATCTAGCTAGGTATGTGTTAGATTATGATTTCTTTAAATGGCTGAGAAAAGAATTGTGCTGAATAGAATAACTATTTCTGTCTGTGTATCTTTTTTGTAACTTAAGGTTTTGCCTAGAGGGGTTCTCTATGTTTTTGAATCTAATTACCCTGTAAGATATCTACCATCCTGATTTTACAGGGGGGATTTCTTTATTTCTATTTACTTCTATTTTTTATTAAAAGTCTTCTTGTAAAACACTGAATGCTTTTTCATTGTTCTCAGATCCAAGGGTTTGGGTCTGTGGTCACCTATGCAAATTGGTGAGGCTTTTTATCCAACATTTCCCAGGAAAGGGGGAGTGCAAGTGTTGGGAGGATTGTTCATTGTTCTTAAGATCCAAGGGTCTGGGTCTGTAGTCACCTAGGCAAATTGGTGAGGCTTTTTACCAAACCTTGTCCAGGAAGTGGGGTGCAAGGTTTTGGGAAGTATTTTGGGGGGAAGGACGCGTCCAAACAGCTCTTCCCCAGTAACCAGTATTAGTTTGGTGGTGGTAGCGGCCATTCCAAGGATAACGGGGGTAATATTTGTTACCTTGGGGAAGTTTTGACCTAAGCTGGTAAAGACAAGCTTAGGAGGTTTTTCATGCAGGTCCCCACATCTGTACCCTAGAGTTCAGAGTGGGGGAGGAACCTTGACAGATGGTTTATTATATTCTGTGTTCTAACACTGCCTGCACTATAGTCACTGTCATTAAAGTGTTTCATTGTATTCCCAATGGCTGCAGGGTAAGGAATCTGTGCTGGGTGAAACAGAATTGCCCCTTATATAAATAACTACATAAATCTAATTATCTGTGAACATATTCCCCCTTTGTAATTTGAGTTCTGATTAACCTCTGTTTATTCAGCACCATGCAGTTTTTTCTTCTCTTTACTCTCCTCCTTCAGCCTCACTTTGCTTTCCACCCAGAATCTGGCTTTCCCAGATCTCTAGCATTTTGGTGTTTAATTCATATCAACATAGCACAATCAATACTGAATGAGTACTTCTAATTTATCTTTCCAGCATCAATTAGTAAGTACATTTTTTCTAATGGGCTAAGTTCCCAGTGCTATCTCAAAATATTTCTTGATATAACCAACCAAAATATTTCTTGATATAACCAAGACTGTTGACAGCAAAGTTATTGCACCTGCAAATTTTAATTGGCTGGAGAGACGCATCTTCTTAATTGGTATTTGCTAGCCTTCCAACACAGGACTTTCTGCTGCACAGTGGGAATGAATTCACACTACAACTGTGATATGAAATGCAGACAGAATTGATTAGTCAGCATGGCTCAGCCCTTGTAGGGTTCTGGAGATGTACTTCCAACTGGGGGCGCAGTAAGTCCTCCTCCCCCCCCTACACACACAAATAATGTGTTTGAATTCACTGCAATTACAAATGATTAGCTGTGCATGCAATTACTCAATCTGAACAGGCAAAACCCTGTGCATCTGAAGGTTAGCAGGCCCACCTGTTGTATCCACATTTGAAAATTTAATCTATGAAGGTGGACTGATAAAAGAACATTTTACTTTACTCATTTCCTACTCTATTACCTGTATGTCCAAGGACATCATGAAACTAGGAGACTTTACCACAAAGATTCAGCAAAAGTAAAATCAAGGAGTATCATCATGAATAATAATAGTTATTATTATTTGTATTGCTGTAGCGCCTAAGAACCCCAGTCAGGGGCCAGGCTCCCCTATGCTAGACACTTAAACACAGAACAAAAAGACAGACCCTGCCCCAAAGAGTTTACAATCCTATTGCCAGGACCAACACTGTTAAGGCCTTTAAAAATCAAGGGAGACGTCCTGGCTCTACTGAAAACGCTAGCAAAACTCCCATTAATGGCCAAGATGTCACCCTCAAATTCTAGGGACAAGATTTTTCAAAACACAGGAGCCCAGACTGAGGCTCCTAAATTCATATTAGAATTGATCAGAGCAGTTATGAAAAAGAGGCCACCTAGGATGCTTATGAAAAGTAAATCCTAACTCAACACTTCGGATGTAATTTCCAGAATCAGTACAGGCCTAACTCGGTTTCCATTAAATTCAATGGGATCAGAGCTTCAAGGGAGCAGAATTAGGCCACCGCTGAGGGGTGCTTTAGGGGGAAAAAAAGAAATCACACCATTTGCACACAATATGTTTAGGTTTTGTGGGGGAAGAGGATGGGTATTTTGCACTGCCAAAACATTTTGCAAATTTTTCTGTAAAGTTGTTTCTGATACAATCAGTACACAAATTTATCTAACAACTCTTGTCTTCAATATACTAGTCTATAAAGAGGACTAAAAACCTCAGAAACTGATGATTTTTTAAAGAAAAATGTGAGGTTAAAATTGATGTTTATTCAAAAAGCAAATATTCTTACCTTTGTTACAAATGACATTCACTTCTTTCCTGGAATCTTTCTTATGTTTTGTTATTAACCTATTAATTGAAAGAGCCATTAATCAGAGTTGGAATGAAGAAGACACAAAAAATAGAACATGACATTAATTATCCATCACATTATCCTGTACAATACCTTGATCAAGCAATCATGCTGTTGAACACGAATCCCTTCAGCCAAACATCTCCAACACTTCTATCTGCACTGGCATTTATAGTAGCTCTTCTCTTGCACTTTAGGAGAAATGTTCATCTTAAAGAAATGGTTTCTGAAATGCAATTATATAACAGATATGTTAATGCATAATTAGTTGACTCCTTGTATGTAATGTAATGTAACTACACGACTCAACATCAGTATAAAACACACTGCTATCAAGATCAACGTATTTGCATTTTATAGCGCAACACCTTACTTTGTGATATTAAATAAGCAAATGGGATAACACCGGAGACTTTTGTTATTACAAGGCTGCGGATGATGAACACGTATATTTAAAGAGATCACTGTGAACCATTAAACAATTCCATTGCCATTTAATAGGTCACAGCTTCTTCTACAGAGGAACTGGGAAACATTGAAGAACTAAGGAAAAGAGAGAGTAAGATCTTCATTAAGCAAGATCACCATCTAAGGACTGTAACTTCCCGTGCATCTGTTGACCAGAGGGTCTTAGTTTAGCTTTCAATCAACAGAAATGCATCTTTAACTGGCAGTCACAGCGAAGAGGCCAAGGACTAAAATGGCAATGGGGACTAATGGTGGGATGCACAAAGGGACTAAGGGATTGCAGCACTGAGCACCACGGAGCCTAACTTTAAGGTGCCTAGGAAAATTACAGGAACAACACTGTGATCCACGTAGCTGATATAGGCACGTAGGCTCCCTAAACAATGAATAGGGAGAGAAATGTGCCTTAGAATGTCATCCAGAAAAACCAGTACACTAGGTGGGAAACCACCTAAGCTAGCCAATGGGAGATGCCAACAACAGGGGCGTATGCTAAGCCCTACCCTCTAGGCAGGGATAGACACTTTAGTCCAAGCTTCAGGGTGGTGCCTAACTGTAGCGATCCATAAACAGGAACCTGAAGTCAGCTACCTGAGGTGCCTGAGACATTTCTTGCAGGAATGAATTAAGCATCTGCTTTGCTCTACACAAAATGGCTGAGGAGAAGGTGGTAACCACCTTATAAACTTTTAGTCCAGTGATTAGAGCATTCTCCTGGGATATGGGAGATCCAGGTTCAATTCCCCCCTCTCTGCTAGAGGAGAAGAAAAGATCTGAACCAGGGTCTCCCACCTCTCAAGAAGGCGCTCCAACCACTGAGCTGATGTAGGCCTTTAGCATCAGTTTCCTAATGGAAATCATCAATACTCACAGCTCCCATTAGTGATGACATTATATTTTCATCATAACTTTCATAGGATTATTAATTTAGTTTCCAACTGAGATTTAGCTAGCATAACTGTAACTGGAGATTCCAGTTTAAACTGTTAGTCAGAAAGTGTGGTCAAAATAAATGAGAAAATCTTTTAATTACATGTTTAAATTTTTTTTAAAAATAAATATTATATATCTTTTGCTACTCGTTATTTCAATGCCCCAAGCCATGGGCTTCATGCTGCTCCTTGTCAATTTCCTACTGGGAAGTGGTGCAGGGCTTACGATCCAAGCACACACAAATCAGGAACAGTGTTTTCAAGTACCAGAAATGCCTAACAATTTGTGTCTTGTTTCATGTAAAGATGATGGAAAGTGCCCTGATTTTGGATGAAAGATGCTGAAATGTAGAAATTCCAATCAATCAATAATAAATAAAGAGGTCTCCTAGTGCTTCAAGCCTAAGTGAAGCTGAACATTTTGTGCAGGACTCTTGTTATTACTGTACATTTGTATTCTGGTAGCAGTCACAATGTGCTAGGCATTTTTCAGACATACATGTAGAGCCAGTCCCAAAGTGATTACAATATAATACCCTGATTCTACAACCCGATCCATGAAGGCCAATCCCTGGGCCAGCATGGATCCACCTTGCAGGACTGGACTGTATTTAATTTTTTTAAAAGTACATTATCTCTAGTGTGCCAATGTAAGCTGGCTAATTTCATGCAGAAGAGGTCTTGAGGAAAGAGGAACGGCTTTACGGATCAGCTAAGGAGGGTTTAAAGGGCAAAGTGAGTTGCAAGAGAAGCAGCCCGAAAAGCAGCCAATGTTGCCATTGTTGGCAGAATGGAGGGAGCAAGGAGGAAGGGAGTGAGGAAACATGGTAAGAGGAAAAAAGCTGTTAACTAGGAAGAAACAAATTTGTGAAGGACCTTGAAGGAAGCTTGAACTTGTGATGAAAAAGGGTGAAATCAGTGGAAGGACTTGAAGAAGAGTGGTGTGGTCAAGCAATGAGCAAAGGGAATGATCTTAGCAGCTTTGTTTTTTTATAGACTGGAAGGGGTGGTGTGTGTATTAGAGAGGCCTGAGAGGAAGAGGTTACCATAATAAAGATGAAGGCCATGATGGTGGTGGTGAAAAAGGCCTAGAAAAATACTAGGATGAAGAAAATTATAGAGCTGTGCTAGAGGAAGGTAAGTAAATATGGGAGATCACTGAAAAATACGTGATTTGAATTAGTATGGCTTATGAGTAAAACCAAGGAAATAAAAAGGAAATAAAGACATCTAAAACTATTGGGATGAGAGGTAGGGAACTGTAGGGATATTAATAAGGGTCACTGAATTGAGACTAGTGAGAGAGTCATAGTGATACAAGGCATAGATTTGGGGAGAGTTTTATGATACTGAATAAAGGTTATGCTGAACATGATTAGAACCAAAAGGTTTAAAAAAAAATTTTTTTAAAGAGTAATCTTGCAAATTTCAAACCCCACAGATGGACAGTGAGGTTACAGCCTCTTACCAACACCCCAGGTTTTTTCCAGCACACTTTTTCTCACCAGGATTCTTCTGAACCCTGGTTTATGCTGATGGAAGCCAATGTGATCCAAGGGTGACTTTAGCCTAACAAAAGAAGTTTTGATGCTAAAAATCACTTCAGATACTATAAATGAGCTGCTTCTAGAAGACAGATGAAATCTTATCAACAAGCTTCTACAAGTGAATGTACACAGAATCAGTGAAAAAGCTATACCAGGTCAGACTGTACCAACAAAGTACACCAAGCTATGCCTTTTCAGAAGGGCAGTAGAGATGACCTGGAACAGAAATACTCATTATTCAAATATAACCATTGGCAGTGGAAAAATACTGGCTTCTCATGTGTATTCTGACTTTGTAATTGCTATTTCAGGTAGCAATCATTAAACAAGCACAATAACCAACCCACAACACAGAGATAGGGATCTATCTATATACAGTACAGAAACGCATATAATGATATACGGTATATTATCAGTCATATGCCCTTCAGCAGGGTCAAATACCCCAGAAACTTCTATTCCACCATGATCTTAAAGAAATGATCATTTGCTGTTCTAAATATGGTGACATTATTTTCTCTGAGTGTCAGTTTTACTCTGCAATATTACATTTTCTAACATTTAGTTTTCTAGCATTTTTCCATGACTATCTGTGTAGATTAGAAAGGTTCTTAACTGTTATCTGTAATAGATTTTGCCGGTAGCAAAATTCATGCAGGCATAATAGAAGAACAAAGTGTACTCTGATGAAATTGCAACCATAATTTCCAAATGCCTGACATTTATTGCTTATTGCTATTAGAATTCAAGTGCCTATTTGTTTTGTACTTTTCTTTTATTCTTGCATCACAAATGCATAATGGAAAAAAGATATTTTAAATGCCGGGTTAAGTATTACGGATCAACGTGAGGCACCAGCATAATCAATATTACTTAAACACATTCCTAGGCAATTAATTTTTAAGGAATCAAATTGTTGTACCACATCAAAATTTACAGCAATACAATAAAGGGTGTTACATTCTTTATTGTTTAATTAAAAGCAACATTTAGCACTGATGCAGCTAACTTTTGAGACATTATGGCATACAATTTCCTGTTTATCAGTGTGAGATATACAAACAGCATTTACCGTACATTTTATATTACACAATGTTAATTAGACTTTATTAAATTTCATATGCTTATCAAATTATCAAGCATGATACTTCAAAACCCCAGAGAAATACGCTGTAATGCATCCAACTGTAACCTAAGCATCTATAATTGCTTCAGCATTTCTCTTTAGCACAAAATACGTTTTATATACAGTATTCTAGTGAACTGGGCTCAGGGCTTGTCTTCACGTACAACACTGCAGCTGTGCTGCTGTTGTGCTTTAGTGAAGAGACTACTACACCAATGGGAGAGCTTCTCCTGTCAGTGTCGTTAATCCACCTCCCCAAGAGGCAGTAGCTATGTCAGCAGGAGAAGCTCTCCCGCCACCATAGCACTGTCTACACCAGGGGTTAGGTCGGTATAATTATGTCACTCAGGCATGTGGATGTGATTTTTCATACCCTGAGCAACATAGTTATACCAGTACAGGTCTGTAGTATAGACCTAGCCATAGAATCACTCAGAAGCTCCATACTGTTTAGGAGAAAGGTATCTGCAGATGGACCAAACATATAGGTATGGTTACTTCTGAAACCAAGGGACAAGATATTTTACCAATATAACTGCTGTAGCAACCACTTACGTCAGCTGAGTTTGTCCCTCAGACTCTCCTGCTATAAAGCTATTGCCAACATATCACAGACATGCATATAAAAGGAAGAAAAAAGTATGTGTGCGCTCAAAATGGGTGTGCATCTATCATGCACCTATTATTAACTGTCCTCCTTTTGATGCTTACCTCCAGAAACACATCTAACACAACTAATTTTTCACCAAAAGGAAGAATATTCTGTCACTCAGGAGATCTAGATCAAATTCCTAGCTCTGCCACAGACTTCCTATGTGATCGTGAGCAAGTCATTTGATCTCTGTGTGTCATAATTCCCCATTTGTAAAATGGAGATGATGATGATGATGATGATGTTCCTGTGACGGGTTGGATCACAGAGTCCCCCTTGGGACTGTCACCTGACGTGCTGAGATTACCTCTGAGCCCATTTTCCCTGCCAGCTTGGGACTTCCAGAACCCTGCCTTGTTGAGCCAGACACGCTAGCCTGCTGCAACACAGACCCAGGGTCCGGGCCACGCCCGCAAAGCTGCAGGCTTTAAGTGAAAACAGCTCTGCAGGTGACCTGACTCCAGCACCCAGACACCCAGCTCCCAGTGAGATCCAAACCCCAAATAAATCCGTTTTACTCTGTATAAAGCTTATACAGTGTAAACATATAAATTGGCCACCCTCTGTAACACTGATAAAGAGATATGGACAGCTGTTTGCTCTCCCAGGTTTTAATCACTTACTCTGGGTTTACTAATAAACAAAAGTGATTTTAGTATAAAAAGTAGAATTTAAGTGGTTCCAAGTAATAACAGACAGAATAAAGTAAGTTACCAAGCAAAATAAAGCAAAAACACGCAAGTCTAAGCCTAATACCTTAAGAAACTGATTACAGGTAATATTTCACCCTCAGAGATGTTCCAATAAGCTTCTTTCACAGACTAGATTCCTTCCTAGTCTGAGCCCAATCCGTTCCCCTGGTACAGTACTTGCTAGTTCCAGCAGCCATCTCAGGTGGTAACCTGGGGTTCTCTCATGACTGGCCACCCCTTTGTCCTGCTCCACCCCCTTTTATAGCTTTGGCACAAGGTGGGAATCTTTTGTGTCTCTGGGTCCCCACCCCTCCTTCTAAATGGAAAAGTACCAGATTTAAGATGGATTTCATTATCAGGTGACATGGTCACATGGCATTGTAAGACCCCAGCCTCCATTCTTCCTGGGCTGGCCCACACGTACCCAGGAAGATTTGCAAGTAAACAGAGCCTATTACAGGTCATTAGTTCTGAAGCACCCTTAATGGCTTCCACTTAATATGTTTACATCAGTAATACAAGTTTATATCTTATTCTCCTAACTTCAGATGCAGAAATAATACCTGCAAACAAACAGGATGAAGACACTCAGTCGATTATAAACTTTGTAATGATACCTTACAAGAGACCTTTTGAATAAAGCATATTCCAGATACATCATATTCATAAGCATATTTTCATAAAGCATATGGAGTGCAACGTCACAGTTCCTTTTATCTGTTTAGGGAAGTGCCAGTTCCCTGTGGGGAGTAAAGGGCTGGTGCAGATTTATCCCCTCCGGGAATAAGGGTTAAACCATGCATTTCTCTGAGACTTTCAGATTCACAACCTGGTCCCCGGTCTAACGTGGGGCAGTATTGCTACGTACCGCACCTTAGCAGACCTAATGGTAAGCCCATAAAAAAACGATGTGTTTGTACAGTGCCTGGTAGAACAAGGCCCCAATCTCTAGGCAATACAGGAATTATAACAACAATTGGTGTTCCTAGCTGCAAGACAATTTTGAAGAAGTGAGGGCTGTTAAAAAAGCCAAATGTCCCTTAACCCACACAGCAATATTGTTAATCTACCCAACTATACTCTTAGCCCAGCAGAAGAATCTGTCCTATCTCGGGGCCTCTCCTTTCTGTCCCTCCACCCCCACAAACATGATACAGTTCTGTGGTGACCTAGAATCCTATTTTTGACGCCTCCGACTCAAGGAATATTTCCAACACACCTCTGAACAACATACTAACCCACAGAGAGCTTCCTACCAAGACTACAAAAAGAAGGATTCTGGGTGGACTCCTTCTGAAGGTTGAAACAACAGTCTGGACTTCTACATAAAGTGCTTCCGCCGACATGCACGGGCTGAAATTGTGGAAAAGCAGCATCACTTGCCCCATAACCTCAGCCGTGCAGAACACAATGCCATCCACAGCCTCAGAAACAACTCTGACATCATAATCAAAAAGGCTGACAAAGGAGGTGCTGTCGTCATCATGAATAGGTCGGAATATGAACAAGAGGCTGCTAGGCAGCTCTCCAACACCACTTTCTACAAGCCATTACCCTCTGATCCCACCAAGGGTTACCAAAAGAAACTACAGTATTTGCTCAAGAAACTCCCTGAAAAAACACAAGAACAAATCCACACAGACACACCCCTGGAACTCCGACCTGGGGTATTCTATCTGCTACCCAAGATCCATAAACCTGGAAATGCTGGACACCCCATCATCTCAGGCATTGGCACCCTGACAGCAGGATTGTCTGGCTATGTAGACTCCCTCCTCAGGCCCTACGCTACCAGCACTCCCAGCTATCTTTGAGACACCACTGACTTCCTGAGGAAACTACAATCTATCGGTGATCTTCCTGAAAACACCATCCTGGCCACTATGGATGTAGAAGCCCTCTACACCAACATTCCACACAAAGATGGACTACAAGCCGTCAGGAACAGTATCCCCGATAATGTCACGGCAAACCTGGTGGCTGAACTTTGTGACTTTGTCCTCACCCATAACTATTTCACATTTGGGGACAATGTATACCTTCAAATCAGCGGCACTGCTATGAGTACCCGCATAGCCCCACAGTATACCAACATTTTTATGGCTGACTTAGAACAACGCTTCATCAGCTCTCGTCCCCTAATGCCCCTACTCTTACTTGCGCTACACTGATGACATCTTCATCATCTGGACCCATGGAAAAGCAGCCCTTGAGGAATTCCACCATGATTTCAACAATTTCCATCCCACCATCAACCTCAGCCTGGACCAGTCCACACAAGAGATCCACTTCCTGGACACTACGGCACTAATAAGTGATGTTCACATAAACACCACCCTATACCGGAAACCTACTGACCGCTATTCCTACCTACATGCCTCCAGCTTTCATCCAGAACACATGATCCATTGTCTACAGCCAAGCTCTATGATACAATTACATTTTTTCCAACCCCTCAGACAGAGACAAACACCTACAAGATCTCTATCAAGCATTCTTACAACTACAATACCCACCTGCGGAAGTGAAGAAACAGATTGAAGAGCCAGAAGAGTACCCAGAATTCACCTACTACAGGATAGGCCCAACAAAGAAAATAACAGAACGCCACTAGCCATCACCTTCAGCCCCCAACTAAAACCTCTCCAATGCATCATCAAGGATCTACAACCTATCCTGAAGGATGACCCATCACTCTAACAGATCTTGGGAGACAGGCCAATCCTTGCTTATAGACAGCCCCCCAACCTGAAGCAAATACTCACCAGCAACCACACACCACACAACAGAACCACTAACCCAGGAACCTAACCTTGCAACAAAGCCCATTGCCAACTGTGTCCACATATCTATTCAGGGGACACCATCATAGGGCCTAATCACATCAGCCACCCTATCAGAGGCTCGTTCACCTGCACATCTACCAATGTGATATATGCCATCATGTGCCGGCAATGCCCCTCTGCCATGTACATAGGGCACACTGGACAGTCTCTACGTAAAAGAATAGATGGACACAAATCAGACGTCAAGAATTATAACATTCATAAACCAGTCGGAGAACACTTCAATCTCTTTGGTCACTCGATTACAGACCTAGAAGTGGCAATACTTCAACAAAAAAACTTCAAAAACAGACTCCAATGAGAGACTGCTGAATTGGAATTAATTTGCAAACTGGATACAATTAACTTAGGCTTGAATAAAGACTGGGAGTGGATGGGTCATTACACAAAGTAAAACTATTTCTCCTTATTTATTTCCCCTCCTACTCTTCTTGTAAACTGCTGGAAATGGCCCACCTTGATTATCACTACAAAAGGTCGTCCCGTCCCCCGTCCCCCCGCTCTCCTGCTGGTAATAGCTCACCTTAAGTGATCACTCTGGTTACAGTGTGTATGGTAACACCCATTGTTTCATGTTCTCTATGTATATAAATCTCCCCACTGTATTTTCCACTGAATGAATCCGATGAAGTGAGCTGTAGCTCACGAAAGCTTATGCTCAAATAAATTGGTTAGTCTCTAAGGTGCCACAAGTCCTCCTTTTCTTTTTGCGAATACAGACTAACACGGCTGCTACTCTGAAAAATGTACTATTGTCACTATGTGTAACCCTTTATTTCTCTACAAAAAAGAAACTACAAATATCAGAGTAAACACTATAAAAACCATATGTTGCTTTTTCAATAGTTTCTAGTATTTTGAGAATTCAGTTATCAAATATTTTAATCACAGGTTGCTTTTTACTGTTTGAAGCAACTTCGTTCCATAAGAACGGAAAATATATTAAAATAAGAACTAAACTAAATTTTACTTAAGTTATAATACATACACAATCACACCAGCATGGAAAACCAAACACATTACAAAAGGTAAATTCAGCTGCTGAAAGAATAGGGTTAAGTGTGTGTACTGTATTTACTATATTTTTGAAAAAAAGAAATTGAATAAGATTTTCAATTATCCAGCTTTTAGAAGAAATATACTTGCATATACACAGGTGCATCAAAATAAATAGGTGTCACAAAAATCTATCTTAACATTACATACTCAAGTTTTACATCATCTGTCTACTCCCTTTTATTGTAGGATATCATTAACATTTCTGCCAACTTACATTATGTACTACAACACATAATTGTTATTGTCTCTCTTACAATCTTCTAACCTATATCTACAGAACTCTTATAAACACATTTATTTCATTTCTCTAGTGTAGTTCTTTCATCAACAACTCAGCATTAGAGGAAGAAGTTATCACCCTCGGTACTTGAGAAATGTTTGAGAGACACCACAAACCATTATAAGGTTACAGCTACAAATCACTCATGCGTACCAAACTGGGCTGTAAGTCTCTCTGGTATGACTTTGGGCACTTTCTGTTTGCAGTCGAGTTACAAATACCATGAGAACAGCATGCATCTCTTCAGCTCTTCTGGGACTAGGGAGTGCAGAGAAGTGAAATACGAAAATTATGTACTCTTTAAAAGTTGTGCCATACTTTCAGAGACTCAACAAAGCTTGGGTTTGGCTGTGGGCTTGGGTTCTGGGCTTTGGACTGTTTTTCGTCTGACTCAGTTTGCCCATCAGTGAGATTCACATGGCCCCACCTGTTTGTGGACTACCTAATTTATAAGCAAAAATCTGTTGCACGTCAGAGACAGTGTTCATTGTGGGCAATAATGTGACTCTCCCGTACACTGGCATAAAGTGGGGAGGCAGAGAAGCAACCTCCCCTTTTCACTGCACAACCCATGGGGCCCAAGGGTACCCAGAATTGCACCCTTTGAGATCAAAAGGGGGCAAAGTCTACTGCCCAGTTGCTCCCACTGGGAAAAACTCACCAGAAGAGGCAGGGAGAGACAAAGGCAGAGAGTATGTAGAGAGAGTGCTCCACCCCCACTTTGCTCCAACCAGCTACATCAGGGGGATTATATTGCAACCCCTGGATGTAGCAGTTTGTGTGCCCAAACCACTGCAACCAGGAAGCTCCAGGAAGGAATGAGTGCATCTTGGACACCTTAAAGCAAAGTGGCTCCATTTCTTATTCAGTGCGTCTAAGACAGGGTCCAGCCTTTCAGGAAATAATTACATGACAAAGCCTTTTCCTGGAGTTTTCAGTACATCAGATAAGGAGGAGAGTGCTTGCAGAAATCTACTTTTTAATTGTCATATCCTCAGCTGGTATAAATTAGTGTCCGCACAGTGTACATTGAAATGACGTCAACAGCACTAAACGGACGTTCAGCATGTGGCCGTAAATCTTCTAAAACATACCTACTCTGAGTGAATATTCACAATGGATGTTGCTTAAAATGAATTTTCTTAATCCTTTAAGTACCTCAGTATTGATTTCTCATTCTGCTGTCTTCAGAGCTTATTTAGGAATGTTTGGTGAAAATAACTCTTACAGATCAGCTGCAAACAAACCACAGTAACCGCAAAATGGACTCTAACACAGAAACAAACCTAACAAGAAAGGAGACACAAGTTCCCCTCTAGGTCTTTTTATTTTTCATCTTCCTTCCTTTTTAAGAAGTTACACCCCTTTAATCAGCTCACCCTCACTAGTGTTTTGCTTCTGATGCAATAGTGGCCTGTTTCACAAGCAGAAACAAAATGTGCAGTGATAGTTACTTTTTAGGAGGGGTGATTTTAAAACAAGGAAAATAGTTTCTCATATTTATTTTATTGCCTGTTGAAATAAGTAAGTACAAGTGGCATTCCCAGCTACAATATCATAATCATTCAAAAGAGGATAACAGCTATACAGATACAGTAGGCATTAACTTGTGCATTCCAGGAATACCTGAATTATTTCCAAACCACTGGGTCTATCTCTATTCAATGCACTCTTTGTCCACTCTCTGTGTGTCAAGAGAAACCAGAAGCAAGCCTGCACTCACTGAATCTATCAGAGACATGGGGATGTATTTTGGGAACAAATCTGAAATGCAAAGCTAGATCTTTCTTTTCAGTGATTTTCATGTTCTGATAGTGTTTACAGTTGCACTGGCATTCTGTCTTGAACTGCATTACAGTAGGAGCACAACCTCCGAACCTGGTTCAGAAATCCCATGCATGTGGTTTTATTTTTCTTTCTGAGTGCCTAATCCAAAATCTTGACATAGTCCATGCTCAAGCAAAATTCCTACTCCAGAAAATGGAGTTTTGCCTCTGTAAGGACTTTGGATTGGGAGACATACAGCATATAGGTAACAAATGACAGCACATAAGTTTAGGGAGGAATAACAATGATAAAACTACATGATGAAAGCAAAGTCAAACCCTGAAGACTATTTGTAGCCTTACTAACGGTTACAGGAGGTCAACTTTAACAAAATGAGGGTTTATTCCATTTTAAGATTCTATCAGTTTGAAAGATATTGTGTCTATCTGCAGGGTCTGATTCTCTGCTGCCCCTCCCATAGCAGCAGCACAGAAGGTGTAACCCTGAGAAAAGGAGGCTTTAAACTACCTTTGTACCCTTCAGATTCCAGGCTGCTGTGGAGGCTGAAATGGCCTCAAGAGTAAGTTAGATCAGCCCTCAGCTGCTCTAATTTCTGGCAGCCTCCATAACTATGCCTGTAGGCTGTGTTACATAAAGCCATGAACTGAACTATATGGTACAGGCTTGCCTCAGATACACCCCTCTCTGTTCAGGCCAAGGCTTCTCAATGAGGGCAGCATAGAGTCTCTGAAGGAGCCTGAACCAGGTCAGTTCTCTCCTTGCCGCTTGCAGAACCTTTACTGTCCCTGGTAACCACCAGAATGGCATTGAGAAGCCAAAGCGGGGAAGAAACCTGCCCCAGGTTGACGATGAATAGTGATTGTCATAAATATAAAGGGAAGGGTAAACCCCTTTAAATCCCTCCTCGCCAGAGAAAAAAATCTTCTCACCTGTAAAGTGTTAAGAAGCTAAAGGTAACCTCACTGGCACCTGACCAAAATGACCAATGAGGAGACAAGATACTTTCAAAAGCTGGGAGGAGGGAGAGAAGAAAGGGGTCTGTGTGTCTGTCTATATGCTGGTTTCTGCCGGGGATAGACTAGGAATGGAGTCTTAGAACTTTTAGTAAGTAATCTAGCTAGGTATGTGTTAGATTATGATTTCTTTAAATGGCTGAGAAAAGAATTGTGCTGAATAGAATAACTATTTCTGTCTGTGTATCTTTTTTGTAACTTAAGGTTTTGCCTGAAGGGGTTCTCTATGTTTTGAATCTAATTACCCTGTAAGGTATCTACCATCCTGATTTTACAGGGGGGATTTCTTTATTTCTATTTATTAAAAGTCTTCTTGTAAGAAAACTGAATGCTTTTTCATTGTTCTCAGATCCAAGGGTTTGAGTCTGTGGTCACCTATGCAAATTGGTGAGGCTTTTTATCCAACATTTCCCTGGAAAAGGGGGGTGCAAGTGTTGGGAGGATTGTTCATTGTTCTTAAGATCCAAGGGTCTGGGTCTGTAGTCACCTAGGCAAATTGGTGAGGCTTTTTACCAAACCTTGTCCAGAAAGTGGGGTGCAAGGTTTTGGGAAGTATTTTGGGGGGAAAGATGTGTCCAAACAGCTCTTCCCCAGTAACCAGTATTTGTTTGGTGGTGGTAGCGGCCAATCCAAGGACAAAGGGTGGAATATTTTGTACCTTGGAAAAGTTTTGACCTAAGCTGGTAAAGAGACGCTTAGGAGGTTTTTCATGCAGGTCCCCACATCTGTACCCTAGCGTTCAGAGTGGGGAAGGAACCTTGACAGTGATGGAACCAATAAAAATGTCAAAAGTGTTCCACGTTTCTTTTTTAATTTCATTCTTTTTAACTATGTAGGGTTGGATTAGGCCTTGCGACCCAAGGTGGGGGGAAGGAGGGCACAGAGATCCCGAACACTCCTGAGCAGCAGTAACAGACAACTGCAGTTCCTCAGCTCCACAAAGCATGGATACAGCTCCCACCATGTGCCCTGCTGGGGCCACACCAAAGTGGTTGGGAAAGGAGGTGTTGGGACCACCGGCAGACAACAAATAACATACACAAAGATGGGTATTCAGGCATGCTCTTTTCAAAGGGAAATATTGTAGCACTCTGCACTTGAGAAGGGAGGTAAATGGGAAATAAGATGTCCTCTTATTGCTCTGAGTGAGCTACGGTGGATAAGTGGCCCAGGAAATACGTACATACTTCAACTTTGACTTAGCCCCTTCAATGCAGCATTGCTAACCCTAAAAGGCCCAGCTCCTGGAGTCCCATGGTTCATGATAATCTAGGGGGGGGGGTTGTTTTTGTTTTTTAAGGGAAGACTGGAGACCTCATGATTGGTGAAAGATGCTTGACAACATAAACCCTAAAGACTCAAACTCCCGAAGGCAAAGAAAAAGATTGCAATCATTGTGGGTCGTATTTCTTTTTATTTCTATTTTTTCAAACTCTCTTAAATTGAAAGCCAATCTCATAATTTTGGGGGGCTGGCAATACTGCAATTTCTCAGTCAGCAAAGCTGATCAGGCACAAAGAGGAAGATAATCTGTGAAAAGGTCTAGCACAGTTTACTTCCCAGCTGAGGAAAGGGAGGAATCTGGGACTAGATAGGGAGTCACAGTTTGGTCTGGTGTGCTCCTGTAGCATTGCAACTAAATGCTGCCCTTAGTCCTCAAGGCTAAAAGTAACTCCACAATCAAGCCCAAAGTGTGTAAACAGCAGTGGTGATTTCCTGCATTTTAGAAGATATTAAGTGGGTTTTTGTTAAAGTAAGTGCATCTGCAGTTGATCTAGGACTCTCTACCAGGATAACTTCCCAAAGAAGCACATGATGTGCAGTTAAAAACACCAATAAACATACATCAGTAGCAAAACGACTACAAACCTCCAAATGTCCTCACATGTTTCCCATCAGACACATGCAAACATATTCAGAAATGTTCAAAGAGGCAGCATCAACTTTGCAAAACATTGTAAAACTGAAGTAGGTTCCCCATACTCCCATGCCCCTTTCCTACCCACAGCTAAGCGTCTCAAGCCCACCTTGCCCTACAGAATCCTGTCCCTGAGATATCCAAATAAATATTACTGCATACATTTTTTGTACCTGTCTGGCATGAAACTTCTTTTGGGGCCTCCCCCAATCCAGAGTCCCAGCACCTCCCTGCCATGAGGGCACAAAGCCACAAGAGCCTGTGTTGATATCTGCTGTTCATGAGTGTGCCTCATGTTAGCTGCCTCTAGTGCCTGCTGCACCACAAAACCAGTCAAGGTGACAGAATGGTGTGAGGAAGCAGTCAGCAGAGAAGGGGCAGCTGCAACCCCAGAAGCACTGCACCCTGCTTGCAGGAAGCTGGAGGAACAGGTATGATAAAGGCCCATGCAGATATCTAGAAGTCTTCATTTAGGAAAGCTCTTCGAAACAAGCTCAAGTCCATCAGTGTTGCCAACTCTCACAATTTTATCATGACCCTCAATAGTTCGTGGGGGGAATGTTTTAAAACCCAGCTATTGGAGTCAGGTGAATCTCAGTTTTCATTTTTTAAAAAGGAAGGTTCTAACCTTCATTGTTGTGGAGAAAACCTGGAAAAGATGAACCGTACAGGCGTGAACACTAGAAGGCAAAGAAAAAGGATCCCAAATCTCTTATTTTTAAAGCTTGTGATTTTAAGCCAATCTCTTAACTTTGCAGAGCTGAACCTTATGTTTGAATCCTTGGGGTTGGCAAAAGCGAATCCCTGTTCAGCTCAAAATTTAAGCAAACACTTAACTTTCAGCATGTAATGGAGTAATGGTCTCAAGTTGCAGTGGGGGAGGTTTAGGTTGGATATTAGGAAAAACTTTTTCACTAGGAGGGTGATGAAACACTGGAATGTTTTGCCTAGGGAGGTGGTGAAATCTCCTTCCTTAGAAGTTTTTAAGGTCAGGCTTGACAAAGCCCTGGCTGGGATGATTTAATTGGGGATGGGTCCTGCTTTTGAGCACTAGATGACCTCCTGAGGTCCCTTCCAACCCTGATATTCTATGATTCTATGTGCTTAAGTGCTTTGCTCAATAGGTAATGACAAACACATGCTTATCTTAAATTTAAGCATGTGCTTAACTCCCATTTACTTCAATTGAATTTAAGCATATGCTTAAGTGTTGTGTGTAATAGGGGTGCTTTGCTCAGTAAGGGACTTTTCTAGACAGCCCAGCTGAACACATTGGGGTAGGGACCCTCTTTTTCTTCTGTGTTTGTACAATAACCTGGCATGAACAAGTCCTGGTCCATGACTAAGGGTCTTAGGTACCTCAGTAATAGAAACAAATCAATAGCAACAGCAGCATGAACCTGTGGGTGTTGCTTTCCTGGGTGTGGTTCTGCCTTGCAATTTACATAGTTAAAGATCTGCCTTAACAAGGAAATTAACAGCCAGGCTAGATATTTTACTGTTACTGTATTCCGCTGTGCTTCTGTTCCATTGATCTCGCAAACCACAAGGTGTTCCTTTATGCAATGAAATAACTAGGCATAATGGGCTAAATTGCAGCCTGACTCTAAACTGACTTCCTTTTGGGGGGAATTTAAGACAGGTCCATAAAAATAAAAGCCTAACATGGAACGTTCACCATCATTATCTCTCTCATCTCACTGAATGTACAAATAGAAAGACGATGTCCAAAGGTAATGCATAAACAAAAGGTCAGATGTACGCTTTGATCATCATGCCCCTTTTATGCATATCCTTTCAATATCATGCCCCTTTAAAACAAAACACAACCACCAGCATATCAATATTACAAGAAAAAAATTATTGTAAATGTAGTTTCACAATAAAAAAAAGAATCACGTCCCTAACAATTAAAATTTAAAAACAGTTACCCTGCATCACTTAAAGGGTGAATTTTGTTTTATTTTTACTGATGAGGCTGACCGAGTAACTGACTCACAGCTCTGCCTTGCTCCACCATAAATCAGTAAATTAAGGGTGAAATCCTGGCCCATTGAAATCATTGGAAGTTCTGCCAATCAGTGAGTCTGGTATTTCACCCTAAATATATTCTCATCCTGTATCTGTATTTCTTTTGTGCACAGTTTTCAGCATGAAATCTGAACAGAGACTTTATATAGACTTTCTAAACTTGGGCCAAATTCTGTGCAAAGGTCACTTAGGTTACCTCAGATATTGCATTACCAGGAGCCAGTTCAGCAGATAAGTAGATGTTTGTGATGGGTGAGGGTTCCAGTAAGGTGAATCACTGGTTACATGGATCTCTATAGCAACCCCTGCATGAATTTCCATGCATCTCTCAACTATCCCCTGTTCCACTCGGAGGTGGACAAGAGTGACGTTTGCTGTGGGGTGGGGGACAGCCCCCCCCCCCAACAACTTTTCATAGGTCTATATGTTCCATTATGTCTTTTTGCCCTCACCCCCAAAATTTGCAGGACATAATATAAACATATAATGTTCTATATGCGGACACAGCTTTGCCCCATCACCCAGTCAATTTTTCTGGAATCAAGGCCTGGAAGGTGGAAGCCATGCGGAGAGGGTGGTTGATTGCTTTGACTCACAATGCGGAATTGGATGCTAGAAGCTACATCAAGTGGATGTGTGTGGTTGCTCTAATTATTTGGGTAGATAGGGAAGCTCTGGAACCTCCTGAATAAACTAAGAAAGCCTGGAGTTTTAAGTTCATTCTTTTCCCTGTCTACCTGAAAGATTAAGGAAAGAATGCTGGCATTTCCCAATAAATCTGAAAAGAGATTCAGAGAACTATTTGTATAGTTATATATATATATATATATAAGTCCTACCTGAGGCTTCTGGGAAGACTTCTTCTAGAAACAGATTTTTGACGGTATCATGATGTAGTGAATTAAAGGTAAAACTGGGAGTGAAGTCACCTATGCCCCAAGTCATGGCTTTGCAACTGAGTCAGTGGCAAGAGTCCTTTTTTTTTTTTTAATTTCCCTTTTAAAGTGCATGATCAGAAATGCATGTGCACAAGCTGCAAACATGTAACATTTATTATGACTTCAGGTCAGGGCTGTACATGTCCAAAGGTATTTCTGGGGGCACATTCTTCTCATCCATGTGTGCATCAGGCAGTTTGCATATCCCCATTATTCACAGTTTGTGCATGTGTTTTCAAAAAGGGAGCCCTTAACCTTTCTGTCTCAGTTTCACCTCTTCAGAGTGCAGATAATAATATTTACCGCTCTACCCCACAAAGATATGTAAGCATTAATTTAATAAAGTTTGTAAAGAGCTTGGAACAGATAAATCTCTGTAAATGCTCAGTGGTAGCAGAAGTAGTACTTTCCTGCTATAAAAATGTTTTCTTCTTCTGTTAGCATGTGTATTTAGTTTAGCTCTTGTTTTTAATTCTCTGTGGGGTTTTGAACATTTGTCTCATAATATTAGTGTCTGAAGCTTGGTTATGATGACCCCTTTCTACCTCCAATAGTATAAAGGGGACAAAATTCAGCAGCAAACGCCCAGCAACAGGGCCTTCCCTATATATTCCTGGGCCCTTTGCAGCAGGGGGATGACTCCAGGCCTCCGTAGGAGGGCGGGGCTGGCTTGGGGAACAAGGGGGGAACCACCTCCCCCCCAAGCACTCACCTGCGGCACAGCTGGGGCAGGCCTAGCCCTGCTTCAGTCCTCAGGAGAGTAGGGGCGGGGCTGGAGTGAAGCAGAGGCAGGGCTGGGGCAAGGAAGGGGCGGGGAGGATGCAGGAAGAGGCTGGGTGGGGTGGAGCAGGGGCGGGGGCTTTGGGGAAGGGGCAGAGGGCAGGGGGAAGAGAGTCAGAGCAGGGGCTGGAGGAGCACACAGCTGTGCAGGGCACCAGGAAATCTGATGCCCTAAATTTCCTGGTGCCCTACACAGCTGCGTATTTTGCACATGGATAAAGACAGCCCTACCCAGCAAAGAATTCCTGTGTTAATGGGGAACTCTTTGGCAGTGCATCTGTGCTGCAGCTGGGCCCTATGCTTCTGTCCCTCACTCGGCTGTGTGCAGAGGTGGTCAGAGGGCATTTCAAAACTTCACTGCACCATGGTAATAGGACCTATGAAAAATCTGGCATCAGGGGCATTAGTTTGTCTGCCTGGAAGTAGATCTAACTTGCACTGGAGCTGGGGCTATTACAGGAGAGAATCTAGCCCATAATATTTATGTTGACTTAAACACGATGTTTGCTATTTTGAGATCTGAAAAATAGTAACAGATGGAGGAAAGCACTGGGATCAGCACTGAAATATGTTGTTATACTGTTGTAAAGGAGTCAGGGGTCATGCCAAGGGATGTAGGCAAACAGATCTGGTAGCATTATAATTCATGGCATTTTCTTTCAGTAACCAAAACATCAAAATTCCCACTCTATGGTCACGTTTGGGGTCCCCAAGAGGGCACTGCAATGAACTTCTTGAATTTTCACTAAATTTCAGGTCAACCTGGTCTGATCAGCGGCTTTAAGTTAGCTTTGATTAGAGATAGGCCAAACATATAACCAGTGCTTAATTTGTAATGAAAGAAGTGCCAGGACTCAAGCAATTTTTTTTTACTTTCATACCTGACCTGGCAAGCCTAGAGGTGCCGGGTCTCAGCTCAGGCAAGCCCTGGCACAAATTAAGCATGGCATATAATCCAAAATATGAATTCTGGAAGTGGTTCGATTTGAAGTCCTGGTTTCAAATGCACTCCTATTGTTTTACTTCAATGTTGAATCCATTTGCAGTTCACGAAGTTCTTACTAGAATGGTTTGTGGTAGCTCAGCCGAATTTAGCCTAAAGCCAAACCCTGATTTAACCTCATACATGAACCCCAAACTCTTACAGAACCTAATCAGACTCCAGTTTCGGTGGAAAACTGGGCAAAATAAAATATGCAGATCCACCATCTAAGAGATACATTTGAGCCACATAACATACGTGACACATTCAGAGCAAAGTGGTTCGGGAGAGCATGCTATGTAATATGGTTATTCAGTTATATTTCTTGTAAGTTGGTTAGCTTTTTTCATATATCCAATTACCAAAAATACATAATCAATATTTTTTGTTATTACTCCCAAATAGAAAGAGGTTTCTTCTGTGACTGCTGAAGCATAGTTATTAAACCATGGTGTCTTTTTAAAGCCAATTTAAAACTCTGGGACATGTACCATTGCCACTTATGCAAGGTTGCTCATAATTGCTCCATGCAATGCTTTGATTAATTAAATCACACTAGAGATTGTTTCTTAGTAACACACCTGGTTTACTCTTTGTTGTTAGCATTCATTAAAACACTGTGTTTCATGCTGCCGTGAAGCATGAAAGGATATTAATCAGCTACATTGCCATTAAGAGTCATATCAATATTTGCTGCACACCGATTGTTTTCCTAAATCTTCAACAAAGGACATTTCATTGAAATCTGTGGCTGGTAACTAACCATGTAACAGTGAAGTTAAATTAAAATATTTTATTTTCTGCCAGGAAAAAAATATTAAGTGCATCAAGAAATAAAACTACAGACACATTTTTCTGAACTGATACTTTAAGTCCAGGAGTGTCATAGTGAAGAAATTAAACTTAAAGTGCAGTAATTGGGAGGAGGGGGTAAATTAGGTTTCATTGAAGTCTCCATTGTTATCCAAACAGAAAAAGCTCCACTATGTAATACAATACTGGTAATTAGCTTCAGTTTCAAAGCCTAAGCTGAAAAAATACCCAGGGAATCAAATGTTACTTTTCATTATTAAAGTAAACAATAAAATGTTTCTAAATATTTCCTGCTCTTAGCAACAGTCTGTTTATATCTGCTCTCCAAACATACCTTATGAACTGAGTTGAGGGAGGAAGCATTTGCTATAATGACACCTATATTCATGTCCTATGTACCAGTTTCAAGTATATCAGTCGGACAACAAAAGTACCTCCTCTGTGATGCACATTTTTGTCCTATAGCACTGAACAAATTAACTAATCCCTCTCATAGTCTTCTGTATGTAACAACAGTGTGTTTACAGCTCTAGATCACATTGTTTCTAAGCTATAAGATATGACTGCAGCAGTGGAAAGAATAAGACTTATGATTTCTCCCTTGAACCAATACTCACCACTGATGATCAGCAATAAATTATGGTAACAAAAATTTGTTCCAAGCCATTTCCTCCCAGCAGCTGTAAAGTTTAGGAAAAAATTCTGGTAGCCAACCTGTTTTTTGAAGGATATCAGATGTTTAGTCTTGCAGTGCTTGTCCGATCCTATGGACATATCTTCTACAGTGTCCCCCAAGAATCCACCTAAAGCACTGTGTCATAACAATGATGTAGATCTTGTATGGAAGGTATAGAGCTGAACAAATAATGAATAGTAAATTTGTTTCACTTCTTTTTCTCTGTTCATAAATCGTCAATGAGTAGATCTTGAATCTTAATAATATATTTGGTACAAAATGATTTGCTGAATAATTTCTGAGAATAATTCTTGGTCTGCCATCCATTCATGAGAAGTTTGTTATGAGAATTCTCTAGCTGGCATTCAAAACTCAAGATGTTTTGGTTAATTTTGATTGGATGCACAAGCCGCATGGTCTAGGTACAGTTCTTAGCATAACTTTTAGAAACTGCTCCAAATGCTTACACTTACAAGCTAAACTTTTGCTTTCCATGAATAATCTCTAATATGTTCTTAACAAATTCTGTTTACATTGACATTCCTGCCTGTAAACTTCTTTGTTAGAATTATTGCTGACTGAAGGATGACAATTCCATCCATTCCATGGCATCTTTCAAGGTTTCAAAATTTGTTTTCATTCCCCATTGAAACAAAAAAGCTCTCTTGTTGAGTGATTTCACACAAAAGAAGCAGCATTTTGAAATGTCACATGTGTGGCCGGGTGGTTAGGGACTGACTGGAGGTTTGGGAGATCCAGATTCAAGCTGCTGCTCTGCTGGATTCAGAGCAGAATTTTTTTTTTTTAATCCCCACTCACTCCGAATCAAGCAGAGCATGGACTCCCATATCCAAGTTCAGAGTCCTAACCACCAAGCTTACAGTCTGAGATTGTTTTTCCCATTGACTCACTCAGCTCTAGATAGAATTTTTGCAGAAAATGGGCTAAAACACAGCCAAAGATACATTATTATTATTATTTTTTAAGAGTCAACATTTGTTTGGCTAATAACCCTGTTTCTACACTCTTTGGAATACCATTTTATCCAACAGAAAAAAATCAATTTCTTTTTTACCCACCAAGAAATATTTTGTGCCCTCTTTTTGTGACCTGTTCTTTAGGCTGCAGACTTCGCCACAGTTATGCATGTCTTTGAGATTAGACTCCCGTAAGGTGCTCTGTCTTGGACTACTGAAGTTATTGAAGGATGCAGTTGCCCACTTATTAAGTGGTGTTCACTAGTTCTCTGGAGTCAGTACCAACTTCCAATTAGTTCCCCAGTAGAGTTAAAAGTATTCTTTTTTTTTAACCTTTAGAGCCCTAAATGGTTTGAGACCTAGGGTATGTCTACACTACGGAATAAGGTCGAATTTATAGAAGTCAGTTTTTTAGAAATCGGTTTTATATATTCGAGTGTGTGTGTCCCCACAGAAAATGCTCTAAGTGCATTAAGTGCATTAACTCGGCGGAGCGCTTCCACAGTACCGAGGCTAGAGTCGACTTCCGGAGCGTTGCACTGTGGGTAGCTATCCCACAGTTCCCGCAGTCTCCGCTGCCCATTGGAATTCTGGGTTGAGATCCCAATGCCTGATGGGGCTAAAACATTGTCGCGGGTGGTTCTGGGTACATATTGTCAGGCCCCCGTTCCCTCCCTCCCTCCGTGAAAACAAGGGCAGACAATCATTTCGCGCCTTTTTTCCTGAGTTACCTGTGCAGACGCCATACCACGGCAAGCATGGAGCCCGCTCAGGTAACCGTCACCCTATGACTCCTGGGTGCTGGCAGACGCGGTACGGCATTGCTACACAGTAGCAGCAACCCCTTGCCTTGTGGCAGCAGATGGTACAGTACGACTGGTAGCCGTTATCGTCATGTCCGAGGTGCTCCTGGCCACTTCGGCTGGGAGCGCCTGGACAGACATGGGCGCAGGGACTAAATTTGGAGTGACTTGACCAGGTCATTCTCTTTAGTCCTGCAGTCAGTCCTATTGAACCGTCTTATGGTGAGCGGGCAGGCGATACGGACTGCTAGCAGTCGTACTGTACCATCTTCTGCCAGGCAGGCAAGAGATGAGGATGGCTAGCAATCGTACTGTACCATCTTCTGCCGAGCAGCCATGAGATGTGGATGGCATGCAGTCCTTCTGCACCGTCTGCTGCCAGCCAAAGATGTAAAAGATAGATGGAGTGGGTCAAAACAAGAAATAGACCAGATTTGTTTTGTACTCATTTGCCTCCTCCCCTGTCTAGGGGACTCATTCCTCTAGGTCACACTGCAGTCACTCACAGAGAAGGTGCAGCAAGGTAAATCTAGCCATGTATCAATCAGAGGCCAGGCTAACCTCCTTGTTCCAATAAGAACGATAACTTAGGTGCACCATTTCTTATTGGAACCCTCCGTGAAGTCCTGCCTGAAATACTCCTTGATGTAAAGACACCCCCTTTGTTGATTTTAGCTCCCTGAAGCCAACCCTGTAAGCCGTGTCGTCAGTCGCCCCTCCCTCCATCAGAGCAATGGCAGACAATCGTTCCGCGCCTTTTTTCTGTGCGGACGCCATACCAAGGCAAGCATGGAGGCCGCTCAGCTCACTTTGGCAATTAGGAGCACATTAAACACCACACGCATTATCCAGCAGTATATGCAGCACCGGAACCTGGCAAAGCGATACCAGGCGAGGAGGCGACGTCAGCGCGGTCACGTGAGTGATCAGGACATGGACACAGATTTCTCTGAATGCATGGGCCCTGCCAATGCATGCATCATGGTGCTAATGGGGCAGGTTCATGCTGTGGAACGCCGATTCTGGGCTCGGGAAACAAGCACAGACTGGTGGGACCGCATAGCGTTGCAGGTCTGGGACGATTCCCAGTGGCTGCGAAACTTTCGCATGCGTAAGGGCACTTTCATGGAACTTTGTGACTTGCTTTCCCCTGCCCTGAGGCGCATGAATACCAAGATGAGAGCAGCCCTCACAGTTGAGAAGCAAGTGGCGATAGCCCTGTGGAAGCTTGCTATGCCAGACAGCTACCGGTCAGTTGGGAATCAATTTGGAGTGGGCAAATCTACTGTGGGGGCTGCTGTGATGCAAGTAGCCCACGCAATCAAAGATCTGCTGATATCAAGGGTAGTGACCCTGGGAAATGTGCAGGTCATAGTGGATGGCTTTGCTGCAATGGGATTCCCTAACTGTGGTGGGGCCATAGACGGAACCCATATCCCTATCTTGGCACCGAAGCACCAAGCCGCCGAGTACATAAACCGCAAGGGGTACTTTTCGATAGTGCTGCAAGCTCTGGTGGATCACAAGGGACATTTCACCAACATCAACGTGGGATGGCTGGGAAAGGTGCATGATGCTCGCATCTTCAGGAACTCTGGTCTGTTTCAAAAGCTGCAGGAAGGGACTTTATTCCCAGACCAGAAAATAACTGTTGGGGATGTTGAAATGCCTATATGTATCCTTGGGGACCCAGCCTACCCCTTAATGCCATGGCTCATGAAGCCGTACACAGGCAGCCTGGACAGTAGTCAGGAGCTGTTCAACTACAGGCTGAGCAAGTGCAGAATGGTGGTAGAATGTGCATTTGGATGTTTAAAGGCACGCTGGCGCAGTTTACTGACTTGCTTAGACCTCAGCGAAACCAATATTCCCACTGTTATTACTGCTTGCTGTGTGCTCCACAATATCTGTGAGAGTAAGGGGGAGACGTTTATGGTGGGGTGGGAGGTTGAGGCAAATCGCCTGGCTGCTGGTTACGCGCAGCCAGACACCAGGGCGGTTAGAAGAGCACAGGAGGGCACGGTACGCATCAGAGAAGCGTTGAAAACCAGTTTCATGACTGGCCAGGCTACGGTGTGAAAGTTCTGTTTGTATCTCCTTGATGAAACCCCCCGCCCCTTGGTTCACTCTACTTCCCTGTAAGCTAACCACCCGCCCCTCCTCCCTTCAATCACCGCTTGCAGAGGCAATAAAGCCATTGTTGCTTCACATTCGTGCATTCTTTATTCATTCATCACACAAATAGGGGGATGACTACCAAGGTAGCCCAGGAGGGGTGGTGGAGGAGGGAAGGAAAATGCCACACAGCACTTTAAGCACAGCACTTTAAAATTTTACAACTTTAAAATTTATTGAATGACAGCCTTCTTTTTTTTGGGCAATCCTCTGTGGTGGAGTGACTGGTTGGCCGGAGGCCCCCCCACCACGTTCTTGGGCATCTGGGTGTGGAGGCTATGGAACTTGGGGAGGAGGGCGGTTGGTTACAGAGGGGCTGCAGTGACAGTCTGTGCTCCAGCTGCCTTTGCTGCAGCTCAACCATACACTGGAGCATACTGGTTTGGTCCTGCAGCAGCCTCAGCATTGAATCCTGCCTCCTCTCATCACGCTGCCGCCACATTTGAGCTTCAGCCCTGTCTTCAGCCCGCCACTTACTCTCTTCAGCCCGCCACTTACTCTCTTCAGCCCGCCACCTCTCCTCCCGGTCATTTTGTGCTTTCCTGCACTCTGACATTATTTGCCTCCACGCATTCGTCTGTGCTCTGTCAGTGTGGGAGGACAGCATGAGCTCGGAGAACATTTCATCGCGAGTGCGTTTTTTTTTCTTTCTAAGCTTCACTAGCCTCTGGGAAGGAGAAGATCCTGTGATCATTGAAACACATGCAGCTGGTGGAGAAAAAAAAAGGGACAGAGGTATTTAAAAAGACACATTTTATAAAACAGTGGCTACACTCTTTCAGGGTAAACCTTGCTGTTAACATTACATACATAGCACATGTGCTTTCGTTACAAGGTCGCATTTTGCCTCCCCCCACCGCGTGACTACCCCCTCAACCTTCCCCCCTCCCTGTGGCTAACAGCGGGGAACATTTCTGTTTAGCCACAGGCAAACAGCCCAGCAGGAATGGGCTCCTCTGAGTGTCCCCTGAAGAAAAGCACTCTATTTAAACCAGGTGACCATGAATTATATCTCACTCTCCTGAGGATAACACAGAGAGATAAAGAACGGATGTTGTTTGAATGCCAGCAAACATACACTGCAATGCTTTGTTCTACAATGATTCCCGAGTACGTGTTACTGGCCTGGAGTGGTAAAGTGTCCTACCATGAAGGACGCAATAAGGCTGCCCTCCCCAGAAACCTTTTGCAAAGGCTTTAGGACTACATCTAGGAGAACCGCAAATGCCAGGGCAAAGTAATCCTTTCACATGCTTGCTTTTAAACCATGTATAGTATTTTAAAAGGTACACTCACCAGAGGTCCCTTCTCCGCCTGCTGGGTCCAGGAGGCAGCCTTGGGTGGATTCGGGGGGTACTGGCTCCAGGTCCAGGGTGAGAAACAGTTCCTGGCTGTCGGGAAAACCGGTTTCTCCGCTTGCTTGCTGTGAGCTATCTACAACCTCATCATCATCATCATCTTCTTCGTCCCCAAAACCTGCCTCCGTATTGCCTCCATCTCCATTGAAGGAGTCAAACAACACGGCTGGGGTAGTGGTGGCTGAACCCCCTAAAATGGCATGCAGCTCATCATAGAAGCGGCATGTTTGGGGCTCTGACCCGGAGCGGCCGTTCGCCTCTCTGGTTTTCTGGTAGGCTTGCCTCAGCTCCTTCAGTTTCACGCGGCACTGCTTCGGGTCCGTGTTATGGCCTCTGTCCTTCATGCCCTGGGAGATTTTGACAAAGGTTTTGGCATTTCGAAAACTGGAACGGAGTTCTGATAGCACGGATTCCTCTCCCCAAACAGCGATCAGATCCCGTACCTCCCGTTCGGTCCATGCTGGAGCTCTTTTGCGATTCTGGGACTCCATCATGGTCACCTGTGCTGATGAGCTCTGCATGGTCACCTGCAGCTTGCCACGCTGGCCAAACAGGAAATGAGATTCAAAAGTTCGCGGTTCTTTTCCTGTCTACCTGGCCAGTGCATCTGAGTTGAGAGTGCTGTCCAGAGCGGTCACAATGGAGCACTATGGGATAGCTCCCAGAGGCCAATACCATCGAATTGTGTCCACAGTACCCCAAATTCGAGCCGGCAACGTCGATTTAAGCGCTAATCCACTTGTCAGGGGTGGAGTAAGGAAATCGATTTTAAGAGCCCTTTAAGTCAAAATAAAGGGCTTCATTGTGTGGACGGGTGCAGGTTTACATCGATTTAACGCTGCTAAATTCGACCTAAAGTCCTAGTGTAGACCAGGGCCTAGCTACCTAAGAGACTGTGTTTTGTATTACCACAGCAGATGAATTCCATGGAGGATTCAAGTTAGCATCTACCTTGTTTGAAAGACAAAGGAATCATAGTAGGGTGTTGCCCATCTGGGGTCCTCAACTCTCCACTTTGCCAGACAATGTCCAGATTTACTAACCTCCCTGGGGCACTGTAAGACATCTCTTTTCTCTGTGTTTTATTGCGTGAGGAGGTTGATGGAAATAGTCTAGCTGGCTAATTTAGAGTATTATTTTGCTGGGTGATTTATACTGAGGTTGATTCAGCTGAGTAAATTACCATATTCTGGAATATTTTATCCTTTTTTTGGTATTTTAAGTAATTGTAAAAATATTTCAAGTATCTTCTAAATTACAATAGAAAGGAAAAAAGGATAGGATTGCCAAAAGCTAGTGCTATATAAACTATGTAGAAGATATATATATTTATAACGTCTTCTGTTTACTTCTAATGTTGCACAGGTCAATTTGTTCACCTTAGCTGATTGCATCAAGAAACATAACCATTAAATAATGAGGCATGCTTGAATTTGTAACTTTGTAACTACTCCTGCTGAAAAAATGTGCTTGTGTCATTGACTTTTACGAACCAGAGTAAGTACTGAAAATTTTCCCTAAATACAAATTCATCCTAAGAACTTGTGGCTACTGTTCCTGGAAAATATGTCATAGTAACCATTGTTAACGCATTCCCAGAGCTGTCATGTTTCTATTACAGCCAAGGGGAAATGCTCTTACTCTTTTTTCTGGAGATGGTTAGAAATGGTTTAGCAATCATGTGAGTTCCTTGGAACATGAGGTGCCCACTTGTAGATAAATAAATCTATTTCTGCCCACTAAGAGCCTCAGGTTTCAGTCACCTAATCTAATCTTAATCATTTCACAAGTAACAGGAGGTATTATTTGTATTTGGTTTAAATCTAGAGATGAGTAAGTGCTGCCAGTGTACACCTGTTCTATAATCCATCCATAATACAATGATACAGTTCTCATGAGTATTCTCCCTTGGAGGCAATAATTCTGACTAAATGTCTGATGCAAACAGCGAAGCAGTACCTGTAGCAATGTGAAACTTGACTGTAGATAGATACATGGTATTCAACTTTTAGTTTCTTAGTGGTAGCATTTCTCAGAGAGACTGATAGCTTTGTCTGATACTTCATCAAACCTATTATAAATCAAACATACATGCAGACATGAGGAGCAACTCTTCTGCCGGAATGACTCCATTGACTTCAGCAGAGTTATGCCAGAAGAGATTTTGGCCCAGCTACATGTGACTGCACCCTCTATACTAGACTATAGGAGATCATGGATCTATCATGGGCAACAGATTGGCTACCTGGTGTGTGCTCAGATTTCACATCACTACCTACAACACTGCCATAATGTGATACCAGGAAGCCCATTGTTTAGCCTTTGAGAATAGGTAAAAACACAGGTACCTGAAGATGCAATATATTTAAATACTCAACACTCACTGCACAAATGTGCTAATGGGTAATCCCAGGTTGGGGCTGAATACCCAGCATTTCTCTGGATAGTCACATCTCAGCTTCAAATATTGCTCCCTATTTAAAATAAAAAGAGGAAAAGTAAAGGTAAACCATTCCAAATGTATGTTGATTATGGATGGGACTTTCAAAAGCACCCGTTGAAAGTCAATGAGAATTAGGTCCTTTAGATGCTTTTGAAAAATCTCTCCTTAGATTATGTTTATGATAATATTTAGTAAAGCCTGCCTTTTGGAACTCTTGCATTCATTCATCTTCACCATTTTGTTTGACACCCAATTGCATCTGTTACTGGTTTAACTGGTTAGTATATGTCAGTAATGATTTATCACACCAGCCTGGGGGTTTATGAAAACCATGTTTAAAAATCTGAACATTAAAAAAAAAAAAGCTTTCAAATGCTTTAACCCTTATTTATTTATGTATGGCTCTATACTCTCTGAGGCTGCTAATCCCCAATATAAAGTAACAATGCATTGCATTTATTGACAGGGAGATTATTGCTTCTAGTGTTTCTCATTATCCCCCATATCACAAATGAGTAAATCAGACTGTCAGCCCCACCAAGGTTAAAATCAAGAAGATGCATTTTTAAAAAGATTCTGTACATTTTTTTCAAAACCCCAAACCTCCATCTATGGGAAAGAGTTGTTAATTCATCGAATTTTGTGGATTCCATGAACTGATAAGCTCCAGAGCTCAGGCATCTCTGAAATTAAATTAGGTTTCAGAAATGAATATTTCATCTTTAAGATACTGTTGCTTGGAGACCTGGGAAAGGAAGTGTGATTTAACACAAAGACATGGCAGTTAGTTACAAGGGGCATCGTTTTCCACTCCAACAGGCTCTGGAACATACCATAAAATGCCCATGACAAAACACTGTGTCATGAATGTAAACTAATGTGTGTTGCACACAATTTATTTGAAATACCTCCATTTTAGCCTATTTACTTGAAAATCAAACAGTTCATTCTAACAACACGAACAAAAACACTTAAAGAAGGAAACGCACCATTAAAGGCATAGTACAAGTCAAACTTTTATCACCCTACAGCAAAATCTCTCCAGGTATGAAATGTCATAACCCCTCTCATTCTTTCCTAATCAGTTTACTCCTGCTTTTCAGCTTCTTTCCTTCTTGCCAATGCTTATGTTAAAATGCTCTGGCACGACTGTATGTTTGGTTTTACATAGATTAATCTCTTTCATTCTCCTTTCTTCCCAATTCCTCCCCCCCCTTGCCCCACCACCATTACCACCACTGCAATGAAAGTATCTAAGTTCAAGTTTTTAAATATGACCTCTACAAGCTAAAAATGTCCTAGGTACCAGACAACAACAACAACAAATAAATAAATATACTGAAGGAACAGACATTACTGGCATCCTCCCATGCCCTGGAAAGCAAATGTGTATGACATATCCAGTCTTTGTTGCCAGCATTAAACTTGAGTTCTCCACTAAGTGACCCTTACAATTCAGATGTCATTTTGTTTCTGGTATGCAGGATTTGATAGCTCATTTCATACAGAACCAGGCACATAAGAGATGCTTACTTTCCTGTGAATAATTTGTACTCAGTGTATAATGTTGAGGATAATCACTTTTTTAAAAAAAAGGAGAAATGAAATCTAGAATTACATTTCTTTGCCATGAATTTGAACATTGGTATAGAACAGGTTGATAAGCTATCTGTTCACAAAGTGAGTGCCATCTTACAAACTCAGTTTGATTATAGAATCAATCTTAGCTGTCTAACTATCTCATTTAAAAAAGAAATTGAAGGGGGGAAGAAGGCAAGCACTTCTACATTTAGAGGAGAGTGCTTTGGGAATCTCATGAAGATAGAAGTGAAGTCTGAATTAATGGAGAATATGTTTTTTCCATATTGCAAATGCAGTGAACTGATCACATGAGATAAGGTACTCTCTTGGAATAAATGACAAACAGTAATTCTTCCTGGCAACTGAGAACTTAATTTTTGCAAAATAAGATTTCAACCTGAAGAGGATTCAAGGATCAATACTGAAGGGGGAGTGTATTGGCATGAACACTAGAAATCTCTTTTCCCCCTTGTGTTGCACTTTCTCAGGGAATATGGCCGTCTCCCCGATCCGGTATATTGTCCCAGAATTAGCTTCCAATTCCTCTTCCACCAAAATTATTCTCTAGCCCTTTGCTGTTATTGATGTTTGACAAGTAGTGTGCTTTGCTTTCTTCACCTTCTGTGTCCATCTCTATTGTACATCATCCTGTTAATGTGTTTTTAAATGAAATATTTGTTGACTATTGCCTAGATGAAAAAGCATAGATTAGTTATTACCATATTAGCAAAGCAAAAAAGAGAAAGGTTATTATATGTGATCAAAAACATTTCACGAGCACCAAAAAGCCAAGCTTGAGAAAGAGAGCAGTTCATGTTTATAAAAATGGGACATCTAGAAAACTAGCCATACTAACAAAGGTTAAAATGGCAAAATCTGATACCTATACTAACATTAAGTAGCACCTTATTCCACACGTAGTCCCACTGAAACCATAGGGACTACTCAAGGTGCCACTATTCAACATCCGTATGGGTAGAAAAATCTGTCCCTTACCCAATATTATATTGTTATTATTTGTGTTCTCTCTGCAGTCCCTACACTGTCCTTATGAAGTCAGTAAGAATATTCCTGGTGAAGTGACTTCAAGGTCAAACTCTTAAATGACCAAGTTAAAAAAGCCACAGTTCTCCAGTTGCTCCCCTTTTTCCAGTTCATGTGTTCTATTCCCTATCCCCCAAAGGGGGTTCAAATTTGTCCTAGTTATGTCTTGCTTAGCTTGACAGTTTAAAACACTTAGCTGGTATAATTGTTTCTGTATAAATCACATCTTCATATAGCTGAACTAGCCTATTGATTATTTGGCTTGTGTGAAGTGCTGTTGATAAGATACTATGGACTCTACCAGTTCTGAAGTGGTGTAAGCACAAACCTTAAACCACTGCAATATGTCAATACAAGCAACTGAAAACTGCAACTCCAGCAGTAGATAAAACACGGAAACTATATTAAGAACAGCTTTTGTCATGCTTCCCAGATGGGATCTGTCAGTGCTTCACTCGGTTCCTTTTCTTTTTCTGAAAACTGATAAGCTACCCCAGGCAAATTGACCCCACACAGTTCTACCTACCCCAAATATAATATACCTTTCAAACCAAAATAAGCCACTTACACTTTCATTGACTTCTAGTGTCAAGACAAATTGTGAACTAAATACACAATTTTAAAACAAACATTTAAAAGTCAAATTGCTGTGGCAATTCTATTTAGTTCTCACTCTCTTTTTCCGTCAGATGTTGTGTTTTTCATTATTCAGGACAGGATTTTAATATAAAAAATAATCTAGGCAAGAAATTCCATTATTTGGGGTTCCTAATATTCATCTTTCTTTGCCATGAACCATTGAAGCCACTAAAAGTTACTGCAAGTAGTCAGTATTCTTCTCCCTGTGATATCACTTTGGAGGATGTTCAGTAGCGTAATGGGCTGAAACTCTCTTCTCTCTGATATGTCTTCATAATTGGAGATTCAGCAGTGTAACTATTTCAGAGCTCATTTTTACTACCATATTGTTCTTACTTTTAGCAGATTCTGAATGATGTACTGTACAACCTATTATACTCAGTAATTTCAGCTGATAGAAACAAACTAACCATTGTGGTAGATGAGCACACTCATTTGTACACTCAAAAGATAATTCCATAAGTCCCAATTTGTTAAGTGTGTTCAGTTATGTATTCAGGCTAAATCCTACCCAAATTTCAGAACCTATTAGCATAGTCTCATAGGACCTGATTGTGCACTAACAAAAATCAATGGCAAAACTCTCACTGACTTCAATGAAATAGAGTCAGACTCATAACCGATTATGTCAACGGTTACACAGAAAGCACATGGTAACCACAAGCAGTGGTGCACACTGAAAGGTAAGGAGCCAGTTCTTCTCTCTTACACACATGTAATTATCAAATAGCCTCACCCATGCAACAGAAGGTAGAATTGGGCCTGCTGCAATTAATGTATCCTATCAATATCAACTCACTGAAATACTGCAATGCAACATAAGAAAACATCACAATTATACTAATGGCTATTTTTTTTAGCGCTAACCATTGCAGAAGATCCTCAGGCAACAGAGAGCATGCCAGCTAGAGCTCCTCATCAGTGAGGGTCATCATAATAATAGGGACAACATAACTGCCATTTTGTATCAGATTAGTGGTCCACCTAGTTCACTATTCTGTTTCCAACACTGGCTAGTGCCAGCTGCTTCAGAGAAAGATGCAAAAACAAAGTAGGGACATTTTTTTCTTAACCTCCACTAATTGGAGGTTGGCTTATGCCTTGAAGCATGAAGCTTAATCTTCATACACCTTCAAGAGGAAACAAAGAAAGAAAAAGCTCCTGCTCACTTAAAATATGTAAATAACTTGATTTTTGTAAAGACAAACAAAGAATAATAGCATTGGTAATATCAATCCTGTTAATAACCTGCAAAAAGCAGATCACATTAAAACACAGAATGTTAACACTCACATTTTCAATGGGAGCAGAGGTCTATAACAAACTATTTCATTTCAGTGATGAAATGTGAAGCGTTCCAGAGCAGCTAATGTTCGCTGTGTAGCTAAATAGAGTTCAGCCACTTTTGTTCATAGGGATTATAGTTTCAGAGGGCTTGGAAATTCCTCTTCCTGAATGATATTAGAATGATCTTTGCTACAGAGAAGTAGCCTAGATTTGGAGAAAGAATAGTTTTAGACTCAATTTATTTTTTTAAGAGTCTGAATTGACAAGGGCTATTATTTATGCATTTTGTATAGTAATGTAAGTTCTGTTCAGACATTTATTATGCTATATAGAAAATATTATGTAAGTTCACCATACTCCTACACGTGAGCTCTGATAAAGTAACAAAAGGAATAGCCTCTTTAGTCTTAATATTCCCTTTTCATTCTTTTCTTTAAAACAAACTTTACTACAGCAGCTTCATGACCATCTTGCACTGGTTCATGTAGTCACTAAGTGCAAGATTTTGGCCTAAAGGTGAATCAATCTTTCTTTCCCTTCCCTGGGAAGGATTGTCTTATCTTTAATGGTTCTTTAAATTATATAAAATATTTATTTTCTTTTTATTGACCAAATTTCCATGTCAGGAATATTTATCCTACAGCAATCCTTCACGTTTGTGAAACATAACCAAAGAGTATAGACAATAAATATTTTGACAGAAAACATTAAGCTTCAGAGCAAAGTTCAACATTTTTGTTGAGTAGGTCTCTACCAGGCCAGATTATGTTTTAAATGTTTTCCTATTTTCAGATTTTCTCCTGAGGTTATGAGAATACCTTATTGCTTCTCTGCCTCAAAGCTGGAGTGCATTTAAAAAGAAAAAAATAGATTAAGGTGGGGTTTTTTTGTTTGTTTTTAACACACACACACACACACACACACACAAAATAATTAGTCCAGAATGTGCATTTCTCTGGAGTACCTTTGTCCCAGCTTGTCTCTGCAGAATATATTTAGGGACTGGGCTAAGAACTGTGTCTTTAGGGTAGGCATTCTTTGCTGTAGTAAATTGGTTGGTAAAATGAAAAAACTGTTAAGTCCTTCCATGCATGGCAAGGTCGTGTACCATGTTTTCTGAATAAAGCTCTAATACCATGTGCAAATCTGTAAAATAATTTGTTTTGAAAGCAGGTGATTATTTTATCAGTTGTTACTTCCGCTCTCACCCTCCACCAATCCTCAAAGAAAAGAATTCTGTACATTTGGTGATAGAGATGGTCCCTAACTGTCCTTTTCTATGTGTTCATGAAAGGGTTTTCTGCCTCATATCTCAGTAAATCTCAGAGACCAAAGTGAATTCATAGCAACACCTAATGTAACATAATGCAGCATGACTGATGAAACATGGCATGCTGCAGTACTATCCAATATCTAGTTTTCTGAAAACTGGCCTGAAATGAATCACTCTGCCCAGAAAGTTAAAACAACAACCACATTTAATGAAAACAAAAATGTGGCTGTCCTTATACAATTCTCTTCTCAGCTACTTAGCAAGTTGGATTAGTAAGTACCTGTGTCTGGTAAGGATGGACTCAGAGCTCTCACACTTATGATGAAGATTGATTTTCCACAGATTTCCAGAATGCCCTGTTAACAAGAATGGGAACTGTCTCTCTATACGGCAGCTCCCTACACCCTATGATGGAAATAGGTCCATCTTGCAAGATTTGGGTCCAGACTAATTTTGAAATCCTCAAATGTTGGGAGAATTTGGACTGAGCATTCTGTCCTGGCCCATTTCTAATTTTGAACAAGATGAAGGACACGCAATTGAAAAAGAAATTTCTTTTCCTACTATATTGGTGCCAATAATCACTTAGATTATTAAAACTGAAAGCATTTAAAAATCCAATTTACTTTTCACACTCTTTGTATATCTTTCCCACTTCTCATAGTTAGGACAATAAAAAATCAATTTAACTTCACTTAATGTATTGTCAGTTTCATCTTCAAATTTTAAGTAAAGCAATGTGTGAGTTACACACATTACATAGGAATGTTTATTCGCAGACCACTGTTTCCATGAAAATACTTTTGAAATATCATGGAAGTATTTTGATTTGTCTCATGGTTTTGTAAAAACCTTTTTAAAATAAATCAAAATTTGTGGCTACATTTGACAATGTCCCTATGAAAGACAGAATTGTATTAATCACAAAATGACTGGTCCTATGTTAAGTAACAAAGCAAAACTAGCTGTAAAGAAAAATTAGTGGTTTAAATTTAAGTCTTCACTCTTCTAGGGCTACATTTTCCATAAGTGGGCAAATGATGGGTTTAGTCCAAGTCCTACTGAAGTCAACATGGGCTTCCTCCAAGTCCCACAGAAGGCAATGTTTAATTGGGCCCATATGTATGGCAAAAACTAGGGAACGTATGGCCCAATGGATGTTCAAACAGAGGCATATAAATCTAGATATAAACACTAGCTTCAAAGCAGGTGCAGATTTGCACAGGTAGTTTTGCACATTGGAAAAAACTGGATGGAAACAGGGGCTAATATATTTTCTCATAGTCAGCATTCTATTGATTGAGAAAACATGCAGGCAGTTATAAATATGCATTCATATTTCCAGACCAATTAAATACATGACTAAGTAATTGTTAAGGTTGATTTGATATGCTTAATTTAGGGTTTAAAAGGCATAGGAAACTTTGTGACACTAGGAGAGAGAGGGGGGTGTTAAAGGGATTTATCCTTCTAACAGGCTTTGCTTTAGATCTTAACAGAGGAATAGGTTTTTCATCAATATAAAGTTGACAAACAAACTTTATTTAATCTCTTTGAGGAACATAAATTGGAGCAGACTAGTGATGAACAAAGTCTGTTTCAGAGCCATCTAAGACTTTGTTTTATGACTGAGACTTTCTGCAGCTTTCTCTGTTGTATCTAGACCAGTTTTTCTGTTCAAACCTTGCACTTCTTTCCATTGAATTCAATGGGCTTTTGGATTGGGCTGTAAGCATAAATCCTAAAAACAAAAGGTCATAGCTCAGCATACTACTAGGCAGATACTTAACTTTAAATTAATATATATGCCCAGTGAAGTCAATGGGACCAGTCACTACCAGGCATAAAGGGCAAGGACGGAAACTATTTTATAATAGAACATTTTCACAGGATCAGTATTTCCCACTTTCAAGATGCACCTCTCGACTTTGCTTTGACATTAATTTCTGATAAATGCCTCAGGTTTACCTTGGCATTTAACAAAGCAGCAGGAGACCATTATCCTGTGACAACGTTCTATTCCACTGATACTCTCTCTTAATTGGAGATAATTTCTCTTCCTCTGAAAATGTTTGGCAAGGTTCCCCATCAAAACTATAGTGTATCTAAGTTGTAAGCTTTAATAAGATAGGGAATAAAATACCCAGAGCAGATGTAAATCAAATCTTTTCCATCAAGTTGTAGAAAACAAGCCCTTTGTTGCAGCCATCAGTGTGTGAACCCCAGCTTTTAATTATTTATACAAACTACTTACATGATGGGATACTCACTAGGAGGGGCAGTGTTAGTGATTATATCAACCAGGAGAGAAAAAAGCAAAGGAGGAAATAATGTAGTCATGGAAACAAAGGTGGAAATCATTTTAGTTTCTCTTACAAATAAATGGAAAAGTAGCATCACAAAGGGAAGCAGAAATACATCTTGGGGGAAAAATGAGAGGTAAAGACAGCAGATTTGGATTTGCAAGACATTTGGACTCTGTGCCCCCAACTCTTTTGTCCTTTGCCACCCAAGACAGAAAGCTTTTTTGGTGCTCCCTAGCTCCCAAGGTGACCAGTTGAGCAAAAAAGCAATGTGGTATGCTCCCCTACTTCCTCTCCACCCCTAAACGCAAAAGTTTTCAGCCAGGGCAACCACTCTGCTTGCCTGCTGCTAATGCTAGCACAGTTTCTGACTCACTATCATTCATGTGTGACGCTCACATGTAGGTCCCAAATGTGCTTGACTTTAGGCTCTTTAGTAGTGTCAGTGAAGTCAATGGCCCTACTCAGATGGTTAAGTGCTATGTTGGGTCAGAGTCCGGCTGATGTCTGAACCTCAAAAAAGATTAGAACTTTTTGAGCTTGACAGAAATTTATCCCACATAATCTGGGTTTCTTTGGAATGGAATAGCCCAGAAAGAGCAGTTAGATTCTTCCACGAGATTTACAACACATCTTGGTTTTCACTCCTTCGCTCTTACTTCAAGAGCAGCCTTGCAACCTTTCCACACAGGATTGTGATTTTCTCAGAGCTTTTAAAATGAGTTGGGCCATGAAACCCCCCTCCACAAGGAAATTTTTCACAAGGAAAAATCAAGGTGCTGCAAGGTGTAGCCTTGGTGATTATTACGTGCAACCCTTTCCTCTGAGTCACAACGGCTCAATACCACAGTACAGGATTAGCGGTGCCTTGTAATTATTGAAAATTTCACTCTAATTCTCCCAAGAGTGCAGGCCAAATTCCATGTTGCCTAAATAAAGTGGATTCAATTCAAGTGTTTCCTGTCCCAGACCACTCTGCTGTCCTCTACTGATGTGTTGCATTTCAACAATGGATGACGATATTTTTAGAGTATATTAACACCATGTAAGACTATCTGAACCATATAACAGATCTGTGTTATTTGTTGAAATGGCCTAACAGCAACTCCTGTGACAAATTTAGGCTCTCCTGAAAAAGGGGGCATCCAACAGGCATTGTTAATGCATATAAAAAGGAATGTAAATGAGCATATTTCAGTCTCTTAGTTGGCTGTTTAGGAAATGACTCTATATCTCTAAAATATCCTTGCATAAATATTTCCTGTAGAGCCTTAAAATTAAATCTCTTCTGTATACACACAAATCTTAGAAGCAGGGGTACCAATGCTTGTGCAAGACACACCCACAATGTTTACAGAGGGAGTAACTGAGCACACACAGAGGATATTTCCCTTTGCGGGACAATATGTTGCTATAATGTCAGTTTGTGCAATCTGGAGCATTCCAAGAGAAAAAGAAATGCTTTTCAGAATTATTTTTATTACAGCCACATAGTACTAATTTCTCTGGTTTCCCAGATCCTGGCCCCACTTATGTGATGTTAGGCTGAGATCAATGGGGAAAACCCCACTTTTCCTATCATTCAAAAGAACATTTCCCCTCTCTGTCCATTCCTCTCTGCCTTCAACCACACCTGCCAGAGATAATTATGGAGAAAAACTGGGAGATCAACAAAAGCTACGCAACTGTGTGTATTGCAGCTCTGCTCCTGCTATTTTATATGGGAAATCAACTACATATATGGCCCCACATGCAAAATGAGGTGAAGTTGATGACATAGTAGGTTTCTGCCTCCCTCACCAACTGGGTTGCAGTGGCTATCCTTTGAAAGAGGCAGGGAGGAATGGAAAGTGAAAGAGAATGTGTTCTTGACTACAGTACTGCCTGTCAGCTGTAGGGGTTTAAAGATTGTTGGATATTTTAAAGACAAAGTGGATACCCCTGATTCTATGACACTGTTTATTGCCGGGATGCATCTACAGCTGCCCTTCTTCCCTCAACAATTTGACTCACAGAGACTACAGATAACAATTGCTTAACTTTAGAGATGAGCAACCTCCACCCCATCCCATCTCTTCTAAATGTTGCTCCTGATTACAAACAGGCTCATTAAAAAGCTTTGAATCAGCCATCAAAACTGTAACAGGAGAAATTAGACTGAAAACAGAAAAATGATGATGAATATCATGCTTCCATTTGCTCCTAAATTCAGCTGACACTTCTCTCTCCAGACTGAATATATTTTATAACAGAACATTTAACAATATGAATGCCACCTTAAAATGTACAATAATGTTAGACTTTGAGTGTCATGGACGTTGTAATTTATAATGAATGAATTGTATTCATAGGTTGGAGTCTGGGAGATCAGATTTGTCTGTTTCAGTTAGCTTTAACTTCCTGGTTTAGTTAATGCTCCTATTTCAACAATACTAAAAATGAAAAACACACTTTGTTTACAAAAATGGCAGAGATGTTTTTTAAATGGTTTTATGTTAAAATACCAGAACAAAAACAAAACAAACCCCAAATCTCCTTTATCTACCAATTTTTAAAAAGTATTTAAATTAGTGACATTACCAGTGCTGTAGACTTATAGAATTTATACGTAAACAGTATAAATCCATGTTGCTATTGCAGGCATATGCAGTGCAAACATTTTATCTAGACCAAAGTTTGTCGACTGAATCAGTTCCTTAGCACATTGTACTTGATGCTGTGTGTCACCTGTCTCTTGTTTGTCTATAGATTAGGACAAAAATGTCATTGCAAACTAAGTGAATAGGGCACAGACTAAGCACCTGCCACTTGTAAAACTCTTTAGAAGACTCTCTTGTTTATTTTGTAAGCACCCAGGGGTGCAGTTAAATAACTGCATTGAGACAAACAATACTGGTGATGATTAAGGAGGCTTTTCACATGAAAATTCACTTCAGAAAAAATGTTTTGCAGATGCACTGAAGAAAACTGTATCACTAAGAACCACTCAAAATACTTTGGTGGACCAAAACACCTTTATTTTTCTCCTGGCAATCTGCCAAGTTCACCGCAGGCTTGAAAAGAATTCTATAGCTGGAGGCTAAAGCAGAACCAGCAATGATTTAACAGAGAATTGGCTACAGTAAGAATGATAATGCACCATATCGTTAAAATGCAACCAGCATCTGAGCCTCCCTACAGCTCTCGAAAATGTGCTTACTCTTCAACTATTCACAGAGAAAGATGCAGAGAAACAATTGAAATTACAAGATATTAAAAAAATGTATAAATAACTTAGAAAAGAAAAGTAGAACATGTAGAATCATTTGCTGGTTGTACTTTTACAATAATGATGCATTAAACATGGCTAGATTACAAAGAAATGGATATGGAAATATATAACTATATTTAGCGCCACATTCATTTTCCTCAATTAAACATATACCAAATGAATTAATAATGACAGTCCACTGACTTTAAAGCCTTATTTAGGCTCACAGATTAAATACACATCTAAATGTTATAGGCCTGATAATATTCACATTTTAATTCTTGTAGTCTCATCAGCTATTTTCTAAATTATTTGGGAAATTAGACTTAAAATCTTTGCATCAAAACCTTGAATAGTTGTATCTGGGTGGCTGTTTTTCAAGAGTAAGAGTATTGTAGAATAACTCTTTTTGTTATGAAAGAAGAGTTTATAATGGCCTTCAGTGACTTTACACAGAGTTTCAGAGTAACAGCCGTGTTAGTCTGTATTCGCAAAAAGAAAAGGAGTACTTGTGGCACCTTAGAGACTAACCAATTTATTTGAGCATGAGCTTTCGTGAGCTACATCTCTAAGGTGCCACAAGTACTCCTTTTCTTTTTACATAGAGTTTGTTATTCAGATGTAGCCTATCTTAAAGAGATAATACAAGGACCTGGTTTAGAAAATTGGGCAGTTGTTTTTGCAGATCTATAAGCGCACAATTGTATGTCTAATTTACACATGACATTTCATTGCACATACAATATACCCAATTAGACAATTACCCATCTGTACAAGCAACTGTGGTGATTGTGACCAGTTATACAACTAAATATCCCAACAATATAGATGTTGCACTAGGCATTTACAAATTATGTCAGGTGCCATAGTGACATGATTACAAGTTTCCTTCAGTTTGTAGAGCTGAGTAAATAATTAACAGTGAATAATTTACTAGACAAAATTAGCCTCTTTTTTCTGCTCATGACATATCCATGAGAAAATTTTATTTTTCTCAAATGTATTCACTATTCAAATCAAGTGGAGACACACATCATCTCCCAGGATTGGACCATCATGCATTACAACTCCATACAAGAAAATATGCAGGATGTGGAACCCAAGCAAGGACATGGAAAACCAAGCCCTCGAACATGGTGAGACCTGAGGATTATGGAATACTCTTATTTAAACATTTCAAAATATTCTCTGGTCCAGGCCAAAACAAACCTACCACTCATATAGGATTTCTGACCGCCACAGCTGTCGGTTGTGAAAAATTGACTTTGGTTAAAAGCAACAAAACTGGGATTTTCAGATGAGGCTAAGGAAGCTACCATATTTCTAATACTCCAGTCTCAGCCACAGAACTACTATTTCCATTAGCTGTACCCTGTGAATGCTGTTGAAAAAGCTTGGCTGGCACTAAAATATTTATCACAGTCACAAGAATGAGAACAATTCAGTGACCTTAGAATAATCCAAAGTCATTGAGTTTTTAGTGATAGCTACAGACCTGGAATCTTCAAATCTACCTTCTTGCAGGAAGTCAAGTGTCTTTGAAACAGGAGCTGAATATTATTCAATGGGATCCACACTGCAAGGCTAAAGGAAACTGAATGCTTCAGGCCCGTAATTTAGTGGACAATATTCCAGTTTTATAAACACTAGTGGTGAGAAATACAACAGTGAGGTTAGAACCAACAGCTCTTCAGGCAATTATGATAACCATAAAACGAGGGGAGTGGAAAATTTGATATGATGTCTGCTTTCATATCCTTTGTATGGCAAGGGTAGTCTCTGGAGAATCCTAAAAAATAAGAATTTGTGGCAACAAGCAGAAAAACTCTAAAGCCACAAGCTAAAACAAAACAAAACAAGCTTATAAATTCTAAACTCTCAGGTTAATATTCTAAGGTTAAATAAAAATATACTTTATACAATATAATATGCCACCATCAGCATGCTTTAGTGCAACTGGAAAATACTATAAATTTTGAAAATTTACACTTTTAGGCCAAAAACATATCCAGCTTCTTATGCAGTAATTGTTCCATCCTCCAGTACCTAGAAGCCTAGTCAGAGGCTGGATGCCCTATTATAATGGACCAAGTTAACAAACACTTCTCACAACATGGGTATGCTGCTTAGAACATCGGTATGCATTTGATGCCTCCCTTCATTTTGCTTGTCTATTCTAGTCTGATTAGTAGGCAGAAAATTGAAATTTTCTAAGCACTTTGTTGTTGTGAGTTACCCTGAGAACTAGTTGGCATTTTTGTGATCCTTCCATTTGAAATGCAGTCATCTCTCTAACAGGATGTAATAGCACTGATTATAAGTTGATAACTCAACAAACAAAAGTTTAGGATATGTTGACTAAAGCCAACAGAGCCTTTACTGGTAAGGTACAACTTGAGGGTAAGTGCGCAGCCTCACTTAAGTAAACAAAGGTTTCGTCAAAGCATCTTAAGCCTTTAATCACCTTGCTGACAATTACCATCATATCTCTAGCCTTCCTCCCCCTTAATAAGGGAATGTTATTGGAAAAATGGTTTTGACCAATTCCACCTGTCCTTGGATTCCCCCAATTTCTTTGATCTCTATCCATCTGGGACCTGAACTGAGTCTATATTGATAAATATGGATGAGAATTGAAAGTGGACAGTGATAAAACATCCATATTGGTTTTATTAAAGCTATCTGCAGCTCCTGACACCAAAGATCACAGGGCCTTGATTCAATGTTGACATCACTGATATCGTTAATCTATTGACAGCACTTTTATACCATTGACGCCGTCGACCACAACCTTTCAATTGCATTGTCAACTTGCCTTTGAGATCTAGCAGCAGTGGAAAGACTGCCCCTTCCTGTGTATTCTCTCCTCCCACACAGCAATATCCCAAAAGAAAGCCCTAGGTTTGTTCTTTCTCCCTGGATGTGAGATCACGCAGGATTCCATTTTATTGCTCCTACTCAGTGTGTATTAGCCAATAGGGGAGACAGACATTCTGCTGATGATACTCAGTTCTCGGTCTCCTTTATATTAAACCTGGATTCTACCATCTGATTGCTTCCTCACGGTCTGATAGATATAGCAATCTGGATGAAAATGAACTGGCTCTGACTTAGCCTGAATAAGACAGAAGCTTGTTGCCAGGGAAAGCATTTAAAGGAATAGGAAAAGGCAGCCTCTTCATCCCCAATTGTCAAAGTCTTAGAAGACCCACAGCTGCTCCTGGATTCTTGGAAATCAGTAGTGCCTCCTGATGCCTCCTTATCTGCTTCTGGGTCAGAGACTCCAGCCATGGCTGTCTAATGCAGTCCTCACAGTGGTCATGTACACCTGTGTCATCTGTGGGCTTTGCTGTTAAATGCTCCACCTGCGGTTACCCTTTATATTTTACGCAGCAGCTACAGAATACATTTTCCTCCGCCCCTGAGCAATGTGGGCCAATGTGAACACAAAGCATCTGCGCTTTAGTGTTCATTAGCTTCCTAAGTGTTTCCAGCAGGCACATGAGAGCACTGAAGATTATCTTTACATGCCCAAATGATCTGAGAAGCAGTTACCTGAGAGACAAGCCAGCCCAATAGTTGAGACCCACTGGAAAATTCTTACTGCTGCTCCATGAACATGAACACTATGTCCAAAGGTCAGGGGTTATTTCTGCTGAGGTTCCTTCCTTTGCTCCCTTTGGCAGCGCAATAGAATCCTAAATCCCAAGACCTCCAGGACACAAGACATAATGTGTTTAGTCTGGTTGGTGTTTGACTGACTGATTTTGTTTTCCTTCTCAATTTTTGTTTTTACAAGTAGCATACATAGCATGTAAGTTCTGTTCAAGCCTTTGCAATTCAGTGCTTTGTCACCACAACAATTCGATATTAGAAACCTGAAATCAGTAAACAGAAAATAGTAGTGCAAAGAGTTAAAAGTACATTAATACTATATCTCTCAAATCTTCAAAGCTGAACAGTAAGGGACTGCTTCAATTTCTGATGTATAGGCTCAACCCAAACTAAATTTGTTCTGGGTTTCCAGAGAAATATAGCCACACCAGACATCTTAAGTAGCCTTCCCAAATGTATGACTAAGGCATTAGAATGAGATACAGGAAACTTGGGTTCTGTTCCCAGCTCTGCCACAGACTTGGGCCTTGTAAACTCAGCCAAAGCTACTTAATCCGAACCAATATCCTTTAAAGGTCAGTGGAAGGATTCCCACTGTCTTCAGTGAGCTATGGATTGGGTCCTCTATGATTCAGTCCCTTATCTGTGTAAGGGGATAATAGTGCTTCCCTGCCTCTGAGGGATGTTGTGAGAATGCTGTATGGTCTCATTGCCTCACAAACAAGTTCCTAGATGCATCAAAAGACAATACTTATCATCAGTATTACAGAAGAAAATGGAGACTTCAACTGAGAATGGGGCGCTGTTGTGCTAGATGCTATACAACCACAGTCACACACAATACTGTCCCAAAGATCTTACAATTGAAATAGAGAAAGGATTACTGTCCCCACTGTACATTGGGAAACTAAAGCACAAAGATTACTTGACTTGCCCAAAGTCTGAGCATAACCAGGAACTGAACCTTGATTTCCTGAGTCTTGTCCAGCACCTTAATCACAAGGCTATCCTCAATACCATTCCAAACTGTGTTTGTGAACTGGCACACCTGTGCGCCTGTCTGCTACCTGTCATTCCATTGATTCACTGAACCTACTATTACAGGCGTGCACACACACACACACACACACACACACAGAGAAAACAATCACAACTATTTCTGATCATTTTTATTAAGGCCCCATTTACACGGAAAGATTTTTTTTTAAAGCTTGTGTGGTGTTGATTTGTTTTGCTTTAATAAAGTTTCATTGTTGCTAAATGTCAGTAGAGTCAACTTCCCACCATGCCACCTGCTGAAATGACCAGCTGGCTCCTTTACACACAGAACTAGCAGACGTTATTTGGAATAATTCCTCCCAAAATGAAACTGTCTTCCTGCACAGAGATATCCATAATTAGGCAAAATAAGAGATGTGATAAATTAAGCAGGTACCTCTTCGTTCTGTATGTTATACAACAAATACTGAGAATCATTTTCAAAATAGAAAATCAGTTCTGGGATATTGTGTCTTTTTAGATGTCCGTAGGGATACAGCTCTGATAAATCTAACTGGATTTTACCACAGCTCCTTATAATATGCCTGAAACCACTTTCACCAGTAATAAAAAAATGTACACTTTACAAAGACAGCTTAACTAAGAACATATTGGCTAGTATAACGTCTCAAATCTAAATGTGTCATTGTAGATTGAGTCATTTTATATCTCCATTTAGGTGTTAAAAACCCCCAGAAACTGTAGGATTGAATAGGAAAAAGCAGCAATATGTTCAGGATAAAATGTAATTATTCAGAAATAAGACCTGACCTCTTTGTCCACCTCTCTCTCTCTTTTTCTTACATCAGAAAGTAGGTAGATTTGGACAGGCAAGAAAACAACATAAAACAAAAATAAACTTTTTTCTTTAGGCAACTGTGAAAATATGTGCAAAAATGTCTTCAGTAATTTGGAAGCAAAAAAAAGCGAAGCAAAAAAAGTAACCCGTCTTCTGTGTGATAATAGCTGATCTTTGTTCTTTTGAAAGCATATTTCTATTAGTGGTTTTAATTTCTTTAACATCATAAAGAAATGGTCTGCTGGTTAGAGCATGGAACTAGGAATTAGGAATCATTGGGCTGTATCACTGATTTGCTGAATGACTTTTGGCACTTCACTTCTCCTTGCCTCACTTTCCCCATCTTATAAAATGGGGATATTTACTTTTGTAGCAGAGAGAAACTTACTTAATTTTCATCACAATGATTCCCTCTGGGCTTGGAAACAACTAATATTTGCAAAGTATATGGAGATCTTGAATGATGGATGCTACAATTTACACTCTAGCCCTTATCCATTCCCCCTCACTCACCTCTTACTGGGAAATGTCACAAGAAAACAAGAGTATAATGTTCCCTAAATCACTGGTTAAAAAGAAGAGGGTATTTTCTTAGTATGATTTGGGTAATCAGCTATGCAGGAAAAATATAGCCATTTACAAAAACACTGAGGAGCCTTTATTTTTCCCCTGGACTTGTTAAATATTATCAGGGTAACCCCACAAGGCATTCTCCTTATTCACTAGAAAAAATATGGTTCAATAGACAAATAGAATTTGTCATCTCTGCTGGATTTTGGTCTATATTCTTTGGAAATGCCATTTTAATAAGCTTTGGCATAGGTTAACCCCCCCCCCCCTTTATTTATTACAGCCACAGCTACAAAATTAACTACTGGACTTCAAGGTGTGTGGGGGGGGGAGGAGAGAGACAATCACACAATGACTATACTAGGGTCCCACTGACTTGCCTGGGACTCTGTGGGCATTGGGTCTGCATGCATGGGCATTACTGTAGGATCAGGGCCTGAAGTGCCACCAAGTAACAATGACTACTACATTTGTCCTATAGCGGACATATATCCATGTTATATCCTAAATATAGCTCTTTGCAGTTCACCTTTCTCCAGGAGCTGCACTTTTGATGTCAAAATTGTTATAGGAGAGAATTGAAACCCAAGATTCATGTTTTCTAGAATTTTACCTTTGCACCAGATAAATTTCCCTGCTCCTGGAAATGCATTCACCTGGAGGGAAGGCAGGCAGTAGCACAGACTCCTCTTCCTCAGCATCCATGCTGTGGTCTCCAGCTATTTTTTGATGCCATGAAGAAGCGTAAGAGGAGGGCAAGTCCTATTCCCAAATAAAGACACCCCATCCTGAGCATAGTGTCCCTTTTCCCCCCCAGTTCAGTTCCATTTTTTTCTCCCCTTAAACACTTAAGTAGAGATATAGTAAGTGCTCCAGGGTTTTTTAATGACCCGGCCATGGGACCCTCCTGGGTGGAAACTGAGGCGGGACTATGTGAATGAGCAAATCCCTGGGCCAGAGCCCTTCCACCCATTATTTTTTATTGTTCTGCTTCCCTGAAGCATAAGGGATGGGAGAGAAGCCCTGCATCCTGCTAAACCTATGCTGCTTTGGAACATCTGACCTGGTCCCTGAGAATAACTGGTCAGCCGCTAATGATTTCTCCTCACACTTGCACTAGTAATAGTCAGGAGTAGCTCCATTTAAGTCAGCTGGGAAAAATGAGGTCCCCAGTGTTTACTGTGGGCTGAAACCCCACATTTGCCTAATCCCTTGTCTGGAAAAGCGAGGCCAGGATGAAAGACATCACTTACATTCTGTATACACAGACGACCCCACAACAGGTCAGCAGAGAAAATGAAGAATAACTCATTCTACTGAGCCTACACAAGATCCGAACGTAAAGCATCCATGGTTAGTTTAACCAGGACATCATGGCTGTGCAAAAAATTACCCTGGGATTTTTAATGAACATAAGTGGTCAGGACCACAAGTCAGAAATTTAGCTCATCATTAAATCCATAGGATCAACTTACAATTAGCATACGATGTATTCAAACATCACTGTGTACTCTTTACAGAACTGATGCTATCCATGTACACAAGTTGTTGTTATACATTTTTTATGCTATGGAGCAATGCACACCTCAGTAGATGAGATTAGAATGCAGCCCAAAGTGTTCAAAAGAATTAAGGGAGCATCTCTCCAGCAGATGAAGATGAATTCCATTTTTTCTCCTCTTTCTCTATCAGCCCCCGTTACCCTAACACGAGTATTTTGGAGATCTATGTAATGTACAGCAGTTAATACAGACTTAGAAAAGATTGACATGGCACTTATCTAAATTGATACTGAGATTCAGGATACCTATTGCACTTCAGTTGATAGGAACTTCAGAATCTCAGAGTCAAAACTGACTTCAGAAAACCACAACAGTACATCTCACCTTCTCCAATAGAAATTCTGTAAGATACTATGCCAAGGGCATATCATCCAGGCTTTTCCATTTTAGCTGAAAGAAAAACCACTATCTGATAAGCTAACATGATAAATGTTCCAGGGTCTGCAGAAATGAGTAGAAAAACCCTAGAGCTTTTGAACAAAAAAAACTTTTCTGACTTGATTTAAACCTCTTAAATTCCCCTCATGTTAGTTGTTCATTTTGCACATGCTATTACGTTGTATATATATTTTACAAAGGTTAAACAATCAAAATATAAACACCCAGTAATAAAGGTTTTTGCATGTCTACATTAAGTATTATCCAGAAAGTATTGTTATCTTTTTCAACTGAAGATGCTAAGAAAAAGGCATATTATTCAAGATGAACTTGAACATAATTCCATATGATAGAGAGAAAGATGGCAAGCTTTCCAAAACTGTCCAAAAGCTTTTACAAGTTCTAATATAGACACAAGGAACAAAATGGGGAATTAAGTCTATGGTAAAAAACAAAACCAAAAATCCACAATTTGATGACTATAAAGTACATACTTTACCCAAGCTCTGCTTTTCTTCAGCTCATTTGTAAAATTAGAGCCAAAAAGATTACTGGGATTCATAAAGAGCAACACTTGGAAATCAGGAGATAATTTCTTGAGACCACTTACATGCTAAGCTGCACAGGTTCTAAGAGCCATCAGCTATTCACCAGTGCTTCATTCTTCCTGCAAAAGGTGTTGAACTGTATCTGTATTAAATATCATAAGAGTTCATTGTCACTTCAAAGCATGTGAGCAATTCTGGAGTTCTGTGAAGGGAGAATAGAGCCCAGCATCGCAGGTTCATCAGTGGAACAGTAAAGATTATAGACTGATCTTGTTTTGTTTTAATTCAAACTTTGGTAATTGTTATATTTGAAAATCTCCTGAGCTTTTATTTCCCCTAGAAAATTGTGTGAAGCATGTACATCACCCCAAGTATCATTACTTCCATAGCCATATTCTTTTGACAAAGGAAAATTCTCTGTGACAAAATAGACAAGTAGTTGGATAGATGTCATATGAGTGATATGTTAAACAGATCAGGTAAGGAAGGCATTGAGTAGAACTGTAAGCTGCTTTTCATGCATTTCAGACCCTATTTTAAATTAAGTTCCATTTCTTTTCATTGTAGTCTTCCTGAATCTCAGCAATTACTGTACATCTAAAAGCAGTGATGGATGAACCACGAAAGATCACTAGCTATGGTTCTGTTCAGAAACACATTAAAAACCTGCCATTTCTAGACAGCAATTCTCGATTTCAGCTTGGCCAGAAACACAGTGATACATAGCATTTCTTTCACCATTTTAAGTTTGTTCTGCTTCCAATCCAAGCTGAAAATTGAAAATTAGCAGATTTTTTTTCTAAACAAAAACAAAAACGCAACCAACCTATTTAGTGTGTTTTGTTGAGTTTTAAGTCTAATGCCCATTGGGGAGATTCCCATTGAGTTCAAGGGGCGCTGCACTGGGCCTTAAATGACTGTTCCAGTTGGTTTTATCTGAACAAAATGGCAACAAAAGGCAAAAACAAAAAGGCAACAAAAATAATTAGGGGTATGGAACAGCTTCCATTTAAGGAAATTAATAAGACTGGGACTTTTCAGTTTGGAAAAGAGACGACTTAAGGGAGGAGATGATAAAATCGTGACTGGTGTAGAGAAAGTAACTAAGGAAGTGTTATTTACTCCTCCTCATAACACAAGAGCTAGTGGTCACCAAATGAAATTAATAGGCAGCAGGTTTAAAACAAACAAAGGAAGTATTTTTTCATACAACGCAGAGTCAACCTTTGGAACTCCTTGTCAGAGAATGTTGTGAAGGCCAAAATTATAACAAGGCTCAAAAAAGACCTGGATACATTCATGGAGGATAGGTCCATCAATGGCAATTAACCAGGATGGGCAGGGATGGTGTCCCTAGCCTCTCTTTGCCAGAAGCTGGGAAGGGGTGACACGGGATGGATCACTTGATGATTAGCCCTGTTCTGTTCATTCCCTCTGGGGCACCTGGCATTGGCCACTGTCAGAAGCCAGGATACTGGGCTAGATAGACCGTCGGTCTGACCAAGTATAGCCGCTCTTATGTTCTTAACAAGTTGATCCATCCCTACCTTAAAGTTTCAAAATTCACATGCAGATACACCCTGTCCCATACTTCACTGATATACATTGACAAGGAAAACCAAGTTCAGATTCTTAGAACCAGCTTCTTTCTAAAGCCCTTTATGCAAGAAAGTAGCATCAGTTCATCCACAGCTGCAGTTTGGATAATAAGGACAAAGACTAGGACAAACAGAGAAAACTAGAAAGGGAATCAATACACTTCAGCAGTAACTGGGAGAAAAGGGATCATGATAAAGGTACTATGTATAGTTTTACAAGTAATATAATACAGTTCTCAAAACTGAAGCAATGATTCATTCTGTACTGGAAATCATTATGCTTACATCTTATGATGAGGGTTAGGCTCGTAAACTGCTAGAACCAAATTACATTCCAAAAGGGTGGGTGGGAGCAGATTTGAAATAGGAAACCAGCATCCATTAACTGAAGTCTTGTGACTACAAAGCTCCCCAAAGTCAGATAGAAAACCAGCTGAGCCTTTTTACTGTTCTTAGTGAAATTCAGAATAATCCAGCATAGAAAGAGAAGCATTATAGAGGCTAGTGTAACTTTATCATGAACATAATAATCTTTCGCTATCAAATGTGACATTTTTAGAAGCATGATTAAATGTCATTCACCTTAAAATGTGTTTAATGATTAGTCTCCATCCAGCTCCCAGGGAAAGAATATCTACATTCATCTAAATGTTTGTTTCCTTTTTGCTATATATTCTATTAGAAAACCATGGGCAGTCACTGAGATGGAATTTAACTTCTCTGGATGTGTATTCTGCTGGTGCTCATATATGGAGGTTAGTTGATATCTCAAGTGACCAAGATGAGCTGTCCCTGTTTGGAACAATGTTTCCTGATTTAAAACCCTGAGCTCTGGTTACTCAGAGATAGGTATTAAATAAGTGAAATACTGCGAACAATTCTGCCACCACAGCATGTAAAACATAACACCTCCAAAATTTTCCAAGAGTTTTGTAATAGACTAAAATAGCGAGTTGCTTTTCAAATGTTCTAGTGGCTTTTGAAATGCATCGAGGTATTTGGTTTTGACATGAAAATCTCTGTCAGTCAGCTATCATTTCCAACATTCATTTCCAAAGACATTGGAAAATACTTGCAAAATAACTTGATTTTAAAGGACCTGATCCTACTGGGGACTGGACAACTTCAATAGCCTATGAAATCAATGGCTATTATGTGAAGACACGCAAGTCCCTTGCAAGATTAGAATAATAGCTAGGCCCTCAACCAACACTCCTAACCTGGGTTCAGCTAAGGCAAACTGACTAAGCTGCTTTTATAATCTTCCAGAACCCACAATGCTTTGCAGCACTGGAGCAAAAACCATTAAAAATGCTGAGTTATTCTTTCATTTTCCTTTTAAATTTTTCTTCCTAACTCTCATTAAGAGGAAGGAAAATAAAAGTCATTTTGCAATGTGCTGAGTTGGAACTCCATCCCCTTCCGTTCCCTTCCTTCCCTCCCTCTCTCAAATTAGCTAGGACCAGCTGGCTGCCCTTAGAACAGACGGCCTGATTTGAATCACTGTTGCCCTGCCCCTTGCATAGTCATTTTTACCAGTGCATAGTGAGTGTAAAATGCTACCATGCTAAGCTGGTACAGATTTTACACTCACTTCGCACTGTTTTAAGTAACTACACAAGGTACAGGACAACAGTGAATCAGGTCCATGATATGCTGGCAGGCACTCTTCCAAAGAAACCATGGAATTGGCATCTGCAAACATAAGACTTATCTTGTCTCCAGGACCCTCCCAGATGGACCCAATGCTTAGTTGCCTACTAGACTTGTAGTTTTTCTTCGAGACAACAGGGCATTAGTAGCCTGGAAATTGCTACCTCAGATTTTTTAAAAAAAGGTTCATTCCTGGGCTCTTTAACAAGAGAAGGAGAGCACCATATGGAAATCTCTGAGACTAATTTCTCTGTTCTGTTTTCCGGGGAATTGCAAACAGATTTCTATGAGTGTGCGGACAAATTCTTTCACTGTCACCCCTTATCAGGTGGTGGGAGCCTGAGCAGGTCAGATTATTGCAGAGCAAGAATTCAGTTTTTGCTTTAGCTGATTTCCTAAAAAGAGGCATCAAGAAGAGAATAAAGACATGATGGGGGGAGGAGAGGGGGAGGACATACATTACCTTAGACTTGTTTGTTTGGTTTGGTGTATGACTTCTGAGTTTGGGTTGGTTTTTCCTTGTCAGCTGAATAAATTACAGCAAATATCACAGCAACTTCATACCCCAGTACTGAGAGGAGGGGAATCTTTTTTATTATTCTTAACTAGCTTCAAACATTCTATATTTCACTACAATTAAAAATTAAAAGGAAGGAAGAGAATAACTTGAAAGAAAATACTTGCCATGAGTACAGATTCAAACCCCATTACCAAACCAGGAGCTGAAATAAAATCAAAATAAAATCAAATAAAATCAAAATCCCATCTAGTCTGTGTCTTCACTCTAAGAAAAGTCAAATGTTAATATATTAGCTTGAAAGTCAGGCACATCACTATCACATCATAGGTTATATTGGCTTCCTGCTCTCATATCTCACAAATTAGAGAGGAAATAAATGCCTTTTAAGTAGTTGCTTATTGGGAATTTGGAAGTATATAAAGCACATCTGGTTTGCCCTGATATCTGCTTCAGGATAAAGCCTGCTTAGAACTGTAGAGCAAAGCAGAGTTCACAGGACTATGAAATACATTGGCTATATCAGGCGTCGTTTTCTTTAGTTCACTACATTACAAATTACAGGCCCTGTTGTTCTGTGTCCTATCGCCTGCAGTTTGTCAACCTCGCTTACTATGGGCCTGGTCCAAGGTTCATTGCAGTTAATGGAAAGGCTTCTATTACGTTTAATAGGTGCTGAGTCAGGCCCCACAGTTACAGCAGTTGATCAGCAGAGCGATCATCTTCAGACTTTACAAAAGAAATTCATTTCTAGACAGAGAACAAGTATGAGAAATTTCAACCCTCAAAATAGTTTTGTTGGAGATGTTACAAAGCCAATGAAAATATGATCTCAGAAAGAAAAGCACCAATCTTAACTACAAATATAGTGAAACACCAGGCAAAAGAACAAGGAGGACTTGTGGCACCTTAGAGACTAACAAATGTATTTGAGCATAAGCCTTTGTGGGCTAAAATCCACTTCATCGGATGCATGCAGTGGAAAATACAGTAGGAAGATACACACATGGAGAGAGAGAGAACTTGAAAAAATGGGTGTTGCCATTTGTTGGCAACAAAAAATGCGTGTTGCCATACATACTATAATGAGAGTGATCAATTAAGGTGAGCTATTATCAGCAGGATAGTAGTGATAATCAGGATGGCCCATTTCCAACAGTTGACAAGAAGGTGACAACAAGTAACAGTGGGGTGGGAGGGGGGAAATAAGCATGGGGAAATTATTTTACTTTGTGTAATGACCCATCCACTCCCAGTCTTTATTCAAGCCTAATTTAATGGTGTCCAGTTTGCAAATTAAATTCCAATTTAGCAGTCTCTCATTGGAGTCTGTTTTTGTAGTTTTTTTGTTATAATATTGCAACTTTTAGGTCTGTAATTAAGTGACCAGGGAGATTGAAGTGTTCTCTGACTGGTTTTTGAATGTTATAATTCCTGACGTCTGATTTGTGTCCATTTTTTCTTTTACATGGAGACTGTCCGGTTTGGCCAATGTACATGGCAGAGGGGCATTGCTGGCACATGATGACATAAATCACATGGGTTCTCCTGCTGATAATAGCTCACCTTAATTGATCACTCTCATTATAGTATGTATGGTAACACACATTTTTTCATGTTCTCTATGTATATAGATATCTATATCTTCCTACTGATTTTCCACTGCATGCATCCGATGAAGTGGGTTTTAGTCCACAAAAGTTTATGCTCAAATAAATTTGCTAGTCTCTAAGGTGCCACAAGTCCTCCTCATTCTTTTTGCTGATACAGACTAACACGGCTGCCACTCTGAAACCTGTCACCAGAGAAAAGGTTGGTCTTTTGCCAGTTTTATGTATTCCTCTTAAGACCCTCCATACTTATCTAATAGGTCATCAAAGCAAAACCCACCAGATATTTTACCACCAGTTCCCTTCTGATTTTCTGCCATACCTTTGAGTTACCATATAGCTAAAGAACACCCCCCGAAGAACAAATAATAGACACTCCTGAAAAGTAACTTGAAAAAACTGGTTTTACTAATAACAGCCTCAACCACCACACTGCTAAATAAACACACCACACTGTTGTCATAACAAGAAATGAAGAACCTGAAACTGTTACACATGTAGAAATTGTGTGGTATGGTTCAGGAGGCTATAAATCTATCCCTTCCCATCTGTCACCTGATTGCAGACACTTTTAAAGTATCAGATAGTATCTCAAAGGCAAGGGAAGTAAAAGTGAGCTCTCAGTGGCCATGTCTACTTGAAATGTAATGTACCAGCTAGTGTGCATGTCTACCACTGTCCTCTACTGGATGGAATAAAAAAAACTGTTTAAATGTGTGGCATAGGTCCTATACAGCTGAGAATTCATGGAGTTTCTCCTTCACAAGGGACCTGGGCGTTTAGAGCAGGAGGATCAGAGTTCTGTTCACACTATTGCCAGGATGTTCTGATTAGATTTAAGTTAGAATGTTTTGTTTTGTTTTTCAAACAGATGGGAGGAAGAAAAAGAAAACTGACTGATGACTGAAAAGTTTCACTGGAAAAGTACCACTGCTAAAGAAAAGTCTCTTCTGGGGATCAACAAGCAAACAAACTATCAAGATGGCTGAGCCACATGTCAAAGTCATCCGTGGATCAAATAGTTCAAAATTCTATCACAAGTTATTTCAGGCAGTATAACATCCCCCTGATCAGCTGTTTGTGCCAGAAGGTAAATACCAAATATGACAACAGTTTAGAAAGTAGGTAGGTTTTATGTTTGTAATTATGTTTATTTTATCTGTTTAATATTATAGCAAGATTAAGAATAGCAAGATCCTAAGATACATTTGATGATCAGTTATTTCCTGCATAATATAACAATGATAACATGAGCTTCAGCAGGTTACTGTGGCTGTTCTCCACCTCTGGAGTCTGAAGATTTTTATTAGTAACTTGTAGTCTATTTGAACTAACCATGTTACACATCAGTAGTAGAAATGCAAGCAGGAACATTGGCCACCCTGTGTAGCCGAACCTCAGTCTGGAAAGAAAATAAAAAGTGCCCTTAAAACCAAAGGTGAGATTAGTATGTCATGCTGCCAGCAAAGCTGCAGTAGCTTCTAATCCATCCTCGAGACTCCAACATCAGCAGCATTATTTAAAAGGGAAGAGCATGATAGGAGTATTGCTTGCATTTGTCAAGATCTGAGTTTATAGATTGTGGGTTTGTTGCACACGGTATTAAAAAGATTTCAGAAAATCTTATACTAACATTTTGTGGTTTAAAATCATTTTCTTTTCTTCACTCTTGAAAGTCTGGCATATTTGCCAATGCTCTGTGGGCTCCTGACAGAGCTATCTTTGGATACATGATAAGATAACATGTTGAACATTCTTAAGACTCTAAATAAGTTAACACACAATCCCAGAGTTAGTGTATAAAACTTTTCTGACTGCAGTTAAACCTCTCAGATTTCTATTAGTTTTATTAGTTTAGCAATTATTATGTCTAGAACTTCTCTTTTTGTTGTTATTAGGCTGCCCTAAAGTTGAAAGCAATATTTCTCAGGCAAAATGTTGAACAGATCCACAGACTCTACTGAAAATAGATCAACAGATGAAACATTGTACAAAACCCAAGATACAAAACCTACTGTACATAGAGATTGGAAAAACTAGTTCTTTTATATTTAAAGGGAAACTAATGGAATAAAGAGTGCTTTTCAGTAAATGAAAATATGACTAAATTCATAATTACTAACAGTTAATACTAATGATTATTTTTAAGGTCATATCTATTGGCTCATAATATGGAGAAGCACAAGGGTGGCTTACAAAAACCTTTGCCCTTCCTCCACTCCTGCAATCATTCATGGAGTGGAGTTAGGAGGAACAGATAATGCATGTGTGTGTGTTTCTGAGACACTCAGATACTATAGTGATAGGGGAGGGCATATAAAGCCAAGCAGGCCAGAAAACCAAAATAAATTATTGTGATCTGTGATCACACGGTGCAGACAATACACTCCTGTGTTTGGCCCACTTGCCAACTCTCTGACTTCCATGATCTCTCTCTTCCCTACGTTGCTTGCATCCATTCCACACAGATATGGAGCAAGAGAGAAACAGCTACCTGTTGTGAACTGTGGCCAACTGAAAACTTCAAGGCGTTTTGGCCCCTTCGGTTTTAATTTTACCTCCCTAGACAAAAATCTGGTTGATCCTGACCATGCCTGGTTTCTTAGACCCTAGGAGCTACAATTGGGCTTGCAAATAGGTGTCAGGGGTTGCAACTACCTTGCCCTTTTCATATTGCTAAACGGGGGAAAGGTACTGGCTAGGATATGGAGCATCTCAGTATGGAAAAGGCTGTAAGCCAGGGGCTTAGCAGAAACTCCGTTTCCCCCTTCCCCTTTAGACCATCCACATCTCCCCCATACCAGTCAAAACACCAAGGCCAATCTCAGTCAAATTATTCCAGTTGTGCAAATACTAGCTGAAATTGACATGAAACTGGTATAACCCGATAAACCTGTTTCACCCCATCTCTGTTGCAACCTGGCCTTTTTGAGACTGTTACAGTTAAAGAGAGGGGGGGAAAGTCTTCATTGGCCTTTGAGAGCTCTATAGACAGCAGCCTAGAAAATTATAAAAACAAAGGTGAGGCTCAAAAGGAAACAAATGCTCTCATGTTACCCAAAACAGATAATGTTTTCTCCATGCTAATTGTCAGTAAAAAAAAAAAAAAAAAATATCCATCCAACCTTTTCTACTCAGCGCATTTGTAATAAGACAGGAAAAAAAAGCAAATACAGTTACAAGTGCTCATCTATATTTGAACCATAGTTAGCTCACTTTTAATCATTCAAACCAGAAAGTGGCTCGTGCTGGTGTGAGGGAATGTATAAAAGCAGGAACAATAGCAATGCCCTGTTGATGCCACAAGATCAGGTCTTCCACTTGTTGAAATCGGTGTTGTTCCAGTGACGTCAATGGAGGTAGACTCATGTACGCCAGTTGAGCATTTGACTCCTCTAGACTCATGGTAGGGTAATAGATTATTCAGTGTGGTATCCTAGCCTATGTATGTAACAATTTTATTCTCTCGTTCTGCTCAAAGCAGTGTACTCACAGTAGAAATGTTGGTATTGTGGAGGTTCATGTTGGAAAACTGGATAATATTACCCATTTGGATTCCCCTTCCTTTTGGGCACTCAAACTTTACAGTGCACTCAGCATGCTGAAGTTAACTTAGTAGCCATTGTGTCTGGACTCTTTCCATTCTGCCCAATAGGTTCATCAACGTATTTCCGGGCATGCAGAAGTGTCCAGTTCTTTTGATGATTTCTGCCCCCATATTTTTATATATATAAATACTGGGGCAGAAATCAATATATATAATTAAAATCTGTCTGCAAATCTCTATTGGAGCGACCTCTGTTTTGTTTTTATTAAAATTCCACACATATCAATGAAAATAGCTGCATAACTAGCACACCTTTGAGCTCTACTGCAGCATTGGCAATGTTTCTTCTTAGGCCACTATAACTTGTTGCTACTTCACTCATTCAGAATCTAGTCATCTGAGCATCTGGCAGCAGCAGATTTTTTCCCCCTGAACTGCTTAACCTACAACAGAGGAAACAGACATTTAATAGATTATTATAATGCAACAGCATGTTGTGCTATTACACACATTGCCCTGTGTGTTGGGAAATAAAATCAGCCTTAAAAGGTGACTATTAAGAATATCATGGGATTTTACAGACAAAATGGACAACTGAGCGACAACAGAATGCAGTGTCCACAACAACAACAAAGATGTTTACAGCAAAATATCATGAAAATGATGAATAATTAAAAGCAATTTAAAAGGTAACAGTAAACACCTAGTCTAGTCTGAAAGAAAAAACAGCCTTCTATGGAATGCATACCTAAATATAATACACAAACAATGTTGTATGTACAGTAATCGGTGAAAATGACAAAGAAATAAATGGTAACACAGTAAGCAGGCTCCATACCACACTATTCTGAAAAATGCTTATCAAGTCTCTCACCAAGTCCTGCAAATGCTTTTTCATATGGTAGCTTTTTAAATTCCACTTTCCTCATGCCACAGTAAATTCTTTTTACATCTTCCATTATTCTCCCATGAAGTCAGGGGTCACTGACTTCACTGAGTTACAGACTATTAACAGTAATTAAGTTTTAAATGCCAGTACGGACCAAGCATTCTGGATATGAAAACTAACAAGAAATTAAACATGAGTCCAACTAAAAAAATACTGTGGGAATTGAGGCTTCAATGTATGCCTGTCTTTTATTGCACGTACAGTATCCTGGCTCTTTGATTTCACGGATACAGCTCACTGTGTTAAAATAGCCAGTGGCCAGTACAGTGATGTTCAGACTACAGCCCGTACCAAACCAGTGATCTTCAGAACCCTACCTGGTAATCTGCAGATTGAGACGTTGGAGAACTAAATGTGACAATGGTTAGGTGGCTGATGTGCTCAGGCCACAGCCTATCATGCTGACAAATATTGTTTCATTGTTTCCTTGTGCTCCCCCATCTGTTGTTCTTGTTTTACATTTAGACTGCAAACTCTTTGTGGCAAGGGCCATCTTTTTTCTCTGTGTTTGCATAGTGCCTAGCACAATGGGATCCTGGTCTGTGCCTGGGGCCCCTGCATGCTACTGCAATACAAATAATAAATAAATCACCAAGTGAGTGGGTGACTGGGGATCTTAGGAGGGCAGATGTTCCTGCAGAGGATCTCTCTTTCAATAAGCCATCCACAGACTGAAAAGGTGTAACATACCAGCCTAGCAGGAAGTCAAGTAGACAAAGCACAGAATTAAAGCAAGAGTTCCCGACAACAGCCAGTGCAAATCACAGAGATTATAATAGGGCCCTAACTCAGTTCCAAGAATAAGATGAGTAACTATTTCTACCATACAAATATCAAATCACCCTGAACAATTTACTTTTATAAACATTGTATCCAAGTATAAAGAACATAGGATGCCAAAACAGTTGGGCTCTATTTATGTTAGCGAGACATGCTTTTTACTGACTATAGGTCTCTAAGAATTGACACACAAGGGGTGAGCAAGGAATGTAAAGATTCCATGGTTGAATCAGGAGAGCTGTATAGATGGTTAGATCATACTTCCTCGTCACACTGCTTCAACTTGGAAGAAAAAAAATGGGGAGGGAGGAGAATTATTTTAGAAAAGGGAAAAAAGAGTTGGAGATACCCTTTCCCCCCCGCAAGAGCCATGCCAGCCCTGAACCTGTTACTGTCTTCTAAATTGTTCTCTACCTCTTTGTTAAACATAAGAGGAAAAATACTGCTATGAATATGAAGCAAATATGTCTGCACTTCTAAATAAAAATGTACACAGTAAAACTAAATCACATATATTGAAGTGTTATTTTGGTTTTATGGAAATGTAATCTGTGTTATGACATTTGCATTTCATAAAACTGCTATAGATAACTAATCTTCCAATGCATTACATACCATTTGATCACCCAAAAAAAAAGTTATACTGAATCATATATTTCCTCCTGCAAACTGGAATATTCCATTACAAATGTATCGGCATTAAGTGTACAAATTCACTTGAGAACCAATGAAAGCCACAGGTACACTGAATAGAAAGATTTTTTTTCTTATACACTGCACATAACTATTAGAAGTTATCACAGCTTGGTAGCAAATAAATTATGAGTTCAAACAATAGAATATATGGATGTTTGTATGAGTTATAATAATTTTTGAATTTTAAGTGAAAATTAAATACATCCATATATACTGCCAAAATAAATATGGAACATACTGGAACCTCATTAAAATATATATTTGATAACCCAGGCCAAACATACATGGTTTTTCCCCACCTCTAAGCAAAGAAACAGTTGCAACAAGGTCTCATATTCCTAACATTTCATTTTCTTAACAAACTTCAATATATTATATTGACTAGGATGCTATAAAGTATTAGAAATCAGGAATAAGGTGACAAAAATAAATAATGTATGCATGTAATGATGCATTATCCTTGCTTTTTCTTCTTTTTTTTGCCTTTCCCTCTCTTCTTTCTTCTCCTCTCCCCTTTTTCACATAAATCCTGATCCAATGCCCAGAAGCATTCCATTCTTGAACAACTGATTTCAGATAGCTTTTCCACTCTAATGTAGTCAACTATGGTGATTCTACCTATCCTTAATATATATAAGGTCCTGAGCATTCAAACGCATATGCTACGATGCCCCTTTGCACCATTATGGAGTCCTGTTGATTTCAATGGGCCTTCACGTGAGTGCAGTGAGTCTGCTTCAAGACTTTCCACTCCTCTCCTGCAAACATATACACACGCATGTTTAACTTTAACTGAAATCAATAGAATTGCTCATGGTTGTAAAGTTAAGCACATGCATATCTGTTTTCAGGAGCAGGGCCTTAGAGAGGGTTTACTATATTGGCAATATTCTACCACCACCACCAAAAGTGATTTAGGAGCACAATTTCTATTGACTTTCAATAGGACATGCACACCCAAGTTGTTCAAGGTCAGATTTTTAAAGATATTTAGTGACCCAAAGATGCAGATAAACAATAAAATATGAGAGAGGGCCTATGTCCATTGCTAAACAAACAAATAAAAGGACATTTATTTGTGCCACAGCACAATTTAAATAAGATTTGTTTAAGATCATTAAAAATATATATCTTGTCCTGGGAGAAATGTGTTTCCATATCTGCTGTGAAGGCTAATGTGAATGGATATCAATTCACTAGAATGTAAGACACTGCAGTTATATAAAAATATTTGGGATCTGTTTTGTGCACCAGGTTGAGAAAGAACAGCAGCTTTTAAAGCTATCATTGTGTAAACTGCCACATTTACACCTTTTTGCTGCATAATTGTCAACTGCAGTATGCACAAAAATCTAAACACACACAAATAAAGGAAAACAAAAAAGAAGAAAAAAGAAGCCTTAATTCTCGTATTAGAAAACTGAGTACTCACCTAGTGATAGCAGCTGGAATGAAAATGGCTGAAAGCAATAAAAATCCATTTTACCATTTAGTACAGTTTGTCAGACTAGAGAAATGGGATTGAATTTCAATGCCACAGGCAAACTGGCAGCAATCTGTGGTTGTGCAGTTGGTAGTTTTTAGGACTTTTTTTTTTATTTATTTACAACTCTTTTGATAAGCCTTCAGCAAGTTACATAGGTTGTTCTAGTTGTATCTCGTTTGACTGGATTAGAATACTTGATGACAGTTTGGATAAGTTTGAGGCAGATGGTTCTTGACATTTTTCATGCCATCAGTTACAAACCATGCAAGGAAACTCTTTCATCCTTTGTTTATCCTTCACGTAGGAGCCACTATAGTAGATCGTTAAACTTTCATTTTTCACAGTGCTGATTAAGGCATACTACAAGGCAGATGTTATGCTGCACCATTTTTAACAATTTACATTTAGCACCAAAGCTGGCTTTGTACTTGTTTCAGTGGATCAATTCACATTTCAAAAACTTCGAGGTCAACCTCTAAGCATCGCTTCTGTATTGAACACTAAATGTTTCATAAAGTTTTCTCTGTGACTGCAGTACTTAATAATATATGTACCAGCCATTCTGTTTACACACTTATATCTGCCAAAATGAATACAAGTATCTTCAGTTGATCTCTACCACAATTAGAAGAGATATTTTGTTTTTTAAGATCCAAAGATTTAACCAACATGAACAGACTAGACAGAAGAAAGGATTACTCTTTCCACATATAGCATGCCTTTATTTTCCACATCAGCATTTCAAAGTAACAAATAACCACTATTCAGACTAGAAGTTGGTCTTGTAGTACAGCAGATAGGCAATACACATTGAATGGATAAAAACATGTTTACTTTTATTCTTCATATCTTTATGTATGTAATGTATTTTAGAGATTATACAAATTACACACTTCTTAGAACAAACTAACAATAGACTGATGTAAAGAAGAATGCATAAAGGCAGCTTTAGTGCACAATAAAATGGTGACAAAAACAGTAAACTAAAAGCACTGTATGACAACTTCATTTTTATTTTTAAGAGCACTAGACACTTCCTGAAAGACTTTGAAAAAGGATCTGTTTAGAGATAATAGAACACATCTTCAGCGTGTGTAAATTACCATACCTCCATTGAAGTTAATGGAGCAAAAACAATTTACACCAGTGGAGGATCTGCCCCAACAATTGTGTGTTGATGTCTCATACATTACTCTTTATTTCCTGCCTGCTTTTTTTCCCCTGTTACTTAAGGACGTTTCGATCCCAAGAGGGTCTTATTTCCTAAGTGTTCCTCTGTCTTCGATATTTATACCCCATTTGCAGTGATAATCTTCTGAATGTGACATCATAATCATCTTCCCAAAAAACCATCGGGATGCCACAAACAGTGAATTCTGACTTCAAAGAGGGTGAAATGCACCCTGACACAGAGTGTCTATAGAAGGCCCTCTATACTCACTTTGTCATAATCCAAAGGCCCTGTGATGGTGTGAATTCCACCTATACAGAATAAGACGCAGGAGCAGACAACTTTTAGGAAACAAAAATCCTTCCCCCTCCCCCATTCAAATTGTCCATTAATGTAGAAAATATGTGAAAGAGAAAATGTAACACTACACTCATGACAGGTTTCAGAGTAGCAGCCGTGTTAGTCTATATTCACACCTCACCTTAGAGACTAACCACTTTATTTGAGCATAAGCTTTCATGAGCTACAGCTCACTTCATCATGATTGCCTTCCATTAATAGCCAGCTTTTCAGAGGTGCTGAGCATGGAGAGATCCCTTGACTTCAACTAGAATTGAGGGCACTCAGTATTTTTGCAAATCATGACCTATCCTTGTTTATTAATTATTATTTTTATTATTATTATTACATTTTGCAGAGGATACCAGCAGATGTCTGTACCATAACTTTATCCTCTGATACCTCCTGATCACATTCCTTTTCACTGTCCGTTTACTCTATTTATTTTTCCTGAATCTGCCATAAGGACTGTTCTGCCCCACACCTAACTCCCCCAAGGCATCCCATCTGTTACTACCAAATCTGTTTAATCTAAAATGAGATATGCTATTAATTTGGGAAATAATCTGAATATTAAACTTGGGTCCCAGTCCTGTAACCCTTATTAGATGTGAATAGCCTTTTCTCACGTGTGTAGCCCCATGTAAGTCAATGAAGAATTGTTCTTGGATAAGTAACTGTGTGTGTCATGGAAATAAACACACATACAGCTCCTCCACTTTCTGTCCTGAAGAGGTAGTTCTCTCAAATAGCTTTAGGATCTCAACTTCAGCAATGCCTGAGCCTCTGACTGCCAGATGCCGAGACTCGATAACAGGGGATGAATCACTTGATAATTGCTCAGTTCTGTTCATTCCCTGTGAAGCATATGGCATTGACCACTGTTGGAAGACAGGACACCAGGCTGGATGGACCATTAGTCGGACCCAGCATGGCTGTTCTTACCACTTTCCCAGTGGCAGAGTTACAGTCTGGTGGGACACAATCTGAATATCAGTCACACTGATGGAAATGAAGTTGAGGAATGCATGTTCTAAGAGTAGAGGCAGGCTTTTCCCTAACTGCCTGATAGATAACACACATCAGAGGGCCTTTGAACTTTTGGAAGTCTACAAGTAGCCGTAGCTAAGTTACATTTTACAGAGAAGTTATAAATAACGGCAGGCAAACTTCATAGGTTTCAAAGGTCCAGTTCAGTTAAGCATCCAGAATTTTGAAAACTTATCCCAAAATCATCCAAACCTCTAATGTGCAGAAATCAGACTGGCAATCTCATGAGAACAAACTACTGAATCTCAGAATAAAGGTTCAGAACACGTCTAGTGAGTTGAGTGAAGCTTTGGCTTGCTTCTTTTTCTATCCAGATCTATTCATCCATCTTTAGTTATAAACCTATGAAAAATAGGGCTATGATAGTGATTGTGTTATTCAGGCATTTACAATGGCCTTGCAAAAGGCAGTGCTGCATCACTCATTGTTTTCCTTTTCAATAGCTATATCAGCAAAATAAATACAGAAGATATATATGTAGCAAGAAAGGGTGGATTTCATCTTGTTTTTGTTATATTATCCTGACTTACAATAACATTTATCATCCCACAGTTTGATTCATTATAATTTATGTTTACCTTTTATCTTCCTAGAAGAAAACAGTATCAGCCCTCTGAGGATAATAGAGAAGCAATGTTATTTAATTATTCCAAACTATCTTGTACTTTGGTACACAGAAGATAACAGTCAACATACAAGCTACAAGTTTGCTGATACACAAGCTGTGGTCAAGATAAAATATTTAACAGCAGAAGAAAACACACTTTACAATACAGCTGCTATAACGGGGTTTTAAACAAAGGGGAAAAAATCCTGGTTACCACTGCTTTTAAAAAGATACATAAGACAAAATATAAATGGTCCTTAAAATGACTTGATTTTAAATGGAGATATATGGATGCAAATTGCTGTTTGGCTTGCAAAAATCTTCTACTGCCCTTGTCTATGGAGTGTGAGAGGGAGAGATTACACTGGCAACTGTGAGCTATAACACTATCAGGGCACATCAAGAGGTACTGATGATATCATGAAAAAAGAAAAGGAGGACTTGTGGCACCTTAGAGACTAACCAATTTATCTGAGCATAAGATTTCGTGAGCTACAGCTCACTTCATCAGATGCTCAAATAAATTGGTTAGTCTCTAAGGTGCCACAAGTACTCCTTTTCTTTTTGCGAATACAGACTAACACGGCTGTTACTCTGAAACCTGATGATATCATGGTAGTTGTGCAAACAAAGCTTGAATAGGTTGTGATATCACAGAGCCCTGAGGTACATCTCCCCACTCAGGGACAACCCCCCCACCACACACACACTGTTCCTCGGAAGTTCTTGTCAACTGCTGGAAATGGCCCACCTTGATTATCACTACAAAAGGTCCCTCCCCCTGCCCGCCCCCCCTCCTGCTGGTAATAGCTCACCTTAAGTGATCATTCTCATTACAGTGTGTATGGTAACACCCATTGTTTCATGTTCTCTGTGTATATAAACCTCCCCACTGTATTTTCCACTGAATGTATCCGATGAAGTGAGCTGTAGTTCACAAAAGCTTATGCTCAAATAAATTTGTTAGTCTCTAAGGTGCCACAAGTACTCCTCTTCCTTTTATGTATTTGAAGGTTTGCAAAAAGAACAACACGGGCCCAATTCTCAGCGGATGTAATAGAATGAACCCCTGCCACCTACATTTCATATCTTAATGTCCATGAGGTCCTACATAAGTCTCTCGAGCACACTGACCAAGTCAGATAACACGGAGATAGAGATGTGTTTTTTCACATACTGAAGGCACTGTAACCCATGTCTCCTCATTAACGCTCCCTCCTCAAAGGTCCCATGGATACACTGACCAGAACCCCATGTGAAAGAGTCATCAGAGCAGATGGGCAATTGCCTATACCTTGAGAGATCTCCCCAAAAGGAATAGAGTCACTTAGTAATGACTCTCTCTAATTCTGCTGGCTCTGCAGATGTGTCACAGATGTGTCAACTATGGTCAATAAAAAACATTTAACAGGTTTAAAAAGTCAGCATGGACAATTTATTTATATTCAGTTCCAGTAAGAGATAACGCTCTACCCAGGACTAATATGAAACTGATAGGCCCTTCCTCAAGAAACTAACAATCATTCTGTAATATCCTTCCAATAATCTCCTCAACGCTTCCACACTGGCCTTCACTAGCCAAGAGGTATATGGGTCCAGCTCACAACTCTTAGGCCACAAATCCCTTGGTACTTTCAGTACTTCAGCTGAAACTCTGGCAGAGACTGGGACATTCATAACCTCCAGATACAGCTCTGCTACACAACTCACCGTCCATACGAATGATCTTAGAAACTCTCTACTATAAGAAACATTCCTCTGATGCACAAAAGTAAAATATAGTACGATCCTAGAAATGTGTGCACTTAAGATCCTTTTTCATCAAAAATCTGGTGACCCTACGATTCCTATGTAAGTGTGAATATTCTACCTTTGTCTCCCTAGTCTTGTGTCTTATATTGATCACAGCTTAACCCAATTTCCTCAGACTCACACCGTTTCATACAGAAGTGCTCTATTACATGTCACTGAGCCCTAATTATCGTCAGTTACTAGTAGTAGTATTCATTTTATGGTTATACGTATATAACCCAATTGTCATGGGGGCCCTAGATGTTGTATAAACACATAGTAGGAGAAAGTACCTACACCGTAGAGTTTACAGTCTTAAATGGATAAAGCTGACAAAAGATGGGAGAAAGAAATTATTATCCTCATGTTACAGCTGGGGACCTGAAGCAGAGTGATTAAATGACTTGCCCAAGGTCACACTGGAAATATGTGGAGAAGCCAGAAATTGAACTCTTGAGTCCCAGTCCAGGGCCTCAACCACAAGACTCTCTTTCCTCCCGTCTCTTATTTCATAATTTAAATTTCACGTCATGCATACAATCTTTACAGACTATGCTACGGGATCTCCCCGTGTTCTCCCTTTGATACATGTACATAACTTCCATTAGCTTCAGTGAGGTTTATGCATGCATTTCAAGAGGAGAATAGACCCCATGAGTGTTTTAACAATCAGTATAATGAAGCACTGCGTATCCAGACTGTTGAGACTGTTTCTAACCATTGTGTTCTATACACACTGCTTGATTTCCAAAGATACTCTGGGCAGAAATGATTTAGAAAACAGCTCACAAGTAAACTAAAGCTCTTCTAATAAAACAAATATTTCATAGTTCATTTAATCTAAGATATTGAAAAGAACTGCCAGTCCTCAGGTATGTGACCTGAAGCACAGAAGTTTATTGCTTTCTCCACAAGGGAGTAGACATGTTTGGAGTAAAACAGATGCTGCTAGGCAGGGCTTCCTTTAACCTAATAGTCATATCCCAGGACCACTAATCCTTTCCTCAAGAACTAGATAAAAACAGCAGGAAGTGGAGGTCAAATAAATTTCACATTTTTCTGGCTTTCATCTTTTACATTACCATGTGGATCCAAAAGTGACAACTAACAATCAGCTAGATAAAAACTTCTCTAATTTATAATGGATTTTTTTAAATGCACAGAACAAGAGTTTTTAGTGTTCTTAAAATTTGATCCCCTCCCCGCCAAGATAAATCTTTCACTATCACACAGGCTCTTTGCTTTACTGAAGCACTCAAAGAGAGGCCTACTTGTCTTTTTAGTCCCTCTTCTCCTCCCTTTTTTCTTCCATTCTATGAACTGCTTCATTTTGTCATCATATAGTTTATTTGCCATCATAAGAAGAAAGAAATAAAGGGAACAGGGTGTGTGAAAGATATGCAGTACAGCAGCCTATCTGCAATCAGAACAAGCAGAACAGTCATATTAGGTGAAACTCTCCCCTGGGCAACGGACCCATACAAGACCTATGAACATCTTAAGTCCTATTAAGGGATGAATCTAAGTGGGACATTAGTGATGCTTATGCTTTGTGCTAGCCCTCTGCAAAGCAGTGAATTTCAAACATTGTGACATCACTCCTTACATGGTTTTGCTATTTCTTAATCATTTATTCAGATCAAGTAGCAATTTATGCCAATTCTTATTAATTTGAAATATCATTTGTTTTATCATTTGTATCATTTGATATCATGTGTATCATTTGTTAGATTAATAAATAAAAAGATTCAGTGTATTATATTCCCCATAATCAGCCTTATTCCCCTGCATGACTCTCTTTCCCACCAAGACCCTATTAAGCTGAGTCTATGGTGCTTCCTCAGGGCACACAAAAACTTGTAGCAGCTGTTGTGAATCCAGATCTGCCTAATCAGTTGAATGGTGTCCAACTCTGTATGCCTTATCATTCAGTTCTTACTGCCACACCCACATTTCCATTTGGAGCCAGCACTTGTGCCCTGTAGTAGATACCAAATCACAGTTCTACTTCCGTGTACGTAAATGGGGGTTTTCAATCGTCTCATGGATCTTATTTGCATCTTTATAACAATCTCTTTCTGCCCACTCGAGGTCAAAGTTGCCTGCCTGATTCTGATAATCATGACCCTACAATGACTTAGGGTTTGTTCGTTCATCTTTGTCTTTCACCTTTCCATCAATGAAAAACAATATAGTGGAATGAATGAATGAATTTCCACCTAGATAGCTTTTCACCACTTGCATTGCATTTAAGCACTCAAAAAACACACACACTCAAGTATGACTAAGAGCTTGCCCTCCACACAGGTGAATTTCACCCAAAGACAAAACTGAAACAATTCAGAGATTTAGTTTAAACAACATTATCTTCACTTTAACTGAACATCCAAACTCATTGAAGATATCTGTCCTTCACATGACCTTCAAACACCTTCCAACCATTACATACTCTGGCTTACCCTTTCTGCTAGCACTTTTTTGGGCAAGTAACCAGGGAGATTGTCTGCTCTCCTCTCAATGGCAGGAAGACCATTCTGCTGGGTCTCCCTTCTAAGCAATTTAGACCTGAATGTTGCTCCAGAGTTTCCCATTGAAGTTGTGCATCAGAGTCTGCCTCTGAAAAGCCCACAAATGCGCACAGACTTTTTCCCAAGAAATCTAAGAAGATATTTAGGTTTGGCATCGATGGACAAAAGAGCAAACTATTTTTGCTGCAACTCAGTTGTTTCACATAGCCAAACCATTGCCATTTCAGCTTCTTTGAGGTCAGTAACATGTCTTTCATAATGATTTGCTCTCTTACCTATTTATTAATCTTCCTAAACATACCAAGCTTTATACCTTCTGGTGCATCATTGTCTACTTATATGCGTTAACTTCTTTTTTGGTTGAGTGCCCAGATCTTTTGCTTTATGGGTCCTGACTAGCAGTGCACAAAACTATTAAAACTCTTAAAGATGAAGTTCCTTTCATGAACCAGGAAAAAGGCAGATTTAGTCAGTTGCATTTAATGTACAAGGCTTTTCACACAGCTGTAACAAGTATACTGTTTTCTACTTGTTTTCTAACAAGTATGCTGTTTGCTACTTCCACCAATAATGTAGAAGGGCATGAGTCCATTCTGTAGGTAAATGAAGAAGTGGGCATCAACATTACAGATCATTTCAGGTCAGACATACTGAAATGTCCACAAAGAGACCTAGGAATCATGACATTTGTCTTGTGTGTACAGATAGATGGTAGGTGTAAGTCTAAATAGATATATGTGTTTGCTTTCAACAAATTTATTATTCAGAAAGTAGGGAAGTCAGATGTCTTCATCGTGGTCTGTTGGCTAGCAATATAACCGTATTATCAAAAAGCAAGTCATAACCAAGGAAATAGATGTCATCTGTATTAATCTTAACCAGTGTACAATTAATCAATATTTCTCTTCTCTATTCTCTAGAACTGTCATTTATTCTGTATGAATTAACTGTTAAATATCCAGATAGGAGAAAGAAACTCAGTTGAAATAAGAATCTGTCTACCAAAAAATATGAAACCAGATGTAATTACTAACATTGAATGTGATTGCTGGATTGTTGTTTAAGTAATTGTGTAATTTGGGAGACTGTGACTACCAGTAGGACCCCTGTGATACCTAGCTGATTGGTTATGCTGGCCAATGGTATACTGTAAGCACATTCATAGCCATTTTTATTATACTAATCCACCTGTATACAACATATCCTTGGCCAGTCTGTCTATATGCATTGGGTACCTTCTTTCCTTCCTGCAGCTAACTCATTTCATTTCAACCAGTTGGAGACACTTGCAAAGAACTGATGATGAGGATAAGTAAGGAGAGAGGAGGAGGGTAATAATAATACTTTGCACTTTATACCACTTTCCAGCTGAGGATCGAAGACTTTACAAAGATGAGAAGATACAATGGGGGAAGGTGCTACTTCTTAAACGATGGAACCACTCAGGAATGAGGCAGCTCTTCAGAGCCAGCGCTGGCTGAAAAGGGGAAGGGGAAAAGAGAAAGGGTCAGAAAGAGGAGAGACCTGGAAAGTTTATAAGATGAGAAGGATAGAGACATAGAGCACTCATGGGAAAACACAGCGATCTGACACATTTTCACGGGGAAATTGTGGTAACTTTATTTTTTGCATTTGTATAGCACTTTCCATTTGAGGGTCTCAAGGTTCACACATAGTAGAATATTAAGACTGAACCCACATCTCTTTCTACACTTCACCATCACTAGGCACTTCCAACAGACTAAGTGAATTCCATCCAAACTAGGGACCAAATTCTCCACCCCTGCCTCATCCTACAAATATGTTGTCTTCAGACCTATTGCTGCTGGAAAGTCAATTATTTATTTTACATATCTGAAGAAAATCCTGGCTCATGAATAGTAGAAAAGAGTCATTTGTTATGTCAGTAAGTATTTACTGTTCCACCTGTTTAATCATCTATTGTCCTGAAGTTTGGAGCTCAGGTAACCGGCGTATGAAAATGAGGGCACTCTGACTGATTGGTATGATTTAATGCAAAACTATTACTCACTTCTTTATCTTTAGCAAGATATCAAAAGTCACATCAGGTTCACCTTCAATAAATATATATGCACAAAAGTCAAAGTGACCTCCATTGATTTATTCATTTGTTTTATCAGTAGAGGATCCAGATGTAAATAAACAACCAGTGATGGCATGATATCATGAGATGTCACCTTAACTCCACGTATTCACATAATACAATGCAGTTATCATAAGACAGTAATTACACATGATACCTAGAGAAAAACCAGGTAAAACAAACATTTTAATCACATTATTTTTAATTTGCTCATGTATTTTCCAGCAAAATGTTTCTAAAGATGAATTTAAAATTGAAAAAAGGAAGATACTTTACTCATGTATTTTTACAGTAACAATGCTGTCTTTCTTTTATGTCAACTTTGCATCTAATTTTCCAGCTACTGTTGTTTGGTGTAATTGTATGTACGATAATAAGGTATGTCAGTCATTAATATAATACAAACCATGAATGAGATAAGAGCCCTGGAGCTTCTAATTGAACCCCTTTCCTGCTTCAAACCTCTATTCCTTGAGCATATTCCTACAGAGTGTTCCATTGTTAAAGTTAATGATGAGAATAAAACAAGATTGGGGTTGGGTTTAAGAAAACTATTGTTCTAGAAATATTTTATATTATTATTTACACTGGACTCCAAGGGCTAAGTGTTCAAGAACTCTGGTACTTAGCATCTAGCAGCTCCTGTTGTGACACTTATGATCACATTTAAGTGGGAGCTAAGCTCTTATAAAAAAAAAAAAAAAAAATCAGGCCGCTAATCTACTTAAACTTTTGAGTATTTGTTTTGTTTGAATTTCCATCAAGTGATTTTAGTTTGAGCAATGCCAGATTGCAGGATTTGCAGTGCAGGGGATTGGCAGATAACAAGCGCATACTAATTTTTAAATTCTTTTATATCATTACAGGAGCTAATGAATCAGGCCAGTCACTGTATGGATCGTGAAAATGGTACAGTCATCTCATGATTCAAAGACACCTAAAACACAACAGACTTATCAAAATTAGGCAAAATTTAAAGACAAGCCAGATCCCAGGAAAGGACTTTACAGAAAACTGTGCTCATATGATTCAGCACAATGGCCACGGCAAAGAGAATATCTTTCCAAGTGTCAACTCTACATTGTTATGTTCAAAGTGAAGCTTTGTAATGAAATGGCCATTTCTGAGCTTCCTGCTGAAAGCAGCTATACTAAGAATCATGACCACAGCGGCTGCCCCAATCTGCCAGCCAGGTTCCATCTTGATTTAATTAACAATAAGAAAGACATCTAAGCTGTTTATTATTTTAGCAAAATCTCCTCTCTGGCCATCCAGATCTCCACAATGCCCCCCTCCTGGCCATACAAAATTTGGCTGCTAAAATCATCTTCTTTGGCTGCCACTCCAACCATGTCATTGACTCTTTGACAGCACAAACCAGACTTAAAACAAGCTTTCTAAAGGGCTAGCTGAAGAGTCCTCCTCACAGGAAAATCCTCCAGTAGCACGAAGCTGGTGTAGCTCTAAGCCTTGCTCCCCTCATAGCCTTTTTGATTGGGGATGAGACATATGGGGAAAGAGGCATAGCTGGATTTGTGCTGCGTTCCATCTATCCCACTGACCAGTTGGTGTTGTTTCAGCTAGGCAAAACTTAGAGCAACCATCAGGTTGTAATTTGGTGGGCTGGAGCTGAACTAGTTCCCTGTATGCCCCCGGATCAGGGACATAAATGTGGCATAAAAGCAACCTTTTCTCCTTCCCCGCTCCACCCCATTCAGTCCTGTTCTAGACACAGCTCATATAACACAAGGACAGGGCCCATACTCAGTAAGCAGCCAGGAAGAAACCAGAATTGGAGGAGGTTGCTAGGATTTTAATATGTCATTATGGAATCTAAAAATCTCTCTGTACATTAAAATGTATTAGAACATGTGATTTACAGATCCCTGAATGAACTGGTTATTGCATGAGTGCTTGTAACATTCTTGTCCATCTGAACGGCTACATGTATCAGTTTTTCAAAAGACCTTTGGGCAGGATCCACAAAAGTTTTTAGGGCCTGAAGTCCCAGTTCTAAGCACCTCTGCAATCCGCAGAACTCCTGCTCAGTGGTTGCCTAACCCTGTAGATGCCTAAAGTTTTTTCCTCCGGGCATGTGCACTGTACCTCACACTAGAGTCCGGGCACCAATCTCCTGCCTGAGTGCACTACTGCCTCCAGATAGTCATCCAGACACCTATCTCCCACCTCAGCCCTAGAGCTATTTACACACTGGGAAAGATGGGAATTCAGCTCCCCAAAGTCACGTGGCGGGGCCTGATTTGGTAGGTGATCTCTAAGCACACCTACCAGCTCGGCCCCGGCAAACAAGTTCACATCCTGTGGGAGTACACTAGGCTAAAGGTGATAAGGGAGGTTCTCCTCTCCCAGCTATTTTGTTCGGGTCCCACATGCAACTTAGGCAGAGGAGTGCCTATCTTCCCCCAGTTCATGGATCACTAGCAGAGTTAGGTTCGCCTGAATTAGTTGCCTACGCTCCCTATACAATGAATGGGGAGAGGTAGGTGCCTTAGACTGTGACTCACAAAGCCAACATGGTAAGAGGGAAGCTGTGTAAGTTAGTCACTGGGAAAGGCACCTACCTGTGCTAGTGCAGCCTTTTGGTAGAGCATATTTCTCCACTGGAAATGACGTATCGGAACAAAGTGTGGAAAATATCGAATACAGCCTTCCAAACCTGGCATGGGGACTTAGCAGTCCAAATGCAAAATGCACTTGAGCCTAATAGTATAAAACCTTAGGATATTTTATTTATTCTAGTTCAATAAATGAATGGAATTTCGTTAGGTTGATTTAATATACTATACGGCGTATTTCCTTATTTACACCACAGTATTTACCTAAAATGGAAGTGGACTAACTTTAAAAATTAAAATCAAATTGGCAATGTGTAATATGAAGGAATAAGGTAGTATTCCTTTAAATTGTTTGTGAGCCCTCTAGAGGAACTCACTTTGTTCTTTGTTTTAGAAGTCACCAGAACCAGTCAGAGCAGCAGTAGGTATGTAGTTAGGCTTTGTTTGTGTACATTTAGTGAACACAGTTATTTGGGTCCCAACTGTTCCTGGGTGCTTTTGTCATATTATTTTTGTTGTGTAAAGAGCAAAGGTCACAAAACATTGGCAATTTTTTTTAAGTGAACCTACTTCATAGATATTAAGGTCAGAAGGGACCACCATGATCACCTAGTCCGACCTCCTGCACAACGCAGGCCACAGAATCTCACCCACCCACTCCTGCGATAAACCTCTCACCTATGTCTGAGCTATTGAAGTCCTCAAATCATGGTTTAAAGACTTCAAGTGCAGAGAATCCTCCAGCAAGTGACCCGTGCCCCAAGCTACAGAGGACGGCGAAAAACCCCCAGGGCCTCTTCCAATCTGCCCTGGAGGAAAATTCCTTCCCAACCCCAAATATAGCGATCAGCTTCAAATACCAACCCTAGAGCCTCCTCAGATACAATAGACTTAGGAATGTTCTTTTCCCATTAACAACAAAAGACTAACTACATCATGGACATTTTCATTAGTTTCAAGCTATTTTTTTAGGGCAATATTTTTTAGCATAAACTGTTCTAGAACTAAGGGCTTGTCTCCACAAAGTCCAACTGAGCTTCCACTATGCATGAGCTCTGCTAAGGAAGAAGAGCCCTAATATATTTGTATTAGATGGGGCCTGAAAAAAAGTAACTACTTTAGTGCACAGTAATTTTTTTTATTTTATTTATTTATTCATTTTTAATAAAGCAGCTTGCTTACAATATGAAATAGCACTGAATTTACCCTGGATGGACTATATAACTAACTATATCATGCCTGCAGTACAATGGAGCTGATTCTTCTCTCACATGGATATGAATAAGCAGTAAGTTGCTCTAATATAAAATTGGTTTAAGTAAGAGCACTCACAGTCCTAATGCAGCTAAGGTTCTACAGGCAGAGACAATTTTATTTTTACTCATAGAGGGAGCAACATAAGAAGACCCATTCAGGACACTTACCACCTCCTCTCTCTCAAGACCACAGCATAGGAGTGCAACTGTCTCTCTGTCTCTTTTCTACCACTTTCTTTTTGATCCATACGCACGTAAGAATCTGGCGCTGAGATTAATATAGCCAAGGGTTAGGTCTACACTGCAGTCAGGGGTGTGACTGCAACATATGTAGACATGTGTAGCCGCTCTAGTACATACCCAAGTCCTGGGTGGGCTTGTACAGCCTGTACTGCCATGGCTTCACTGCTATTGGTAGTCAAGCTAGCTAGACCAAAGATAGCACAGGTATGTCTCTATGTACCGCAGTAACACCTCTGACTGCAGTGTAGACCTAGCCTTAGGTATCTCAGGCAGATTCTCATGTGCAAGCATATCAAAAAGAAAGTAAACCATTCACACCGAAAGTGGTTGAAAAGAGAGGAAGATGCAGGGAGACGGTTGCATTGCTCCTCCATGGTCATGAGAAGGAGGTGGTGGAAAGTTCCCTGAATGGGTTTTCTTCTATTGACCACTCAGTAAAAATAAATGTTGATTCTGTCTCTGGAAAGGGAGGAAAGGTCAAAGCTTTTCCACTGTCCCATCTTCACCAGAAAGTCTGAAAAACAGTTATCTTAATACTGACAAAGAAATCAAGTATTCCTTTTCCTCCCTCTCCTGGAGGACACAGCCATTAGTGGGGATCACTGTATACTTGAGGGATGGACCAGTTTTGTACTGACAACCTAACCATTCAGACTCTTTTCCCTGCATTTATCCAGTAGAAAGAATGCACCAGAGAATCTCTTCTAATCCTCCTCCTGTTGCTCCTTCTTGTGTGAGATAGAGACGGAAAGTAAAAGCAACACTTTGCTACCCTTCCTGCCCTAACCCCAGACTAGGTTAAGGTTACTTTATATTTTTAGCTAAAGGCCTTATATAGTTATCTGCCTTTTCATCCTACTGTTTCCTCTTCTGTAACACACAGAATTAGAATCGGGAGCATGATTTTGCTGAACATGCCGAATCTTCTTTTACTATGTGGTTAGGAATAAAACCTAACAACTGTGATGAAAATCTGTTTCCCTTCAGCTACCCATCCCCATTGTACATATCTCTAGTGTACTTTGTTTGCTTGCGGCTGTGTGAGGTTCTCAGTGCTCAGGTTTGAGTTAGTAAGTGTTGGAGCAAGCATGCTGATGATTTTTTTTTTCTCGTAACAATATGAGTCTTCTATTCACAACTTCTATTCCTTAGCTATTATCTTTGATCATCAATATTATACAATCTTTGCCTGCATGCATGGAACACATGCAAATCTGTCTTTCATTTCCAGACTCAAGATGCTCCCATCTGTTCCCTTGAGACACAGCAGCATGCCTCATAGGAAAATAGAGCACCATCAAGGATTCATACTATGCTCTGAAGTGATGAGAATTCACTCAGCAGTGGTGGCAGCTGATTTATATTTGTGGAGTCTTCCCACACATTGAGAATTGCCACAATCTGTCCTTGAGCCAGACATCTATTACCTCTATCTCCATTTTACAGCATTGCTTAAAATCATCATTTTAACTAGTAAGATATTTAAAATATATCCATGGCTCATCAGCAAGAACCTATGCTGTAATGTACAAATTACTGACCTTTTCAATTATTATCAACCTGTTCAATTAATCTGTTCTACAGTAATTGTTATAGCAAGTCACATTTAGAAGTCACATTCAACCTGCCACTCCCTCTTGACCTAGGAATATAGGGATTGCCATACTGTATCAAACCCAAGGTTCATCTAGTCTAGTATCCTGGCCCCCATCAGAGGCCAGTACCAGATGCGTCTGAGAACAATGTAAGAACCCCACAGTAGGCAGATGTGTCTCCTCAAGAGGAGAACCTAGTTATACAGCTATTTAGCAGGCAAAAGAAAGGGAGCTGCTCTCCTACACACCCCCTAAGGTCTGCAGCGCTGGTCCTGAGGACCTATAGTGATTTGCAGGAACAGGCCTTCCTTTGGGCATACCTTAGCACATATGTAGCATAATGGGCCAGATCCTCAATTTATGTACATAGTCATTACTCAGTTGGAGTCAGTGGAATTATGACAATGTACATCAGCTGGGGACCTGGGCCATTGGCTCCTGCCCACGGGATGGAGGAAGGGACTGTGATTAGGACACACTGTGTTCTGCAGAGCAAAGGGACATTTCCTCCCACCCCTTAATGTGATCAGTGAGTCAAGGTCTTCAGCTGGGGTAACTTGGCACAGCTCTACTAACTTCAATGAAACTACCCTCGTGTACACCATCTGTGGATCTGACTCACCACATCTTCTTTTAGTATTATTGCATTAAATGCTAAGATGAACAGGAAAACAGCCAGCTTCCATGGGTATCTTGCTTTACCTTGATGGACTATTAACGCAAGATACTCAGCTCACTGGTAGCAGAAACAGTAGTTGGCAATTTGTAAATTAGTTGCCCTCCTCTCAGGCAGAGGTTCTGAAACGCTAAAGGTTCAGACACACGGCACTGGATATTCTATAGGCCAATTAAGCAGTTTCATTGGGGGGACATGGCTAATGTGATCATCTTACTTTTATACAAAATGCAACAAATTGTCTGCCATTTGGTACAAAATTAAAGGTGTTTGGTAAACAACAAGCAAACTGCCTATTATTCATTTACTATGTACAAAATAAGGTTTCATTATGAAGGAGACAAAATTTTATAGTTAAGTGTCTAGTCACTTCAAGCCTGGACTTAAACATTCACTTTGTTATTTTTATTACCAAAAAGAACTGTCCTTCTCATACAGACATTATAATATGCTAGCTTTTGTCAGTAATTGTCCCAGATTCTGTAAACGGTGGCATTGAGAATATGTCAAATTAAAGTACCTACCTTTCTAGTAAGATTCATTCTAGTAAGAATCACAACCCAAAGATGGATTTGCTGGTTACTGCTTCTTATATTGCACCAAGGAATATGACTAAGACTATATATTTTAATTTATTTTTAATGGGTATTTAAATATAAATGTTGTCCTCTTACTAAGTAGATTTGCCTTAAAAGTTCCAACATTTTTCTAACTTGCAATTGATCTACTTTTCCAGAAAAATTTGATGCATCCTTTTACTTTAAAAAAATGAAACTGAAAGTTGCCGAACTTTTAGTAATAATATTGGGCCAAATTCATCCATGATGTAACTATTAACTAAAATAGACTACACTAGGGTTTAATTTAGACCCATATAAACTGTGTCCTGGTTATATTAAACCCTTTTGTATACTACTCCTAATAAAGATATCACTTTTTATATTCGAAGTTTCAAAAGCTATCCTGGGAGGAAAGTGCAGTATAAGATTTGGAACCACTTCCATTGCTACTAATAACAACTATATTTATTTTCTTTGGCAACCAATGCCCTAAGGCTTCAGAGAGCTTTTGCAAAAAAACAAACAAACAAAATAACACAATTACACAACAAGGCAATATGTCGTAATATAAGACCAGGACAATAGAGGAGATTACCCCTCACAAATAAAATACCTCCCGTAAAAATGGCCCCAAAACAGCATTTTAATACACAACTAACATTCAAATGAGAATAATAAAAAAATTTAAAAAGCCTGGAGTCTTGCTCTGGAGGGTGCTTTAGCACAGACATTTTCTAGTTTTCCTCTAAAAGAGGCCTTGCCTTTTGTTCTCCCTCAACTATATTTTGGAATGGCATTAATGCCAGTCTTCATAATAACCATTGTCACCACACTCCATAGGCATCAAATAGATCTTGAGGTGATTATCCATCCATTAACTACCATGTTTGAATTTTGCATGTTTCTTACTCCCAAGCTGATTATAAGAGTTTGAGTCGATCATCTGTTTGCTTTTAGTAGGAATTGGTCACTAAGTGCTAGTGGGGATAAGATCCACCAGCAATTCACCTATATTTATGAAAAGAGAGAGGGTGTTTTTAAAAACATCTTTTTCTTCTCTGCTCAGCTAACCAAACCCCTCAAGTCTGCAGCACTCAGAAGGAGAGGTTCTTTTGTGCAATTTCTTGTCTTCCTGCTTCCTACGGAGCCTTAGGAAGACACAAAGGGGAACAGAGAAAGGGAAAGTACTTGAAATTTTCCCTGCATATAATAGCCTCCCCTGCTCTTCCTCTCATTCCCTCAACCCATATGTATTAGTTAACATTTATTACGGAGATGCCTAAGGGCTAGCCAAGAGTGGGGGCCCCTTTGTACTAGGTGCTGTTCAAATACAGAATAGTAGATGGAGACTGCCCACAGACTTTACAATGCAACCAGACAAGACAGATATGGGAGCGGGGGCAGGGTGAGGAGTGGAACACACACAGAATGAACAATGGGATGGCAGCAAGTGCCATCTTAGGTCCCTAATTTTTGTGTGTGGGGGGGAGTTTGTGGGGGCGTGTTACTTAAAAGTGGATCAGCTAAGGAAAAAGCAAGGGAAAGGATAGGGTCAACAGGGGCAGATGTAGAGTGAAGCTGAGGTGAAGAGACTAAGAGAGGGAGAGGGAGGTTTGGAGCAAATAGCCAATCAGCACAGGGCAGGGAAAGTCCAATCAAACTACAAAGACTTTTCAGAATTTCCAAGGGATCAGAGGTCCCTGCTTTGGCTGCTTCTACCCTCCTGGCTGGAGTCTCTGGCCATCTCCTCTCTGCAGTTTTCTCTCAAGCCCACATCGTGGGGGGACGGTAAGGCACCTTAGCCTACTCAGGTATAATTCTATCTTCACATATACCTATGGACTTCCTAACATCTGCCACAGCAGGGCTCCCCTCCTGCAGACCTTGTACACCAGCTCAATTTAAGATGTTGGTGCTTGAATCACACTATTGAGAGCATTGATTGCTTTGTAGTTGAGGCACTGCACTGAGATTCAGGAGATTTGGCACAGGCTGCCTGGTGACCTTGGTACCATAACCACCATGCAGATCAGGAACTGAGGCATGGGGAGAAGATGATACGCCATTTCCCCCGGTCTTTGCCTGTCATGTCTATTTTGATTGTAAGCTCTTCAGGGCAGAGACTCTTACTATTTACATATGTAAGCAGAGTCAGGATGAGCTCCACCCTGAAATCTGGTGGTGAGTTGTGGCAAGTTGTGGAAAAGAACTTCAGGGGCTGATCTCATTTGCATAGACACACCCACCCCACTTAGCATGAGCCCATAGCTGCCCAAATGGTCACTTTGGCTGCTGTGGGATCCCCAGTTTCTCTGTTATTGGGGCAGGAAGAATAAATTGTTATTATACGGATTGTGTGAATCAAGGACAGTGGAACTGTACTTGACCTTTTGTTATGATGGAGGGACTGCCATCAAGTAAGTAGCACTTGCTAAGCAAGGGGCATGGGTTCCAAAACTCAGTGAATGGAGAGAGGCTGAGGACAGGTATTAATACCTGATGGTATGGGCACCCTGGTGAGGGCCTTATATGCTAATTGTACTTTCTTTTCTCTGTGGAATATCAGAGCTAATTTTGATTCCATGAGCTGCAGCGGCTCATGGGACGGCTGGCAGAGCAGCTCTTGGAGCACAGCGGTTCACGGGGTGGCTGGAACAGCTCATGGGGGCAGCTGGCAGAGCAGAGCAATTCATGGGATGGCTGATAGAATGGAGCGGTGCCCCATGGAAAGGTTGGGGCAATCAGCTTTGGACCACATAAGGTGCCCCTTAACCTCCCCCCATCTCCACCCAGGTTGGGAGGTAAAACTCTGCAGATAAACTTTCGAACTCTGTTGCTGCACTGACCAGGGATAGAGACTTTTGGGTTGTGGGACTTCAGGTGACTTTGGGTTGTGGGCTCAAGAACCCAAGGGAAAGGTCACGCCCCAATTTGCTTGGGGTGGGTTTTTTTTGCTCTTGGGTTGTGTTATGAATCCTGTTGGTGGTGTTTCCCCACCATAATGCCACATTGTTTCTCTCTGTTATTAAAAGGCTTTTGCTACACTCAAACTCTGTGCTTGCAAGAGGGGAAGTATTGCCTCCTGGAGGCACCCAGCGGGGGTGATATATATTTGTCCCAGGTCATTGGGTGGGGGCTCGAGCCGGTTTTGCATTGTGTTATTGGAATGAAACCCCTAGATACTGACCCCAGCCCTTGTTGCTGCCAATTCTGATGGGCAGAAGGGTTACACATACAGTGGGGCCTCTAGGAGCTATGGCAATGCAAAATATAATAAAATAAAAATAACAACATTCCTGGACAAAAAACTAAGAGTCAAGTCAAAGTGATTTTTAGTGGAGTCCCAAACCACATTACTGATGCTTTACAAAGATTCTGCAGTTAAAATAAACAAACACCCTAGCCTCAGAATGTCTGAAAACGAACAGCTGAGTGATCCAGCCTATGCCCCACTGCCTCACGGTCCTTCATCACTGAATACCCACTTCCCACCCCTATTCAAAACTGCATACAGAATTTCACAAAAACATATGCAAAGGTCAAAACAACAAGTCACAACTTTCACCTTTAACTGTTCTTGTAAAGGGTACCCTTCCAAAGGGCTGTTTCATCTGTACATAAGTGAGACCAAGCTTCTCTTTTTATATGGCACATTGCGACTGTTCAGAAGCTGCTGGAAAATATGGAGATCTGGAAAAAAGTGTAATTATGGTTAATATTGCATCCACATAAGGAAGGGCCAGTCCTTGGAAATAGGGATCTAAAGTGGCAAGTCTATAAATCGTGATATTTACACACGCACACGCCCCCAACCTCTGTCCCCTCTGACGTACACATATTTGTCATCTATACTGGTACTTTGACTTGAGCTATGCATCCAAACAGACTATTTGTGGAGTATTTGCGATTCACAGATCTATTATGCAGAGTTACCAGAGGTCAAACACAGAGCAATTCTATGCCTCTGATATCAGCCTGAACAGAAGCATTGTTCTTGGCAGTGACAGGAAAAAGGCACCATATCCAAATTACTGAAAGCCTTCTCATGACAGAAGAAAAAGCTGTCAGTTTAACAGCTGAACACAGAAGGTTCACCCAGTATATATATCCTTCTCATTCATGTAACATGAAACCCTGGAAAAAAGAAAAAAAAAAGCTGGAACTGTGTCAGATTTTTTTTAAATGGTAAAAGCTCTTGTCATCACTGAACAAAGAAAACTGGCCATTTGTGTTGCCAAGACAGTGCCACTGAATTACTAAACTGAAGGAGAGAGAAGGGTCTCAATATATATTTACAATATGTATATATAAAATACACTACATACTGTATACACACCATTTTATGTATTTTATATACACACACCCTTTTTATATTTATACGGTGTATTTTATAAGTATATACAGTATATATCAAATACTTAATGTTTCATTTCCATGTTGGGTGAAACTGTTTTGAATTCCCTTTGTTATTGTCTTTCCTACCCACCCAAACAATATCTAAGAGCCAAATTCTGCCACACTCAGTCAAGTTGTGTCATTTCTTACTCCCTGAGGAGTTCCCTTGGCTTCAGTAAAATTACATGTGGAGCAAAGTACTACTCAGCATTAGTGAGAGTGGCAGAATCTGCCCCTCGGTGTCTTTTTAGAACTATAGTTACTATTACCATAACAATTTTTTTTTTTTTGCTGTAGAATAATTGTTAAATGTACACAAAATGAGCGACGTTCATTTGCAAATGCTGAATATGTTTCCCCGCTTACAGGTTACATCCCTATTACAATAAGGCAAAATTAAAAATACCAACAAGCATAGTGCACAACAACTAACCTACCTAGATTCATCGTGCAACTCGCTCATTGGATGGTGAACGTGCACCAGTCAGTCTCACCCACCACACAGTCCTTTAAGATATATCAATCCTGACATTAGATTGTATTGGATTTGTTTTCCACTGCTGCTACAGGTTTAGTTTAAAAAGTGAGGAGGATTATTTAGTGGGAGGATCAAAGAGAGGATGCAAACAGCCTCAGAGAAAAGTGAAGGCTCTTATGAAAATCCACCCCACTCCCTTTAAAATGCATGTGCGGTTCACCACTAATATCAAAGGAGATAGGTGACTATGGAGGGAGAAAGCGGGAATAAGTCCGCCATTGCTAATTGGCCTGAACGTTGACCTAAACAACTCTATCACAGATTCCTCACTCATTTCCTGAACTCCTGAGTAGACAGTAATTGGAGAGCAGAAGCTAAATCACTCAGGGTTTGAAGAAAGCTTCTGTTTAAATCAGATATTTGTCCTCAATGCTAAAAGATGGTTATATTACCTGACCCGCTGCCTGAAAGTGTAGATTCACACCATGGAACTAGATCCTCAGATGATTTAAATCAGCATAGTTCCATTGACCTAAATAGAGCTGGACTAATTTATGCCAGCTGAGCATCTGGCTCCATTTTAGTACAGCTATTCAAATTGTTATCCACTGCAAGCTCTATATTACACACCTTTTGAGCTAAAAAAAGATAGGTGAGATAGATGTAGACACATGCAACATTAGCATACAGTATTCGTATACTAAACATTGAAAATATTACAAGCAGAGATAGTTCTTTTGTTCCCTGTGGTTGCTTTTTACTACTGCAGATTAAGGAAAAGAGGAGCATCTTTGCTGCTTAGAAGTTTGTGTGCTCCTGCTGTTTCTCTCTCACTTGAAGTCATAACCCTCTGTTTATGGCAGCATAATTGTCTCCATGGAAACTAATTATGTTATCATGAAACAGAGCCCTCAGGTAATATTTGGACCTTTTGCAATTTAAAACCTAGTAAGCACACAAAGGAGAATGGTACAAGTAACTTTTGGGGGGTTCACTAATGGCTCTGAAAAATACAAAAAAATTAAAAAAAAGTTTGGGTCAAACCAAAACCAACATTTTTCAGAATTTTCAGGGAATGAAGAAAATTGTAAAAATTTTGTTTTCAATCAAACAAAATGTTTTGTTCACATCTTTAGCCTTTTTTAATCAAAGCAAAGTAAATGAAAGACTAGTTTCACAAACCTGAGGAGCAGCAGGTGATGAAGCCTAGTGGTGAGAGTACTCACTTGGGATGTGGGAGACAGGTTTGAATCCAGGCTCTGGAGAGATTCTGGGGCAGGACTTGAACACACAACCCTGCTCCTAGCTGAGTGTCCTAATCACCAGCCTACAGCATATTCCAGGCTCTCTCCATTATCTCAGCTGATTGTTTTGCCATTTCTGAATTTTCTCTCTTTTTTACTTTCAACCCAAACAATCTGCCAAAGTTAATGCAAATTCAAGAAAATGTTTATCAACCCAAATCTGTACGAGTCAGCAAAAAAAATTTGGGACCAAAATCATTTGCCCTGTGTTAACAGATTTCACATATCTATGCCTATTATCCTTATTGATACAAATTTGTGAAAACAAGACAGCATTCTTCTATTCATCCAAAATAAATGACTCAGCAGCTTAGGTATAGGCTAATTTCTCAGCTGTTCAGCATTATAATGGATGACTTCATTTGGATGCAGAAGTATCTGTGCTCCATATAAAGTAGGTGTTAGATCTTATTACTCTAAATTGTTGGCAACAGAAACATTGACTCAGAAAGAGGAGGATACAGTGAATCATGTTTATGCTAAAGAAATGAGTCCCATCATTGTTAAAGCTCCTATCATTATTATTTTTCTTGTGTTCCCAATTTAATACATTTATTCCACATTGAACTGCATCAAGATGAGCAGCGTATTGTGAAGGGGCTGTGGACCACTTTAGGTAATGTGCATATTGGCCCAAATTCAAACCCTTTCTGAAGTTAAACTTAAAATCAAAACCAGACTTTTTGTCATAGCTCTGCACCTCCTGGCTTTGGGGAATACTGAAGTGCACCTATACTTTTTTTCCCCAGACCTGCCAATGTGTTGTATATAGTAAAGACTTCTGGAAGTGTCTTTATTAAAGGTTCTCATTGGTAGACATCTGTTAACACAAAAGTGAAGATATTTGGTTTCTATGTGCAGAAAGAGACTTTGTAATAGTTAGATATACATACCCTAAGCAAAAACCTATCAATGAGTATAAATGCTTGCTAGCATTTAATTAAAAAGGGGGGGGGGGAAGCAACACATCTTTATTTTCAGTATCCCTGGGAAGAATGGTTAGAATGAGTGTGAACCAATGAAAAGCTTTCATAAACCACACATATCATCCTGGAGCACTCCCAGGGCTTAGTCTTGTGCCTGGAGTCAATGGCAAAATTGTAACTGACTTCAGAAGTGCAGTGGACTCCAAATCAGCTGATTTATGAAGATGCTTGGTAAAATGTCCAGATATTGATCTTTTAGCAAATATTTTCACTGACATTTGAATTGGGCAGAAGAATGGGGGGAGAGGGGAGGGCAGAGTCACAAAAAAATTTCACAAACAGTTCAAAGTCATCCTGTTTCTCAACCAGCTCTACCTGGTAACCATTTGTAATAGCTCCCAGTTGAATCATAGAATCATAGAATATCAGGGTTGGAAGGGACCTCAGGAGGTCATCTAGTCCAACCCCCTGCTCAAAAGCAGGACCAATCCCCAATTAAATCATCCCAGCCAGGGCTTTGTCAAGCCTGACCTTAAAAACTTCTAAGGAAGGAGATTCCACCACCTCCCTAGGCAACGCATTCCAGTGTTTCACCACCCTCCTAGTGAAAAAGTTTTTCCTAATATCCAACCTAAACCTCCCCCACTGCAACTTGAGACCATTACTCCTTGTCCTGCCCTCTTCTACCACTGAGAATAGTCTAGAACCATCCTCTCTGGAACCACCTCTCAGGTAGTTGAAAGCAGCTATCAAATCCCCCCTCATTCTTCTCTTCTGCAGACTAAACAATCCCAGTTCCCTCAACCTCTCCTCATAAGTCATGTGTTCCAGACCCCTAATCATTTTTGTTGCCCTTCGCTGGACTCTTTCCAATTTATCCACATCCTTCTTGTAGTGTGGGGCCCAAAACTGGACACAGTACTCCAGATGAGGCCTCACCAATGTCGAATAGAGGGGGACGATCACGTCCCTCGATCTGCTCGCTATGCCCCTACTTATACATCCCAAAATGCCATTGGCCTTCTTGGCAACAAGGGCACACTGCTGACTCATATCCAGCTTCTCGTCCACTGTCACGCCTAGGTCCTTTTCCGCAGAACTGCTGCCTAGCCATTCGGTCCCTAGTCTGTAGCTGTGCATTGGGTTCTTCCGTCCTAAGTGCAGTACCCTGCACTTATCCTTATTGAACCTCATCAGATTTCTTTTGGCCCAATCCTCCAATTTGTCTAGGTCCCTCTGTATCCTATCCGTGACCTCCAGCGTATCTACCACTCCTCCTAGTTTAGTATCATCCGCAAATTTGCTGAGAGTGCAATCCACACCATCCTCCAGATCATTTATGAAGATATTGAACAAAACCGGCCCCAGGACCGACCTCTGGGGCACTCCACTTGACACCGGCTGCCAACTAGACATGGAGCCATTGATCACTACCCGTTGAGCCTGACAATCTAGCCAACTTTCTACCCACCTTATAGTGCATTCATCCAGCCCGTACTTCTTTAACTTGCTGACAAGAATACTGTGGGAGACCGTGTCAAAAGCTTTGCTAAAGTCAAGAAACAATACATCCACTGCTTTCCCTTCATCCACTTCATTGAAACTGTAGATAATAGTTTGCATGTACATGAGTGTGTGTGTGTGTGTGTGTGTGTTGGTGAATGAGTGATGGGGAGAGACAGAGACCTCATTCTTGCATATCTGAATGATCAGAACTACCTGGATACCTTAGTACAAAGACATTTTTTTCCCCATGATGCCACCAGGTGATGCCATCATAGATACTTGCCAGGAAATAAACAGATGGAGCCGATAAAAGGCTAAAATGAAGTTCATCTGTCCATAATGTAACAATAAAACAGCATAATATAATTATTTCTTATTTGCTTGGTAAACTGAGTCTTAACACATTCAATGTAAACAGTCTCATTTTTCATTCCACAGCCTAACATCCATAGCTATTGTTTTTTTTCGAGCAGTTTGCAAGCTCTAACATATAAAATAACTCCTTGTAACTTATTTTTTTAGTCATGATGCCTTTAGATTGCTGTGCAACCCTACACTGACATCTTGTTCAAATTTATAAGCAGAGCAGATTATGATTCCCATTGCTGGCAGGTGCATGTAGGTTGGAGAAATAAATACATCCTCACACAGAGATGAAGTTTGTAGGTATCTCTTTTCTCATTTATTGACAGAATACATTATACAAGGCATTGATCTAGCTTCTCTCTCTCCCCCCACTCTTCTCCCACTTTCATTCACAGGATCCCTTGAGCACACAGACATTTTTCTCTTTCCTATTTTCCCATTCTGTCTTGCAGGTTTATCCCGCACACCTGCAAGAGCAGGAGATCTCAGTCACAAAGGGCTGCCAAGCCTCTCGTGTCAAGGAGGAGATGTAATGTGGAGCATCTTTTTCAGCTTCATTAATAACAAAACACCTGTGAGCGAGGGAGTTGAAGAGTTTCTGTCTTCATCATTTATGAATCTCCCTCCCTGCTGTGGCACTTATCTCTCTGCCAGTTCAACCTGGCACAATTCCTCAAGATCTGAAATAAAAGACTTTTGTCTACAGCAAAAAGGGTTTGGATAGAGAGGGTAGGAGGTGAGGAGAAAATAGTGCCAAAGGCTGAAAGCCCAACCCTGGCTAGCCAAAACAGTGGCAAGCCTTGACATTTCTCCATTTTTAAGTCTTGCTTTTCACTGTACTTTGGCTTTAAAAGAAAATAATACCAGGGGTGGTGGTAGGGGGGACAAACACACACTCTAATGACTCAAGGACTGCAATTGAGATCACTCACTACTTGCATGTTATTCCCTGCAAACTTTCTCTCCCAGTAAGAATACAGTGTAAGTAAAAGTGGGTGAGATTCATCTGCAGATTAACAAATTAGTTTAACTTTTGATGGCAAAGTGTATTAGAGAAATTAACAGAGTGAATCTTATTGGGCTTGATTCTCTCCCTTCTCTTGCATCATTGTTGTCCCATGAGAGATTAAACCCTAAAGGAGGGCAGGTAATTTTTGTACTGCTCTCTACCCTGAGAGGCTCCACCAAAGACAAGGAGTTTTACTGTGCAGCCAGAGCTCAATAGCTGCCCTGCCAGCAGAGGCTGCCTTAGGTACGAGACTATCCCTTGGGTGACCTGACCCATCAAGACATCAGGTACTCTGATGACTAGTCAAACTAGCTCCAGCCAGCCCATCAGAGCAGGGCAGACTTTTAGCAGCTAGGAGTCCTCTTCTGGAAGCTGCACAGACTATAGAGTCAATCAAGAGCCTCTCCTACTCCACAGTACGGTACCAGAGTATAAAAGATCCCAGAGGAAAGGTGTATAGGCACTCTCTCTATGCATCAGTAGCAAAGACAATGGTGACTCTCAGAGGAATTTAAACAGACATAAAAGTAGAAGAACAAGTTGTAGGAAGAGAGGGTATACTGTATCTTTAAACATAAAATGAGTCATCAAGTCAGAGATCCGAGTGAATCAGCCTTTTTAGCCTTTGTAAAGGTCACAGTGCATTTGTAAACCTCCTACAATGTTCTATGCTGTTAGTCATGAGGAGGGTGTCTCACCACTCTTGCCATGCCACCTCACAGCTCCTTGTTTTTCTCCTTTATGGTCTTTTTTAGGCGTAAAATCTCTGATACTTAAAATCTGCTAAGCCGTTCGGAGGATTTTCTTCTTTTCGTCATCAGTGTTTGTGTGGATGTGCTGGGTGGGAGGCTTAAGCCATACGTGGTAGGAGGAAGTAATGTGTTAAAAGCTTCCACACAGCTCTTCTAAATCCTAACCTAAACCCCTGCCTGCAGCACCTTTGCCATACCAGAGACTGCAAACTTAGCATGAGAATAACAATTTTACTTGAACTGGGCCAGATACTGTGAAATAGACACATGTTCAATAGATACTAGAATGAGCAGAAACAACTTATTTCTCTCTTTCATGATATAAACTATTAATTGAAGCCAACTGTTCCAGAGCGGAGAGGCTAGTATATTAACAAACTAAGCAATGCCTCCAGCAACCACAATGTAAAGCCTTTAGTAAAGAAATGCAAACATTCTGGAAAATATATAGGATGAATGTATTCAGAACTAAGAATTGTCACTATGTATATGACCATCACATTTTTCAACCTGCTGTTTAGGTGCAAATCTGTGGAAGGCTGACCATATACTTGGTTGTAATATTGGAGACATTCAGATTACAGGATAAGTATGTAAAATGTATTTTGCTCCAAATAATAAATTTTAAAAAGAAACAAACCAGAAGGCACTGATCTTGGAGGATGAAAAAAGACACTTCGAGTTGTCATATGAAAGCCACAGGAATCAAAATGATCTTTTGTGGTAAGTGCTGAAGAACAATTGCTTGGAAAAGTTTTCTGCACTTGATTCTGCCAAAGTTTTTCTAGCCTTGACAAAATACCAATAATAATAAAAAAAAAAAAAAAGTTGGACCTTACATTCATGTTATTTTGAACAGCATCCTGCTAGCAGTTCTGTCATGATTTTAGCAGCCCCTGTTTCAAATAATAATGCTTTATGCCTTTATGTGAACTTTGGAATCCTAAATTTCAAATGATTAAACAAACTATTTCAAATTATTTGAAAAAAACCTTAGTTGAATGGTTAGGTCTAAATTTTCAGATACTTGCATGTGTTTGGGGTATGAGAATTAATATTCATATGCATAAATGATCATTTGCAGACTGATGGTGGAATTTTCAAAAGTGCCTAAGTAATTTAGGAGCACATGTCCCATTAAAACTCAACGGACTTTCTAAGTCAAATTCATATTGAAAATCAAGTTTCATTTAAAAATGCTTGCACTCCTAAAATCACATAAGTGCTTTTGAAAATTGTACTCAATTTCAATGCACATATTTACAAATGGATCTGTGTGCACCAGGTTATGAAAGTGTAGGCCTTAATGTTTTGTGGTCATAATTTATGAAGTATCAGCTGCTAAAATGAAGTTGTCAGTAATTGCATATGCAAATTGGTTGGTCATTTAAAAAATTTGGGCCCTAGAATGACACAGCAGGAAGAGACGCTAAACTGAAAGAAAAACACGTTACTCCATAATTTCAGAAAATGTGTATAGAAAATGGAAAGACCAGTTGAATAAATTACTTGAAAGCTATCATGAAATTGGTTGACTGTATTATCTGACAAATATTGCTCGGCCAGCTCTTGTGCTCAGGTTCTTAGCTACATGAAGCATAACATCCAAACTAAACTCAAAACTTTTCAGCTGTGGTTTTCTTTCTTTGAAGAGAAATAATCTTAACAACAACAACAGAACTGAAACTGTGAGATCCCAGTTTGAAGGCTCACGCTGAGAGTAAGTGTTATTAGGATCCTAATGAAAACAGAAAGGGAAGAGGGAGATATAATGAGAAATAACAGATGTGGGAGGAGAAAAGTAACATTGAGCCAGAAAGAGGTAATGTGAATGATCTTCTCTTTACTGCTCTAAGCCAGGTAGAGTTAGAAACAGATTGGAAAACTAGTAAAACACACACCAAAAACATGAGAAATCAGAACGACTCTGGGATCTCATTCACAGATTAAAAACAAGTGACACAGAATGAAAGAATAAAATGCATTTAAGAGGAAGACTAGAGTTTAGAACAGGAGTTCGATATTTAAGACCAGAGTCTCACCTGCTGTAAATCAGCATAGCTCCACAGCTGCTTAAAAAATGCAAGTCTTTGTAGAAAACATGAGCTACTTCACGGGTGAAATTTTCAAACTATTCTACAGCTTGCGGATTCAAGTATAACAGTGAGGAGCATGGAGCATGGAGCCTAGTGCTGACTCAGAAAATATTCATGTCTCAGAACCTTTACGGGAATGAGACAATTGCTAGAAGGAGGAGACTGAAGTTGTGATTTTGCAAATCATGGAAGTGACTATTGAAAGTCCCTTTTGAAAACCCGACTCTGAACTATTAGATGCAGTACCCCATGCACAACTCCCACTGACTTATTGGACTCACCACTCAAGAGCTCATGGGATCAGACTTTTTTCCATTAACCTAAACCCATCATCAGTTTAAGTTCAATGTACATTTACTCTCATGACATATATACCATATTTTGTGGTTTAGAAAGCAAAACCTGTGTTTGTACATAGATGTGCATATGTATGTATTTCCCCACACAATAGTTGATTAGGGATGAGCATATTGATGGGACAAACATTCGTAGCATATGCTATTTTTATTCCTTTATGATAAAACAATTAACTGGAATTTGCATTCTGGGAGCACGGCAAGTTTGTCAACTGTTTTTAAAGAACAATCTCCTCAAACATACCTGCTTTGTGCAAGGTGAGTAAATAAGGTTATTTATCTTTTCTCTTCATCTGAGATACTCATTTCTAATGGTGTCCTGTGCTTCAACAACAGCAATTTCATCCCACACTGTATTTAATAAATTGCACTACAGTGCATGCAGCATTTCCACCGCTCTGTAACCATGTCTAGGTACCTAAAGTCAATTGTTATGTGTGGATCATCATCTACGTCTCTAGTTAATATCTATTATTCATGACAGCGTAAGAACAAAATCCAAGTTGTTTTCCATTCAGATGCCAGGTAAGATGTTCTTAGCAAATAAAAGCCCCAAATAATTCCCATATATACAATTCTCTTTTCATATAGCAGTGTATTCCATTCAAGTAATGGCTTTAAACCAAACAATTAGAAACCTGGAGATTCAAACATTTTCACAAAATCCAGGAAACCTAATCTTAAACGTGCCGTGTAACAGCTTGGCTTCAATAAGGCTTCTTGAGGAGCATGGTGCTTTTCAGCATAAGAGTTGCAGAGTCAGGCATGTGTAATAATAATTCAGAATAAAGAAAAAACAGATGATGATTGGTATGATACCTCTTAAAATCTGTTGTCTTCCACAACTTCACCTTAATAAAGAGTTTCTTATGTTTCCACATAGCGATACTCCAAAATCTGACAATTTTTCCTACACATAAGTAGTTTGACTGACCAACCCAACTGTCCCTGCCTGGTGCTCTCTGCCCTCCATGCCTGGCTGGGCCCCCAGGACAGACCTGCCTCTCCTGGTACCTCGTGCCACATCTTCTTGAGGCAACACGTGCTGGGGCACACAGGGTCAAACCCCTCCTCCCCAGATTTCTGCCAGGATTCATACCAGAATGTGGCCAGCAGCAGCCTTTCGGCACTGTGTGGGAGGGAAGAGATGACCTGGCCTATGTCTTCGCAGAACTCATCTCTTCCCACCCCCCATGGCTGGAAGCAGCTTGTCCCTTCCTGCACGCACAGCGTCAAAAGGCAGCTAACACCTCCAGGCTGCTGCTGGCCACCGACATAACCCAGCTGCCACCTGTCCCCTGATTACAGCGCGGGTAGGAAGGGATTAAGCCATAAAGATGCATCAGTGCCCAAGGAACTTGACTGGAGGGGCTTTAGCGAACCCAGCCAGAGAAGTGGCTCAGCAGATGAGGGTGCCTATGGGACAGAGCGGGTGAAGAGGACCGTAAGCTCCTGCCCGGGGGGTCTGCTGTGAGGCCTGCAGGGTTGGGGCATGAACAGGCTGGAAATTGCTTTCCCCCCACACCACTCCAGAGCTTAGCTGAGGGGCAGAGAGGCTTCCCCATGCCAACAGTGTGAGGGGCTTTGGCATATGGAGGGCTCAATTCCTCCTGGCCAGCACCCTGGGCTGGAGGGTCTTGGGCTTTCCTGGGGCGCTGGCCCAGCCAGAGGCAGTGGGAGATGGAAGGAGCCTGCCAGCCAGGCTGTTAATGAGCTGAGCGCTCTGACCAGGGGCAGGTTCTCCATACAGAGCTGGGAGCAGGACGTGCGCCGCTGGGCAAAGGGCAAAGCAGTGAGAGGATTTCAAGAAGGGGAGCAAGTAAAGGGCCAATGGGTGGGCAGCAGAAGCGACACGTAACGAGCTGCCACCTGGCGCCTACCTGCACTCACCAGCCATTGCAGCACATGGCCAGTGCTGACCTGGGACATGGGGTGGGGCTCTGCTGGCCGAGAGCTGGCAGGCAGCAGGAGGCTGTGCTGAGAGACCATCAGGGGGACCAGCTGGCCCCCATGCACTGCAACTTTGCCCCATCACCAGCCTTGCACACCTACCCCCATCATTGGTCACTAGACACCACCACTCACCGCTGGTGGGCGGGCGGCTGGTGAGCAGGAATCCGGCCAGCAGCAGTACTGATGGTGGGGAGACAGAAAATACGGGACAATTTGCCTATTTTTAAGAAAAAGTTGGGACACCTGCAGGAGGGCTTAAATACAGGACTGTCCCTTTAAAAATGGGACATCTGGTCACCCTAAGCAGAGCCCTGAAGTCTGCCAGTATTTTGGCTCTAGCCATATGCATTCCAGATATTAATTCATGTGCTGATGCCGCTTTGCCTGCACAGCTTATGAGAATACAGGTCTTTTCCCCTATGTCTTCAGTCTCTCGTTCATTGTACAGCTGGTTACAGCACATTCCTGTTTAATGGGGAACACGGCGGAGGCTCAGAATGATGACTGGCTGTTCAGTAGGCAAATGCCAAACTGGTGACTTATGTCTCCAAAATTTTATCTACATAACCACCAGACAAGAAAGAGCCCTTAGTGCTTATAGATCACATACATTGATATTTCAAATAGACAGTGTGCTTGGTGTGTTTTCATTGATGTTCAAATACTCAGTAAGGTTCAACTGCACTCAGACTTCCATCTCAATCATACACGCCCTTTCAGAAATACCAAATAAGGGCAGAGCCTACGTGGCACGTAGGCGCCTAACTCCCATTGAAATACCTTTGAGGTTCTGGGCCTAAGTCCCTACCAATTGGATCTAATGAGAACCATCTTCCTTATTGTTCATGATGCCTTTGCCAATCATCCCATGAACAACTTCAAAATAAAATAAGGAGCTAGTTGAAGAATCCGTGCAAATGAGCTTTTTGCCTTAAAACTTATTAATATTTCCCAGATGGGTTTAGTTGCTGTCAAGGCAATTTGGCCCTTGCGGTTTGAGGCAGGTTTCTGGGAAAGATGGGAATGTGTTTGTGCGTATTTAGTGGGCTATGATTCCAGCTGGGCTAAGGTCTGGCTTCTCTGTTAGTAGGAGCAAATTAGCCTTGCATTTTTTGCACCTGCAAAATGATTATGGATGCACATACGAGTAGCTGTGCTTTTAAATACACAAATTAACTAGGACGTTAAAGATGTACCTGCTCAGATTTGTGCTGACAACGAACTGAAGCTGCAAAAATGAGGGTTCAGATTTCAACCTCAAAAAGGCACCCATCTTTCTGAGCGTGTAAACTTAAGTATGATATTATACTGAATAGTTCTAAAGACAACATCCAAGGAAACTGAATTTAAACAGCATGTTAGAAATAAGGTAGCAGAAATTTTTGGGGGAGGGGGGCCAAATTAAATACTCTTTCCTAGTTTTCCTTGGCTAATTAGCATCCCTTCTTAACAGTTTAAGAAACTGCTCATTTAGATCAGTGAATGATTGCTCTGAGATTAGGGTGTGGGGAAAATCTTTCTATTGGGAATAATCTACTTATGCAACTGTTTATCACTGCTTCAAATAAACAGAGATTTTTCCTTCCATATGTGCCAACTATAAGAGAGTGGAGTGATTAATGAACCCTTGCATTTTGCCAATAAATTAACTTCAGACACAAATTCATAGTTTTCATTAATGCAAGACATCACAAATTCCATAATCCATTTAAATCAGCTTCATTGTAACCTTTTCTTGTTTTTTTAACATTGTTTATATTATTTCCATTTGAGCTGCTGGGAACGGCATTTTGTGCACCATTATTTATAATCTACAAAAATTAATTATGCTTCTAATTAACAGCATGAACACAAATTATTGCTCAATAAGTTATTTATTCAGTTGTGAAGCAGGAGCTTTAAGATATAGATATATTTTAATAGTGTGGTTTTTGTGTTTTGTTTTTACACTTTTTGGGGGGTGGAGGGGATTCTTACATTCATTAAAATTTGTCTTTAGTGGATCTTTCCAGTAATTGGCAAATATTCAGTTTAACATTAAACAAAAATGGTGGGAATAACTTTATATGCATTTCTTTTTCTTTCCAAAGGATAGAAAAGTTAAGAAAAAATACAAAGGGAAAAGAAAAATTAAAGCCATATTGCATCAACATCATCGTCCCTCCACACCATCATGTAGTGAGGTTAGTGCTTGAGCAATATGCTAGATTGCTAGGCGAGGAGTCTGAAATATATTCATCTGAAGCAGCAACACAATACAAAAGCTTGCACTGTTCCTGTCTGCGTACTTTCCTCCTGATATACCGCACGCATAACACCTCAAGAGGTGAGAGGGAAGAGTTCTGTCTGAAGTCCCATTGGAATCCTTGGATTTTTTTCCAAGATAACCAACAAAGGAGCAACTCGATGCCCATTTTTGTTGTGGTTTTGTGATGTACCATGGACATTTATCTACTAGGAATCAGACTGCGACAACAAAACTCATTGCATCGAGGCTGCTACCATTTAGTCACCACCGGGGCTGAGAAAATTCTGCAAAAGAATTATTTGCAAACACCCATTCAAGTTTTATATTCCTTTTGTGTTTGCTCTCCATGCATTTCCTAACAAACAAGTTAATTGGCAGGAATGTTGACACATACACATCCCCAACTTCATTCCAGACTTTAAGACAACTTTACAGAATATTCCCAGAAAGTGATTTTCAGATTGGAAGTAATTGCACGATACCACAGTTCTAAGAAATTAGACTAATCCAATTAGAGAGCCTGAATACTCCCGTCAAAACAGCTGAAATTTTGAACTGGAAATATCAACTATGCCAAACAATATCCAGAAAGAATTTGAAAACAATCTGTAGCCTGAAGGCTGAGCACATATGTCATTTGTTGAATTATTTCAAACAATGAACAAATTTTTATCTCTGTGTGGACAAACAAACAGGGTGGGGGGGAAGCTAAATTTAACAAATTCTTCACTGTGAATTTTATTCCTAACTCCTCTACTCCCTGCTAATCTGGAATAGATTTGAAACAGATTTTACTTGGAGAGTAATTAACTATTTGAACAATTTACACAGGGATATGGTGGATTCTTCATCATTTGAAGTATAAATCAAGATCGATATCTTTCTAAAAGACATGCTCTTGCTCAACCAGAAATTATGGGATGGATGCAGGAACCGCTTAGTGAAACACTATGGCTTGTGTTATACAGGATGTCAGACAGATGAGCATAATGGCCCCTTCTGGCCTTAAACATCTATGACTATATGAATCCAAAAGACTCCCCAGGCTGATTCTCATCTTACACTGGTATAAAACAGGAATAATTTCACTGAAGTCATTGAGATTAATGGTATCACACTCATGTAAGAGTGATATCAAAATCTTTCCACCTATCCTACCCTGTCCACTAATTCCCTGAGACAGCTAATCCCCGATGAGCTTGGATTCCCTGGTCCAATATGGCCACTTTTCACCAACTGGCTGTTAAATGGCTGGAGATAGTCAGTGGACAGTTCCCTTTGTATAGACGTACTCTTCACCGATGACACTTGGCTGACAGTTTAAAGGCAACAATCAGATATGTCACTCAAAACATCCAGCACATAATTTCTAAATGTAGTAAAGAACCATTTGGCTTTTATATTTGTGATACAAGATGGAATCTTAAGAGGCATGGTTTTGCAAGTAGTGATACCAGAGTTTAGGGGTTTTGCTGCTTTGCAGCCTATATCTTCTCAGCCTTGGCATCCAAATGCTTCACAGAGGACCAAAAACATCCTTTGCTCCAGAAGCCCATCCTCAGAATGCAAAGTAGAAGGATGGGGCTATTTGCTACCCTGCAGCTGGTCCAGAGAAGCTCTCTGGCAAAGAAAGCCAGAGTGTTATATCCCTGTTCTTGGCCAGGAAAACCTTTATTCTGATAGCTCGCTCCTCCAAAGTATAGATGTATTATAAAGACAGTCCCAGAAGAAACTTTCAATCCTGGAGTGCCTCCAAACTGCAGGCAGAGGGAGGAAGCTAGATTTAGATTCAGAATCTGCTTCCTTCCAGCACATTATGGCCAGCATTAGAAGCTGGAGTTGAACCCGAACTTCTCTGCATTTATTTAGTCTGGACAGACTTCTAAACTAGAGGGCTCTTCTTTTTTGTGACCTTCGGGGAAATTCTTGGTTTGACAGTTCTGGCCCTTGCTGTTTTCTTGCATGTTTTTAGAGATGTTTTTATTCCTTTTAATTAGCGACCGCTAAGGCAGACAAACAGATAAACTTGCAGCTACAATGGAGGTTGGACTAAAGTCCAATACACAGGTCTTCATTCTTCCATGCCCTGAACTAGTAATCATTTCTACTAGTGCAAAGTGAGCACGAAATGCTAACAAGTCAGAATAGTAGCATTTGACATTAAATTTGCACTCACTTTACACTGGTGTAAGTGGCTACACAGGGCCACAGAGAATCAAGCCCACAAGACTGCAACTTCAGTCCACCCTGCAAGCATTAGAATAAGGAATGACCATTCCTCTCCTAATGGATCTCTTTATTCTTTCCATTTCATCCTTGAAATTCAGCTGATTTTAACAGTACTGAAAGGGCTTGCAGCAAAGCTGCCCTTATGTTCTATAGATACTTCATACACCAGCTTCATCACAGCCAGCTTGTTACATCTGCTGTTCACACGCACATGCCAGAGCCACCATAAGGCAATCCAAGGATACTCCTCTGCACTAGATGGAGGGAGGCAAAATCTAAGTGTTCAGCTCCAACTCCCTGCCACCACATTTAAATTCCCCTGCCAGCTATTTTCTTGATGGTTGATCTGGCCCAGTCTCCTTCAAATGAAGCTGCAGTGGCAGCTGGAGCTTTTTGGACATGACCGCAGACTAAATGAACAAGTAAAATGATTAAACTCCAATGGAGTTAAAGGAGACATTGCCTGGTATTTATAGGCAAGGACATTTGTTATTTTTAAAAAGTCAAACAGTTCATTTTTAGCTATAAGAACTTCATGTAACGCAAATGATTCATAATGACACCAGATTTGTTCCATTTGAAACATCTGTCAGCTTCTTCTCCTCCTTGTAGTTGAAGATAGAGAAGGCCACTTTCCCCTAGGGAAGTGATTTCAAGTCAAAGATGACCTTTTTCCAAGCTGCCAGTGAGATTCTTGCTTTAGCCTTTCATTAAATATATGTAGCGTATGATATAGTGACATGTCAGGGCCCTTAGCAGGAAAGACTATGTAGGATGTTGAACCATCAGAGGCACTGATGATGGCAGAAAGTGTGAAGTTTGGTGACATCAAGATAGCAATCAGGGCAGAGCAGATTCTCTTAGAGTTTGAGGGAGATGCTTTATGAACCTGTTGCATATTTATTCATTCAGTCATGTAGGTTAGGCTGAACTACACCCCTGTGCAGAGGGCAAGTACAAGGCCTATACACTGCTCTAAGGCCTAGGTAGGACTTTTGTGGTGCTTAGGCCTTGTGCTGAGCTTCTGCACCCTCAACTTGTTAAAATATAACTCTCCAAATCTTAAAAAGAAAAGGAGTACTAGTGGCACCTTAGAGACTAATCAATTTATTTGAGCATAAGCTTTCGTGAGCTACAGCTCACTTCATGGGATGCATCCGATGTCCCTAAGGTGCCACAAGTACTCCTTTTCTTTTTGCGAATACAGACTAACATGGCTGCTACTCTAAAACATCTCCAAATCTTGACTCTCATGAACAAATTGATTTGAAATCACACACAGAAATCACACCTGGCACAAAGGCACTTGGCTTAGACTACCCAACTCAGCATTTTCTGCTCATTCGCCCATCATCAGAGAAAGCCTAATAAGGAGTAGCTAGGTCTTGCAGTATACCTTGGAAGACAACAAAATCAGACTTTGCTCAACTACTACTGATTATGATGATGTAATGCCTAGGGGTGCCAGTCATGGACTAGAACCCAATTTCAAAGTCGAGGGCCTTCCACTGGTAACAACTTGTCACCAGCGCACTCCCATTAAACAGGGAACAGTTACTGTAAACACTTCAGATGTGGGGAAAACAGAAGTGACAGCAAGAGTGAATCCTGCCCCACTGAAGTCAATGACAAAACTCCCTTTGACTTTGATAGACCAGAATTTTGCCCACAGTCTCTAATATAGTGTACATAGGCCCAAAACCATAAGAAAGCTTTATACAGTAGATCAAAATTAACACTTCAGATATCATCAGAAATTAATTAGAAACTAGCATAGTGTCTGGAGCATAAATGCAACATATTTGTTTCAAGAAGTCCTGTTAAGTAAGCTGTAGCTCCTTGTGGAATACACTAAAGTGACTTAGTCTAGTGGTGCCAAAGGCAGCAATAATTGTGCTAAATCACATATACATAGAGTATCATACAGGGCTGTCCTTAGGCATCCACAGCATCTGCGGCTGAGTAGGCCACCTGAAAATTTGGGGCACCCCAGGTCTTAGTGTCCATATACCCACCTCTTCCTATCCCTGTTCTAACCCTTCCTGCAGGCACCCACCACAGCTGGCTGCTGAAGCCTGGTGATTCTTCTTCTGGAGGAGATCTAGTAACATAAAAGTGAAAGGTTTCAGAGTAACAGCCGTGTTAGTCTGTATTCGCAAAAAGAAAAGGAGTACTTGTGGCACCTTAGAGACTAACCAATTTATTTGAGCATGAGCTTTCGTGAGCTACAGCTCACTTCATCGGATGCATTAGTCTCTAAGTCTAAGTCATTAGTCTCTAAGGTGCCACAAGTACTCCTTTTCTTTTTATAAAAGTGAAAGAGCTTTCTAGCCTGCCAGACCTATTAGCACAACATTGAAACTGTTAAAGAGCCATTCAAGTGGTAATGAAGCCATTTAGCAGGAATTTGCCAACCCCCAGGTATATACTGTCAGTTTCTGAATTTACTGACAAAAACAGTTGTGCATTACTGTAATATTTACTGAGAACAGGTCAGTCTACAGGACCTTAGTTTAAAATGTGATTTAAAAATATTTCATTAGTGTGTTGGTGAAGATTATAAAAATCACATCTCTAAAAAATCCTTGCATAGATTTTTAGATGCACAATCTGAATATTCATCTTTAGCCTTAAATGCTTGGATCTTCAGACAGAGTTTTTTAAATAAATCCTTCAAAAGACCCCCCCCCCATCTAAAATACACATGCGAGTCCAGCCTGCCGTCCGGCATAGGGGCACCAGTTTAATAATACTGCATTGGGCCCCATAAATCCTAAGGACAGCCTTGGGACCATATGGCCAGGAGGAAGACAGAGTATAGAGATACAAAGAGAACAAGAAAAGGAGTACTTGTGGCACCTTAGAGACTAACCAATTTATTTGAGCATGAGCTTTCGTGAGCTACAGCTCACTTCATCGGATGCATACCGTGGAAACTGCAGAAGACATTATATACACACAGAGACCATGAAACAATACCTCCTCCCACCCCACTGTCGTGCTGGTAATAGCTTATCTAAAGTGATCATCAAGTTGGGCCATTTCCAGCACAAATCCAGGTTTTCTCACCCTCCGCCCCCCCACCCACAGTTGCACTTTGAATTCAAGAATTTACCAAAAAAGCAGGGCCTGCAGACACAGGATAGAAAACATAGTAAAAAGAGCAGTAAAAAGGATGCGGGCGTCCATACTGGTTTCCTTCCCTTCCCAAACATTTTAGTGGAACAAGTCTCAGTTTGATGCTGAATGGGGTGATTAGAAAGAAGAGGGGAAGGAGGAGGAGTCACTTTTTCTTGTCCCTTAGCTGCAGACGTCTTTAGCTCTACCAAAAAATTCCCTGTGCCCCATTCCCAGCCACATGAGAAGACAATGTCTCACAATGAATATATGGTTTCAGAGTAACAGCCATGTTAGTCTGTATTTGCAAAAAGAAAAGGAGTACTTGTGGCACCTTAGAGACTAACCAATTTATCTGAGCATAAGCTTTGTGAGCTACAGCTCACTTCATCGGATATATATGGTCATCCTACACACAGAGTTACGGCCCTAATTCAGGAAAGCATCCCGAAGCAGAAGGGTGCTAAGTCAATGAGACTTTAGCCCAAAATTGAAGTTAAGCACATGCTTAAATGTTTTCCTGAGTCAGGGACTACATATAAAGAGCTGGTCGAATAGCTCCCTGTAAATAATATTTATTGAGAACTTGCCATTTTCTTATTTCATAATTCAGAAATAAATATGAGTTGACCAGCACCACAGGTGTAAGAATAAAGCTCTGAGAATAATCATCCTTGTTATTTCATATATGCCTTTAAAAACTTACAATTATTCACAAGTATAGGGTTGGTTTTTTTTTTTTCCATTCTCTAGTCAGTTCTAATCATATGTAAAGCATTATAATCACAATTGATTTCCTCCAGCTTAAATAATTCTGTGACTAGGAGTAGCATGGATAAGCTGAAATATCTACAGGAAGTTACAAATATTTCAGATTCAGTACTCATATCACTTAACACTTTGCACCCTACCAATTTAAATATTCAACTATTTAGCCATTGAGAATGAATGTAAAGAGTACCCTTAAAAGCCTTATTAGCTGGCATTAGTGGATTGCATATAAAGGTATTTCATATATAGCTTTACCTGGGTTGTTATAAAGAATGATTAAAGAATTATTCAGTTCTGTTGTTCAGCATGATGAAGATACAATAGTAGCTCAGTGACAGTAGCCAGCTCTCCAGTTCTTTGATTTACATTTTAAATCTTTGCCTCCTGAAACTGGTGTTCCTCCTTTTGGGTTTGGCAGTCCACAGAGTGGACTCAGAATTCTAAGCATTAACCCAAACAAAGCAAAGTCTGACCTGCCAACTCCAAGTTTTTTTAAAGACTACTTTTCACTTCTTTCTTCATTTACTGTAAAATCTGTTAGTAATAGGGATTACTAATCTCTTTCAAAAATGTCCTTCAGCTACCCCTGAATGAAACTGACTATAGAGAATTCTTAGGGTATTTTTCCATAAAGAAAAACAACACTAAAAAATACTCTTATGACCATGAAGTATACTTTATAGAACATGATTATTTATGTTAGAGTAGCACCTTGTTACTTCAACTGAGCTTGGGGTCCCATTGCTCTAGGCACTGTACAAAGACAATAGTGTCTGTTTCAAAGACAATATAATTTAAATAGAGGTGTGGGATGAGACGCAGAGGCACAGAGAAGTAATGTGACATGTGCAAGGTGACACAAGAGGTGAATGACTAAGCCAGGACTGGAATGCAGATCTCCTGACTCAAAGTCCAGTGCCCTGTCCATTAGATCACACTGCCTCCCTTGTGTCCCACAGCATAGAATCAGACATTACCAATCTTGATAGTTTATACTCCAAAAGAAAGTTGACTTTAAATTTTGACCTGATTATGGTGGTGTCTTTTTATTGTGTTCATAGCTGTTGTCATAGGGCAGCGCCAGATGGAGGAAAGCTGCAGCCTGACAGGCAAACCAGACTCAGTTTCCCCTTTTGGAACCCCCAGAAATAGTCCAGAATGTCTTTCTGGAGTACAAATAATTCTTGTGGGATGAATGTACTCTTTTTAAAAAAAGGCCCATGCACATAACAAAACAAATCCCAGCATCAAGTCCCATAACCATAGTCCAGACAGACATTAAGTAGAGTCCCAGCGTCCCTCACCATGCACAACTCTCCACTACAGCTACAGCATCCCTCACCAAACCTCAGACCCAGCCTTCAGACCTCCCCGGCTTCAGCTCTCCAGCTCCAAAAGCCAGCAGGCATCCCCTTCTGCTGCTGCCACCTTTCAGCCCTCTCCAGTCATGGCTCTCTGATTCAGGTATGTCAGCAGGTTAGCACCTCCGTGGCTTGCTGATAATTCCTCCCTCTTTCCAGGGCGGACCTCCAGAGAGCATTCCACTCTCGGCAGGTTTCCTCAGAGACCTGACTCCCAGGTTTCTCCCTCTCTCAGACTCTCTCTTTTCCTTTATAGCCCCAAATGCTGCCCCACCCTCTTAATTGGTGAAACTGAGAGCACCTTTTCAAGCAGAAGGGAGCTGGACCTACTTCATTCACAGGGACCAGCAGCCCCATGACACTGGTTCATTAGGAACTGTGTTGAGATCACTAACTCAGCTGAGATTTCCCATTCAACATACATGAAGTTAATAGAAAACATGGTCTTGTACTTAGAGCACTAGATTGGGACTCAGCAGATCTGGATTTTAGTTTCTGGCTGGGCCACAGACTTTGTGACCTTGGACAAGTCACTTACTCCTTCTGAGCCTTTGTTCCCCTGTATAGAAATAATGGGATAACTACGATGTTCATGGCATACTCAAAAAAAGGTTAGATAAAAACAAACTGTCACTGGAAGGCTGCAATGTAACATACTTTATTTCTTAGTACTCAGAACAATTGCACAGAAGACACCAGAAAGACAGAGAGACAGAGTAGGCTGCTCCTGAAAACAGAGCTCAAACCACCTTATTCTAGGCTGGTTCTCTGCAGAACTGACTCTGATTGCATAATGCTTCCTTACAGAGCCTCCTACCCCATGCTTAAAGTGATAGCTTGCAATTCCAACAATCCTCAATGCACGACAGTAACAATATTTCTCTCCTGTCCTTTGTCGGTCTCATCTTTTTAAATGTAAGCTCTTCAGAGCAGAAAGTGTCTCACTGTGTTTATACGGTACCTGGCACACTGGGACTGTGATCTCAGTTCAGGCCTCTAGATGAATATGTAATGTATAATAATAAATAATAATAAGGTAGGTTAGTGAGGAAATATGGGCCACAATGTTTTCACTGGGTGGACAACACCCAGCTCTACAATTCTAGCTCCTCCGCCCATCTAGCATAATTTACCATAGAGGTTAGGTTATGGATGAGAGCTAACTGGTTGAGATCTAAATAAGGTAACATTAGTATGATGGGGGCAGCAAATGGAGTCTGTATCTGTGCCACTAGCTGATCGGGCATTACTCAGGTTCACAGCCTGGGGCTTTTGCTGAATTCTCAGCTACATCTAGATAATATGAAGCCAAGAGTTCACTGATGTGGTTGTTCTCAACATTACCCCAACCGTGGCTGGATTAAAATGCCCAGACAGAGGTGAAAGTCTTCTATCTGGTTCCTGTCCTTTGCCATATATTCTCCACAGTGGTTGTATTGTTGATAAAACAAAACAAACAAAAAAACCACCACAACACAACACAAGATCATTTTGGTAATAAAAAAATGTGCATCATTCTAACAGAAATGTCTGATAGTCTAAGCAGTTGTTACCAGGGAACAACTGCAAAAGGTATTAAGTATTAAAACATCTCCTTTCTAATAAAATGGAACAAATTAAACAGATTATGATCCTGAACAACTTCAGTGGTAGAGCTACAGTTGAGTTATATGGGAGAAAAAAAAACAGCTCTGTTCTGATTCCCTAATTATCATGATCTACTATTATGATCCATCACTGGCAGAGCAGTAGGTGAACAAATTATAAATCACAGTTATTTATATTGTGGCCAATCATGAATAACTATCATGAGACGTCGTAATTCAAGTTCACAATTAGATGTACATTGCATTCCATTTTAGCATAGGTATATCAGTAGCATAGGAATTTATAATCCATCAAGCAGAACCAAAACAAATGCAAGTAAAAACTATTTCTCTGCTCAGTGTATTTCAGATGGGCTTTAAGTAACTGGAATAAATACACAGTGCAAGTAATATGCAGCACTTTCTGTAAATTTAACAAATAGTGTTAATACTTTTTGTAAGACTCCCTAAAGTAATAGCTTTAAAATTAATGGGCTTGCTAAAAATGTATTTTACATGCTTCAAGAACATGAATTTACCAGGATCTCTATGTTAGCCCAATAGTGCTGATGGGTTTCCCGCCTGGCTTGTATATGTTCAGGGGTAACATGGACATAATGCAGGAGCAGAGTAGCACAGACCTAATAAGCTGGCACTAGCCTTGCATTCTAGGTTGATAGTCTGTTGTTTGAAATTCTCTCTTCCCTCCTTTTTCCTTCTGATGTAAGGATCTTTGTTCTGCAAATCACACGGGAAGGGCTGCATTACTGAAATGCAGCAGCTGTAATATACACCTGTTCAGATCAACGGAGTTTATTATGACAACGATAATAGAGTCTTACTTACAAAGACTTTCACTCCGCAGCAGAACAAAGCCTCTGTAGCTTATTCTTTCATAAATAAAAAATCCAGGCAGCACAAGATTAGTGTGGCCATAGAGATCTTGAATTATCTTATTTTGAAAAGAATGCAAAAATTGTTGAGGCTTGTTGGAAGCTATACCCCAGCTTTGCTGGGCAGCAGGCAAACGCCTCAGTGTATTAGTTTATCTACTCTTAAATTAGAGACACTCTGAGGCATAGGAACCAGGTTCTACAACCTGTGGGTGAGATTCTGTGCTGGGCCTCTTAAAGGATCAGAAGAGAACTGAACCTAGGGGGAACAGGGAGTTAAGGTGGCTTTAAGCCACATTTGTGCCCTGGCCTTCTCTTTCAGGGCAGCTGTGTGATCTTGTTGGGCTGTATGTGAGATTCTCACTCCCACTCCAACCCCTTTATGCTGAAAGCCCTGGATTTGTCTGGGGGAGAACTTGTCTTTCTCACTACTTGCACCAGAGAATGCAGGCTGTCCACTAAGGACTCCTTTGCAAGCCTCAGTGTAGGGGCTGTGCTGGGGACAGCTAGAGGCAGTAGGGGCATGGTGTAGTTGGGTGGTGAGGAGATTCTGAGCAGACTTGCTGCTCATGAGGAGCCTGGAAAGGCTGCAAACTTCATCTCCAAGGCTGTCTAAATTATTCAGGGGCCATTCTGCTCCCCCCACCTGCCCAGAATTTGGAGGGCACAATGGTTTTAATGCCTCTCCACATCTTCATTCTCTTCTGCTATGAGCTTTTGCTTGATCTCCACCCTCACAGGCGCTCATTACTCTGACCTCCCCCACCCCCAATCAGTGGTAAAAAGCACAGTGTGATTATTTACAACTACCAGGAGTTGGACTTTTACATCCATAACTAATATTTAACCATTCTGCACAGCTTACAGGTAACTAACTTATTTTCTTCCCTAATCCAGTTATAACTAAGGCAAAACTAGCAAATTTTTGAGTGTGATCCCTGTACAGCTTCATAAATATTTGCTTTTACCAGCTATTATGGCAAAAAGCAAACCACAATAATCAATTCTAGGAATGTTTATATAGCCTTAATGTATTGTATTCATTTTCTGGAAATTACTGCTATGAGAAAACCTGAAATTTGCAGCTTGGGGAGATTTGCTGCAGCATGGATCCTATTATTACAACACCTGTAGCTGCAGAGAATATTGTGGGAAAAAGTGTGGCAATAAAGTGCTCATCAAACTACCCCTTCCCTGTCTGTGTCCTCCTTTAAATCAGGATTATCGTTTATCTATCTGAGGGCACTTGGTCAGCAATGCCAACATTTTCAAACTTAGGTACATAAAGTTCCCATTGCTCAGCACTTCAGAATTTCAAGCCACTTGACTGAGGTACCTAAATACTAAGTTAGGTGCCTATCTTTAAGCACCCATATTTGAAAATGTGGCCTTGGTGATGGGTGCTCTATAAATCTCTAGAAAAATAGACACACTATAACTGTACACCTCTAACATAAGTACAAGCATTTCTCAGTTGTTTACTGGTCTCTATTTTTCCTTCACTTGACATAAACGTTTTATAGACTTCATTCATGGCTCCATTCACCATCATTTCTACTATTTGGTGGGTCTAGCACAGAGCTCATGATGCCTAATGGTGTGTGTTGATGAGATGGATCTTATTCCACAATTCTGCCTGAGAACACCCAGCTGGTGGAGAGCGCCGAGGAAATAGTCTCAGAGGCTTGATGTGCTATATCTTACAATGGCAGGGTCATTGAAATTGAGGTGAGCATCAGCACATTGCATGAGGACATGTCAATTATCATAGCTTGTACTATAAGGTCAACATGTGACTCCATAGACCAATTCAGGAAGAACAATGTTTACCACACTGGCCACAGAGCCATTTGCCTAGTTGTGTTGATTGAGCTGCATTTTGTTTCCTCGCCTGGCACTGAGCTTCCACCTGCTGTGTGTGATTCTTCTCAAAGTCATGGGCACCTCCCTTATGGTGTGGTGCCATGCAATATAATCAATGGCCAGTCGCTCAAAGGTTGAGACAGAAATGTTCATTTTGCACAGATGATCAAGGAGTATACAGACCTTCCATGTTGCAACAGAGAAAGAAAAAGAAATTTTGAGAGTTGTTTGACTTTTGACCAAGTGACAGGACATCTCCAGCCATGGTAAGCTGGTCAGAGCGGTTCGTGATGAACAATTTTTAGGGCACCTTTTTCAGCCCCTTCCTTGGGCTGAGGTCAGCTGTGCTGTCCCTGAATAAAGCAGACGAGTCGATCAAGATGCTGCTGGACTCTGGTGTCATTCCAGGTCAACAAAGTGACCAAAGACTTGACCCATCTGCATGAGGCTCAAACTATGACACTTGGCAACATCCATCGCCTGTCACTTTTGCAGTTCCCCTATTGTTCCGGGACTTATTAGATTGTTGAAGCCTGTGTTAGAATTTGTTTAAAATGAATAAAGCACCAACCTGTATACTCTTGGCCAACAAGACCATTTCCAATGGCAAGATAAACAGAGACAACTGAAGGACTTGCTGGCTACAGGTTTGTTTTTGGAGTATTCGTCTCTTAGAAGAGTTACTTAATTATCCAAGCTAACAAGCCTACTCTCTCCAGCCAAAGCCCCCTTAGCCAAGGTGTTTTCAAGTAAAGCCCTGTAGGCCTTTATGGCTACCATAGCAACCCAGAGAGCAAAGCTCGCCATCATTCTTCACCCTACAGAGCAATGCCTTCCTCACCTTGTTTCCACCATCCCACCGCATGGGCTTGGACTTATGGGAGTTACATTGGTAGTTTACTATCTATGCTACCACATTGTTTCTCAATGCCACAGTATTGGGTACTTCCTGTTTATGGGCCTGATTGACTTAAATGGGCCTCCGCTGATTTATACCAGCAGAAGATCTGTCCCTCTATAGTTATGTATTGTGGATGTGGTAGAGACATCTGTCTAATAAATAGCTCATTTTGCAATCACTAGCCTATAATTTAGCATTTTGACAGGTGCATAAACTTCACATAAACTTTATATAAATATTAAACAGCGTTCTAAAAATGAAAGCTTGGAAATTAAGTGTTCCCTAGTCCTGCCTTAATGGTTAGACTAAGCGAAGGTTTTCTGAAGAATTCTCTGGTAGCTGAATGTTGGGACAGTGTGGTTATAGTGTATTTGGTTTTCATGACTATCAGTCTGAGGTGCTATCAGACTGTGTCAATGATGACAGTTCTGTAGTAAGCTAAGAGAAAGTTCTGAGTTTTCTTTTTTCACTATCCCGAATAGAGACTGACATACCAGGGCACAATCTGGACTAAGGAATAGCTGTGTCACCCCCACCCTGTAACTTGGGGTGCCCTTTACAAGGCCTTGCTGCTCACAAACAGCCTCCAGTGTGTAAATCACTCCCAGCTATGTCTGTGTGTGTGTGTGTGTGTGTGTGTGCGCGCACGAGCGCACTGCAGCCAGTCAGCCACTCCTTGTCTTAAAGTTTAAAACAGAGTGACCCCAACACTCCTAGTATCAGATTTTCCTCCAGAAACCTCTGTCCTTTATTCCCCAACTCTATTCTCAACAAGAAAAGGAGTACTTGTGGCACCTTAGAGACTAACCAATTTATTAGAGCATAAGCTTTCGTGAGCTACAGCTCACTTCATCAGATGCATATCGTGGAAACTGCAGCAGACTTTCTGCAGTCTGCTGCAGTTTCCACGATATGCATCTGATGAAGTGAGCTGTAGCTCACGAAAGCTTATGCTCTAATAAATTGGTTAGTCTCTAAGGTGCCACAAGTACTCCTTTTCTTTTTGCGAATACAGACTAACACGGCTGTTACTCTGAAATCTATTCTCAACAGTGCACATGTACTGAGCCCCTTATTCGTTTAAGAGAATAATATGCACACAACTTCTTACCCCAAATGGAGTTACCCAGACACCAACTTGAACACCCTGGATTAGACAAAAAATAAAACAAGTTTACTAACTACAAAGACATAGATTTTAAGTGAGTAGAAATAATGAGGCATAAAAGTCAGAAATGGTTACAAGAAAAATAAAAGACAAAACATTTACTAACGCTTAACTTAAACTATATTAGATTCAAGCAAAATCTCTCATCACATGCTCCAGAGGATTACTGACTAAACTCTCAGGTCAGGACCTCTTCCCTAGAATTCATTCCCTGCTTCCTTTGTCTCTTCAGGTGCAGTGAAGGTGATAAACAGGGTGGGAGTGGGGAGTAACTTGGAGTGTTTGTTCCTCCTTATAGTCTAAGTTCTCCTCTTCAAAAACATTTCCAGCTGAGAACCAGGAGCTAAAGAGCTAAATGGAAGGATACTCCATGCTAGTTTTTTCACCTGTTTGAACTTCCATTGTCTTCCCATCCTGCCTGATTATTCTGTTTACAGCTTAAATGCAAATTACAGAGAGTACACATTCCTTTGTTTAGGACAGACCTGTTTGCCGACTTCTGCTTGGGAAGGGCTGGGGGCTTTGGAACATGTGTTAATAGCACCATACAGGGCAATCTTATCACATACAATGTTGCCACACATTTTATCAGGACAATACTGACCAGAAAATTATGCTTTTTTCAATACCACCATACCAAGATTATTACAATAGTGTGTAGGGTATGAATACAGGGTTTTATTTTGTCACTGAGACCTTTACTATAAATCTGAAAGGGACTCTCAGAATGCGATCAAGGTTGAATGAACACATGAGAAAACTTAAGTTAAATATGTGATAAAATAAAAAGACTACATTTCCTCCAGCTGCTCTTCATTTTATGCTGCCCTCTTCACCCTCAGACAGCCTGTCCATTGTTTTCCCCTCTTGTGGTCTCCACTCCTATCTCTGCTTTGGAGGTTTTTTGTGCCCTAACAGGTACTTAAAGGATCAATCCCAAGGTCTCTACACATTTTCTGACAGACATTGGTTTTACACAGAATGCACATAACTGCAATGTTCTTATTGCAATCAACATGAAAAATACTGCCATGCTACTTCTAAGGATGTCTTTGTTGTTTTGTCGCTAGCAAGAAATTGTTTAAAGAAAAAGATACTGCTGGAGTCTTCTGTTTAACTTCTTTTTTGTGAGGATATTCTACTTTTTGGCATTAAGTACCATATGTAAAATAACCTTGAGAAAACACATACTTTTCCTAGAATAAACGGTCTGAAAAACAGTGGTCTAAATAATATCTTCCTCCATCCTAGAGGCTAGGACTTTTCAGCTTGGAAAAGAGGAGACTAAGTGGGGATATGATAGAGGTATATAAAATAATGGGTGGTGTGGAGAAAGTGAATAAGGAAAAGTTATTTACTTGTTCCCATAATATAAGAACTAGGAGCCACCAAATGAAATTAATGGGTAGCAGGTTTAAAACAAAAGGAAGTTGTTCTTCACTCAGTGCAGAGTCAACCTGTGGAACTCCTTGCCTGAGGAGGTTGTGAAGGCTAGGACTATAACAGGGTTTAAAAGAGAACTGGATAAATTCCTGGAGGTTAAGTCCATTAATGGCTATTAGCCAGGATGGGTAAGGAAGGTGTCCCTAGCCTCTGTCACAGGTTCACTCCCTCTGGGGCACCTGGCATTGGCCACTGTTGGTAGATAAGATACTGGGCTGGATGGACATTTGGTCTGACCCAGTATGGCCATTCTTATGTTCTTAGTAACATTTAGTACTTCAGGATTGTTTTCATTTTCAAAGTAATATCTGTACATTAACTAACGTAACCCCCTACTGCCCATGTGAGATTATAAAGTATCCTATTATTAACCTCACTTACAGTTAGAAAAATGAGCCTGAATGGTTATGATTTGCCCAAAGCCACAGAAGGAGTTAGTATTCAAACCAAAATTAGAAGTTTGGAGTTCCTGAGTGCTATTCCTCAGTGGAGTGATTCACACCATCACACTATGACTCTATCTACTAGTATCAAACATCATAGAATCATAGAATATCAGGGTTGGAAGGGACCTCAGGAGGTCATCTAGTCCAACCCCCTGCTTAAAGCAGGACCAATCCCCAACTAAATCATCCCAGCCAGGGCTTTGTCAAGCCTGGCCTTAAAAACCTCCAAGGAAGGAGATTCCACTATGTCACTAGGTTACGCATTCCAGTGCTTCACCACCCTCCTAGTGAAAAAGTTTTTCCCAATATCCAACCTAAACCTCCCCCACTGCAACTTGAGACCATTACTCCTTGTTCTGTCATCTGCTACCACTGAGAACAGTCTAGATCCATTCTCTTTGGAACCCCCTTTCAGGTAGTTGACAGCAGCTATCAAATCCCCCCTCATTCTTCTCTTCCGCAGACTAAACAATCCCAGTTCCCTCAGCCTCTCCTCATAAGTCATGTGTTCCAGTCCCCTAATTATCTTTGTTGCCCTCCGCTGGACTCTTTCCAATTTTTTCACATCCTTCTTGTAGTGTGGAGCCCAAAACTGGACACAGTACTCCAGATGAGGCCTCACCAATGTCGAATAGAGGGGAATGATCACGTCCCTCAATCTGCTGGCAATGCCCCTACTTATACATTCCAAAATGCCATTGCCCTTCTTGGCAACAAGGGCACACTTTTGATTCATATCCAGCTTCTTGTCCACTGTGACCCCTAGCTCCTTTTCTGCAGAACTCCTGCCTAGCCATTCGGTCCCTTGTCTGTAGCGGTGCATGGGATTCTATCATACACATTACCTGAAATGTTAACAATACACTATATACAAGAGACCCAAACACACCCACCATGTCATTATGCCTCTTCTGTCCACATCAGTCTCATTACTTGTTAGTTCTTCTCACACACCTCCACTTTTTAAATTCCTTTATAACATCTATTTCCTTATAACCTTTCCCCTATAGGTCTGTGAAATACAAATTGTTCACTATCAGAGTAGTTTTTTGCTGTTTTGTTTTGCACCCCAAAATTTGATTTTGGGAAAAGTGGCTACTTTTGCACCAGAGAGACACAAAACAAATTGTAAATTTCTACATGGCTTTATTGCAGGCATCTTCACATTAAAATGGCCTTGTTCATTATCTGAATAGGTATTTCACATAGCAGATAATGGACCCATTTTCAAGATCACAATGAAAAGCTTTTGGGGTATTTTTTCATAAATATTTTATGCCTGTCTAGTATAATCAAATACTATTGACTCATCAACTGTATTCAGTCTTTTCTATATTTAAACCGTCCCTGCTGATAAGGTAAGCACATTTGTACAAATAAGGCCTCAGTTCTGGTGGCGGAGGCATTTGATGTTAGGTTTTCAAAGTTCTTGTGACAATCAGGGTCCCCAGGGGAAAAAAGGGGGCCTGAACCCCAGAAAATAAACAATTGATTGCCTACAAGACCTTACTTGACATTTTTATACATAAATATATTGTATGTAATGTCCTGAACTTGATGGTCATTAGGAGATGTATACATGTGTAGAAAATTGTAATTGTAGTTTTGTGCAATTCTAGCATCACCTCACAGCAGTGTGGTGAGGCAATCAGGCAAGGAGGACACCTCCCAGGCCAGGTATTTACAGGAAACCAGCTGCAAGCACTTAGCATTGTCTAGCCAGGTAGAGGCAATGGCGGACCATTACAGTTACAGGTAAAACACTGAGATTTTCTTTTCAGTTTAAGTCTGGGAAAGCCACCTGCTCTGATTACCATAGTCTGAGAAAGAGAGGGGGAAAAAAAACTTGCAAATCCTGTTAAAAGGGAAGGGATTTGAAGTGAAGGTTAACTAGACTGATGGCCAACATCTAAGCGGGATGGTCTCCATGATGCACAGGATCCCCTCTAGTACAGAGCAGGAAAGCATGCTGGGAAACTGTTCAGAGGAAACAGGTAACTTGTATTAGAAAAGGAAATTTAGCTAATATAGCTGTGTGAAGCCCAAGATCACATCTTTATGTTTACTTTGTGTGCAACTTGTCTGTGTTTGCTTTTCCTTACTTACTATTTCATCTTTGAATCTATGATTTTTCTATTAAGTAAACTTCTTGTTTATTTTTACCTCAAGCAGGTCTCTGTCATATAAGCTGTGTGGAGTGTGTGCACTAAAGTAAACTGATAACTGGGGGTAGGTTTCCTGCCTTCAGAGTGACAAACCAGAGGAGAAATGTCCAAGTGCCTCGAAGTTAAGAACTCAGGGAGACAGATTTGGGGGAGGGAGTGACCTGGGACCAGAAGGTATTGTTGAGGTCACCCTGCAATAAGTAACTAAGCTATTGGAAGCCAAGGTGGGACCTTATGCTTTTAGGCTGGCTCTGGGTGTCAGAGTGCTACCCATAGCAGCAAAGCATTAAGATACCCAAAGTTACAAAGCAAGTGGTGACAGAGCCCTTTATTAGCCTGGGTGATCCCCAAATGTTACAGTTTTTTTCTGCAGTGATGGCGACAGTACAGAAGTGTTTTATTGGGATGGCAATTTATTAGTAATGGTCTTACACTTAAAAACAGCTGAACAATAAACTTTTGAGATACATAACCATTACATGCTCATGCATGAGAATTCAATGAAGCCATTAAAATCTGATTTTTTAAGATATTCACTGATTTAACTCTATTTTACTATGCAAAATACTGATTGGTATGCATAAAGCTGATACGGTATCCTGGATCGCTATGCCATCACGTTATTGATATTGTACATGATCAAGAGTCAGCCTGAAGTATCAATTTCAAAACTCTTATAATATAAAAAAGGAAATATTAAAGCAAGGTGGGAGAACTTAGGTATACTAAACATAAGCTTCATGTAGAAGATAACTCTAGTCCTGAAATCCATTTAAAGCTATTGGATGTTTATATTATTTAGTGATTTCATTAATTACTAACTACCCTCCTCTAAGTTTTTCCACAGTTTTAAGCGTAAGTGAATATAGATTTGCAATAATTTCAATAATGGAATACAATACGATATAATTTATTTAAAAAGAAAAACAAAGTAAACACAAAATCAACGAGATCGGCCCAACAGAAAAAGTGATAGAAAAAAAAGGGTAAGAAAACAAGATTAAAAAATGAAAGTAAAAGTTAGGTTCTCAGTTTGAGACGGAAAGGTGAAAGTGAAGAGTACCAGAGACAGCTGAAAAGGAACAAACTTAAACTCATGGAACTAAATAAATAAATTTAAAAATGAATGATCACCTACAAGAAACTAAAATTATATGAGTGAAAACACAGATGCTCTTGATGTCACTTTTAGATCCTGATTCACAAGCTCTTGGGCACATATGTGGGAAGGGGTGAACTCAGTGCAAATATTTAGGTGCAGTAATTTGCTCACATGCATAAGTTTGCGCAGGATTGGGGCCTAAAATTTCAAACAGAAAAGTACAAAGACCACCACATAATGAGAGTGAAATGTCAAGAAAACAGTTAAAGATGTTTTTGTTCAGAGAACAAGTTCATTTTAACCAGAATTTAAGAACATTTTGCAAAAAGTTACATAGAACCTTTAAAGTTGTCTTATGTCTAAGATACAGTGCCAATTGCTACAAATTTTTACTCATGTGAGTAGCTCCTTACCCATGTTAGTAGTTCCTTACTCTTGTGAGAAGTCTCAGTGGTCATGTGAATAGTTTAATTGAAGTCCTTGCATATCTCCCACCAAGTTGAATTGAATGACTCATGAGAGTAAGGTGGAGTACTGGCAAAAGCAAGGGTTTGTAGGACCTCCCTGTTGCAGGATTTTTCTGGTAAAATAAAGACATCACTAAAGTAAGGTCTCTCAAAATGGTCATCAAAGGTTTTTAAAGACCCTTCTGAATTTCTTGTATAGGTTTTATCATTTGTGATTTTCATTCCATTTCAGTCATATCTGCATAAAATTTCTTCAAGTGTAAATGTCAGATCTTTGCTTTATTATTTGCTAATGTCATAAAAATCTGACTTGTTTGCTTTGTTAAAGGGCTTACTGAGCATTGACTTTTCTTGATTTGTATTTTAGTACCAAAAATGTTTATAAAAAATATTTAAAAAAAAATCGTCCCCTCTGAAATGGGATTTAAATAAGAGCAAGGTTTGCCATTATCATAAATGTATAAAGTGTTTTGTGAGTAATAAAATGGATCATGGATTCAGGATAATTCAAACTGAAATGTTATGTTCAGCATCAAGATTAGATTACATTAATGCAGTTCATTTTAAATGGTTTAAAGGCCATCAGATGCAAGTGAAAAGAATCTGTATCATAACTTAGAATAAATAGACTGAGACATTTATTTATAATGTCAGTGCTAAACAAATCTATTACTACATTTCTGCATGTAGTATTATATTACCCCTGCTATTAAACAACCAGAGCATGAAGATCAGTTATAGCTTTAATTATAAACATTATCCTTGCATATTTATTAATTTAGAGTGGAACTATGTTCAGTAACCTTCAGTTATTTATATTTGCTAATATTTTAATTAACTGTTGTATTTATGCTACTTATTTGATGCCACTGGGCACATGAAACTAGCTACATAACACTGGCCATACCTATTATACTACATATTATCCAAGAAATCACACAATGCTATTATGACAAGTGCAGCAATAAGATGTGTACAGGAGAGAGTCATTGTCTGATGGGCTCACACTTCAAGTTCACACTCTTTTCATCCACAAGGGCCAACTGGCCTTCAAAGAAAGCTTCCTATTTATCTCAACAATGGTCCAAATTTACAATATTTGCCAGTTTCTCTATTCATAAAAGATGGAGAAAAATGGCTTCATGGGGGGTCCAGGTTTATTGTGTCTCAATGATTTCAAAATAAAATGTGCTCAGTTATTTTCCTAGCTACTGGTGCTATAGCTATATCCTAGGATCTCAATGTCAAGCCAGATTCTTTCCATCATTTGCATCACCACAACCAATAATCTACAGGCCAAAGAATACCTTTGATTTAGCAGTCTCATGATATTCAAATTATGCATGGAGCTACACCTGTGTAGTTAATTCATTGCAACTCATTTGAGAGAAATGGTGCTGCAAGGGGAAATTAAGGGAATAAGGTAGCCTAGAAAACTGTATTACTGCATGAGAAGAGAGGAAAACTGCTAAAGTTGCACATCTCTAGATGAGTTCATAGAGCTTATAACTAGAAAATGGAGTAATTACGGCCATCGTATAACAAATTTCCCAAAAGGCCTTATTCAACTTCCACTGACATCAAAAGGAGACTCTATTGACTTCCACTGACTTCAATAGAAGTTGGACTGGGCCCCAAGGTTCTGTCTTGATTGACTTCAATGGAAGTTTCACACATGGAGGGCAAAAAAATTGGTCTCTATAACGTATTCTATGCAACCAGATCTAGGCAATCTAATAAACCATACATTTATCATCAGCATTTAGCTTGGGATAGCTGCATTACAATGGATGATGAAACAGTGGATGAGGTAAATAGGCTATCCCACACAAATGTTATTAAAACTGACATTAAATCCTGCTATTAAATAACACATTGCACCATTATGTACTTGGTTTATGCCATTAATTTGAGGGAAAAAAGCTGATTAATAACATTTACTTTTAAAATAAAAATTGGTACTATTTATCAGCTTTTCAGGGGGGTGAATATGGAGTTCCCTTAGTTACCATGAGTCACAGTAACAAAAGCAAACCAACTTGCAGACCTTAAAGCGGAAGACAAATGAGTACTACTGCATGTTTTGAAATTCTAAATAAATCTCCAAAGCTAGGTTTTAAGGTCTGTGATGCTGCAGCCTGGCAGAGCTACACGTGTTTTAAGCCATGCGGAACTCTGGTATTCACAGCTCTCCAATAGCTATAAAACTAGGTCCTGATCCTGCAAATCTTTGCTCGTGTAAAGTAGTTCCCGTTCATTCCAGAAGGCTTACTAGTATGAGTAAGAAGTGTTTGTACCAGTAAGCATGTGATGGATAAGGTCCAATCTGAGTCTCTTCAAAGAGAATGAGAGTTTTGGGTCCCTAGCTCTTCTGAAATTTGGCCATTTATTTATCGTAAGTTCCAAAATACGGACTTAGGTTCCTCACTTTAGCTACCTGAGTTTGAAAATGTTGGCCTAAATACACAGCTCACTATTAAAAAGTCAGCCCAGGGCAAGGGAAAAGTTGTATATGAAAAACTGCAGCATTTCCTTATATTTATAACTAGAGCCCACGGCAGAATCTAAGATACTATGAAGTTATTTTTAATTATGATTACTGTATTATCGCTTCTTTAGTGTTTATTTTACAGTCCACTTGTTTATTGCCTCAGAGGGGCAGTCTGAGAATTCATGGCACTAGAGACCTTTACAAAGGCATCATCTCTCCTGGGCACCAGAGGGAATGCACTGACTCTACATTTAAAGAGATGTTGCTACCACTCTGCCCAGCACAGCCATGTCAGTACTGTCAAGAACATAGTGAATTGGGGCCATAGTCTCTCCTGTGCCTTGTCTGTACATGTCCCCACTGGAAGGGGCTGTCCCTCCCCTCCCATCCACTCCTCTACTGTTAGAGCACGCGGGCAAATTGTGGCCACTCTTAGGCCACACATTTAGGGGCCTCAGGCATTGCTGACACCTTGGTCTGTCCAGTTTTTTGCCTGAGGCACACAGTTTAGTCTCCTAAGGGCTGAAATGTTTTGGTCTAACTGAAGTATTTTGGCTTAATAGAGGGGTATCTGGGTGAACATTAATGGCCAGTGATGTACAGGAGGCCAGACTAGATAATCTACTTTCCTTAGAATTTAAGGCCGAGTTAAACCTAATACAAGACCATTTCCCGGAGATTTTTGTCCCTTGACAATTATTTAGTGGTGTGAAATCCCCAAGCTTTTTACAATGTCTGTGGGAGCAACCTTCTTTTGGTAATGTAATGTCCACTGCACTTGGATTATGCTATTTTAATAGATGTCTTAACCCTAACACAAAAAAAAATCTGTTGGAAGCAGTTACTTTTTACACAAGATGGATCACTTTCCTACATTATGTATCCAATAGTTGCTTTCTATTTTCATCCCTAGCTCAGTAATTCTAAATTCTTGTACTCTGAAGTAACAGATAGTGCATTGGGTTCAAATCACATGATTTGATTTCTTAAAAAAAAAAATTTACCCTCATTAACAGTAATCCACTTTTCCAAAGCCTGATCAATAATCCCATCTAACAGCAGTTGAATCTCTTTATAGTGAGATCACTTATTTCTGATAATCAGTAAAACTGTCTAATTATTCCAACTCAGTATTCATGACTACTACTGAAACCTTCTTCAGCTCTTCCGACCTCTCTACTTTTATCATTCTTTAAATCATTTGGAACATGTGTCTTGCCATAGCTCAAGTTGTAATTAAGCTTAACGATAAACATTTTATCAGCTTCTTTACCAAAACTTTAGAAAAGGTCATTAATGCTGTTTCTGTTACACGGGTAGTTGCATTATAAATAGATTTTTCACCTACATGGAGTACCTCATAGTGGAGTTTTCATCTTTAAATCTTCCTGGGGAAAAATAAAGATTATGCATGACTAATAAACGCCTTTCTTTAAAAAAAAAGAAAAAAAATCCTGTCTTGGTGCTTGGACAATAAGACAGTATTTTTAACAATATCCAATTAAACTGAATAAACCAATTAGCATTAACTCTCATGGTAATTACATCTCTTGGGTTGACAAAGATTGTACTTCAGCCAAAATGCTAACAGAGTTTAGAGACTAAATAAATGTGTGGCTTACCTCACAAGGTCATTCCCCTGATGTTATCATCACTGACAATGGAGCCAGTGTTGCAAGAACAGTGCAAGATGGGAAATGTGCACACTTGTCTGGTCTTGCTTCTGCCTGATTTTCCTGAAACAGAAGAAACGTCTTCTGGCAGTTTAGCAAAATCTGCTCCCATTTCAGCCCTTTAGTTAGAACCCATAAAGTTCTGAAGAGAACCACAGGATATGAGCCATGCAGAAATGAGCATAAATGCCAACTGAATGGAATTTTAGTCTGTATAAGCTAGAAAGGCAGGTAGAGCAGAAACAAAAGCCGTCCATGCAGCGTACATGGAAAAAAGTCTTGTTCCAATCCTAAATGTGGGTTTATGAAACTCGTGTTCCGTTTTCTAATAATTGGAGATGACCACATACAATATCAGTGAAAATTAACATGTTATTGAGTAGCAACAGACAAGCCTCAAAAGGCCTAGGATCCAGTTCAGATAGGCATATGAAAGTTTTGCAGCATCTTCAGCCCTCATTGTAAGTACATGCTTCACTGTAAAAATGTGAACAACTCTTAATTTCAGTGAGACTACTTCACTCTGTACTTGCATGTACTTCACTCTGAGGATGTTTTAGTGATTGGTAGAATCGGGGCCTAAGACTCCCAGGTCTTCAAAATTTGGTAAGACAGATCAACAAGAATAGTCTTATTTTGATGCAGTTTCTATTTATTTTGCTTCTTCACTCAAATGGCAATAGTGCAACAGCAACTTTGTATGCAACGTTGTATCACTTCCTGTTCCAGTATCAGAAAGAGCCTGGAAAGCAAAAGAGCATGGGAATAAATAAAAGTGACATCCAAATATTTCAGCACCTCAAAGCTTTAGTTCCGGGTTAGTTCAAGTCTTACTAATTTATTTTATCTGAATTGGCTTAGCTTTCCCTTATATTCCATGAAATGCCCTCCCCATTAAACTTCAAATTCTCTTCTTAAGGTTTCAGAAGGATAGCACTAGTTCTGGTGTACCATTAGTGCATGCTTAATAGTGTTTCAGCTTTGACAGTAACAAAAAGATATCCAGCTTGAGTCTTTCCATCACATCTTAAATACTGGTTTCAGAGTAACAGCCGTGTTAGTCTGTATTCACAAAAAGAAAAGGAGTACTTGTGGCACCTTAGAGACTAACCAATTTATTTGAGCATGAGCTTTCGTGAGCTACAGCTCACTTCATCGGATGAAGTGAGCTGTAGCTCACGAAAGCTCATGCTCAAATAAATTGGTTCACCTTAAATACTAGATCTGATTAAAGATTCAAAAAGTAACAGTCCAGCTCTAACTGCTAATGCTTCCTCATTGGGAAAATAAAAAAGGAAGAAACGAGATGAGGTGGCTCCAGACTAGGGCTAAGTTCTGCCCTTAAGTATGGCTAATGCTGATTTCAGAGGAAGCTACCTTCCTACTGACTTCAGCTGAAAACTTTTCAGGGCACTTTTTCGTTTCTTGAGATAGAAGAACAGCCATGCTGGGTCAGGTGAGTGGTCTATCTCACCCAGTATCCCATCTCCCGACAGCGGCCAATGCCAGGTACTTCAAAGGGAATGAACAGAACAGGGCAATCAAGTGATCCATCCCCTATCAGCCACTCCCAGCTTCTGGCAACCAGAGGCTAGAGACACAAAGCAGATAATGCATCTCTGGCCATCTTGGCTAGTAGCCACTGATGGACCTATTCTCTATGAACTTATCTAGGTTTTTGAACACCGTTATAGTTTTGACCTTCACAATATTCCGTGGCATTCCTTGAGTTCCACGGATTGATTGATTGTTTAAACCTGCTGCCTAATTAATTAATTGGGTGACCCCTAATTCTTGTGTTATGTGAAGGAATAAATAACACTTCCCTATTCACTTTCTCCCTACCATTCACGATTTTCTAGATCTCTATCGTATCCCCTCTTAGTCATGTCTTTTCCCAGCTTAAAGTCTGGGACTGTTCAATCTCTCCTCATACAGAAACTATTCCATACCCTTCTCTATTATTTTTGTTGCCCTTCTCTGTACCTTTTCCAATTCTAATATATCTTTTTTGAAATGGTTGACCAGAACTGCATGCAATAGTCAAGATATGGGCATACCATGGATTTATATGGTGGCATTATGATATTTCTGTCTTATGATCTATCTCCTTCCTAATGGTTCTAACCATTGTTAGCTTTTTTGACTGCCACTACACACTGAGCAGATGTTTTCAGAGAACTATCCATGATGACTCCAAGATCTCGATTTTGAGTGAAACAGCTAAGTTAGACACCATGGTGTAAGATATGCTTAAGGGACTAACTACACTGAACCACCTTTTGCTTTGGTCTCTTACTGGTTCCTTTACTGACAGCAAGGCCTCTTGTGAATAAGCACTGGGGAGATTTCAGCCCCTTCATGGCACTGCATAACTGCAAAAGGGACATAGCACAAGCTAGAATCTGGCCCCGAATTTGGAACCAGATCCACATGCAAACTTTCCCAGGATTCATGATGTTTCGGATCTCCCATTTTCATTCACATCCATCTCTGGTTTGAAAAGGAAGTAGCACTAATGTTCTAACATCCAAGGACCACGAGTTGACTGGTCTATAATGGCAGATAAGCATTTTCCTTCATAAAGGCACTTTTAGAGCATCTGTGCTTTGTGCATGAATGAAGTGTGGAAGTAAGGGATTTAAATGAGAAAAACTAGCAGTCCAGGACAAAGGTAAGGGTGATTGCCCTGCAGTCTCCTATTCAAATTAGACCAGATTCTTGTGTCCCTGTATTTCTGAAGAGAGAAGCATTGTTGGCATGCACTATTGCTGGAATCAAGGTTTAGGTGGTTGAGTCTCCAGCAACAGCAAAGCTCCATTTAAATTTCACAACACACACACAAAGTTTTATTTCTAGGGATGTTGTGTCTATCATCTTAACACCACATCGAGTTAATCAAGTCAGCTACAGTACCTTAGCTATCATTTAATTGACTGTGGTTTATATCCTGCATATTTAATAGCATGTGTTTGAAAACTTAATGATTTATCCACTTAACTAAAAAGACAAATATTAACAAATGTTACACTGTAAATTCAAACTAAATAGGGTGAGTTATTTCTCTTGATTTGTTTTTATTGCACCTAATAAAACTCAAACTGAATCTTTTAAAAAAAAATCTTAGTCATTATCGTACCTTTCTCATCTTTTATATGGAAATCTAGGCATCACTGATAGCAGTGCTGATCTGGCTAAAAAGATCTCATTATATTATGCTCATCCTCAGTACTTTTCTCTTTAGTAACAGGTGATCGGTGACATTTCCTCAGTTCCTCTTTTTCCTCCAGTTTAGCGGTATTCAGCATTTGTCCAAAAGGCTGCTACTTGTCTCTTGACGTTTCATAAGCTTTTTAAATTTTTTTTTAAACTTGTTTCCTCTGGTAGTTTTAAATTGGTTTATCTTTCCTGCAGAGCAGAGGTCATGACCTGACATGGCCCTTTGACCCTCCCAGCACTAACACAAAGCTCACTTATGTGATCTGAATGCCTTGTAAACCCAAAGACAGCTGACAGTTATTGAAGACATGAAGTCAGTAAAATTAATTATGCTGAACTTAAATAGAATATACATGTTTTGATATGTTAGAAGGGATTTTAACTGTAAGCATATGTATTTATATATACACATACACATGTATGAATTAAAGGTGAGTTGTGAAGGGAAAAAAAGATTTGCACTTTTCTTTTAGCTTCTTTATCATATATATTAAATGCTTGAAAGTGATTTTTCCCCAAGCTCCCCCCCAAAATTGTGGGGTTTTTTATTGTTTGATTTTTAAGCAAACAAACAAGAAATAAAAACAGCAAGAATGACAAGTTGGTGTTTCCTGGGGGTTAACTGAAGGTCAGCTGAAAGTTATTGTGAATTGTTTCAGACCTTATTTGAAAGGGTAGTGGTGTGGAATTTTAACAAAGACAACTTTTTATCCAAGTGTTTTGTAAAAGAAGCAAACAGGGAGAAAAATAATTACGTTTCAGGGGCGGGGAGTTATACATCTTAAAAGTAATAAAGAAGGCAACCCCAATTTTATTTTTCTTTGCAAATCACTCTTAAGTGGGAGAGAAGGGAGTTTAAATGTGTCCGTAATAGAGCTAGTCATTGTTCCACAGAAAAACTAATTTACTTAAAATATAGCGTATTAGGAGCATCACTCTTGCCACTAACACCGCATTGCTCAACTGTGCTAAAACAGGACATTCCACTGTTTTCTCCTAATCTGAAGAACATTCCAGGGTAATGATGTGATTAAAGAAGCCCCAAGAAATTCAAGAGATTGAATTCATTACCACCAAAATTAGACACTCTCAGGAAGTATTTCTAGAATGATGGGATCTAATTGCAAGTAAATTGACGGAGTAAGTTATATAAGCAGTCTTGTCTTATTCGACGCATTAGCATTGGAGAGGCCCCTTTGCTCCCCTCTGCATCCACAGTCTGTAGATCTATACTGCGTGAGGGAGGGCACAGACAGGGGTAGTGCCACCCCGTGGCTTGGCTCCAACGCAGCGGAAGCTCTAGACTCTCTCCAACATCTGAGCCCATTCCAACACTAATCCCACCCACCTACCTCCCAGGCTCCCAAAGGAAAACACTATAGCACAAAGCATTTAACTTACCACAGACTTAGGTAACTTGGACTTGGATGAGGTGCCCCATCAGCTATTTGAATACCACTTGGATGGGGTGCCCCATCAGCTATTTGAATACCACTTGGATGAGGTGCTCCATCAGCTATTTGAATACCAGGGTGTTACCAAGAGCAATCACAGTTGCAGGAGCCCCTTGCAGCACGGGTCTTGTGGTAGCACTTCTGTTTAGGAACCGGGTGCGAGTTTGAAGTGAGCCGCCGCATGGACGCCATGAACAAATTCAGGCTGTAAATCGAAAGGTTGCTAACCAGCGGAAGAGCGAAGTTCTGGAAGAGCCTCCCAAGAGGAGCTCTGGGCGGGAGGGGGAGAAACATTTTAATTTAGTTTTAAAAGACAGCTGAACAAATTTATGAGAAGGTTGCTCATGATGGTGGGGAGCAGGGCTTATGTCTTGCATGAGCTTTAGGAATGTTTCAGGGTTTCAGCTAGCCCCTAGGTTGCATCAGCAGAGGAAAATTTCCCCCCCGAAAGCATGCTGGGAGGTTTTTTTAAATCTTCTTCTTCTGAAGAATGAGGGATGGCCACGGCTGGAGATGGGACACCATGTGGAATGGGCCACGGCTCTGAAGTAGCACTGAGCATTCTCTTTCTCTCAGGTGCTTAAGTAGCTGGTTCTGGCTCACATGATCAGGGTCTAACTAATCACTGTATGGTGAGGTCTAGAAGGACTTTTCCCTTAGGTAAGATCAAAAAAACCTCAAGGTCAGTCAGCTTTCTCTGAAGCGTGTGGGAGTGAGTTACTTTCCAGGATTGTCTGGATTTTAGTCATTTCCATTGCTGGGCTTAATGCACAGGAGCTGGGAGGTGTTGGCGGCCTGTGATACACAGGAGGTCAGACTAGATGGCTGGTGGTCTCTGCTAGCCTTAAACTCTATGGGATGCTGTGTCTATTGGCCTACCTCTCTTCCTCTGGTGCCACTCCCTCAGCCCTTACTCATATGAGTAATCTTTACTTTGAGGAACAATCCAACTGATGTAAATGGGAGTATTCATATGAAAAAGGATTACAAGATCAGATTAGTTTGTTTTATACTCTTATTAGTCTAACAAAGTTTACTAGTAAAGTATAAAAATTGGTACTAGGGGCATGTTAGCTGGAATATTAATACTGTAGGTGCCATTTTTAAGATCTCAAACATTCTTATGAAAAAAGTGTTTTACAATTGAAGATATTATGCATGTTGGAAGTGACAAGACATGATACTAAAGGGAATTTTGCCATATGCAGGTAAAATTCTCACCTGCTTCAGTGGGAATGTTGCCTTCCATAAATACAACAAAATCAGTCCCCTAAATATAGAGGATGAAATTCTGGGTTTAATAAGGTTATGGGGGTTTTGCCATTTGCATCACTGGAGTCAGGATTTCACCCAGGCGGTAAAGATACTTATTTTTCCATTTTACTGTCCTCCTTGTGTCAGTAATTAGGAATATTGGACACACAGCAAAAGTGTATAATATATTTCTATACAGACCATAAAGAACCCAGAATGTTTTTCTCCAGTGCTCTACACCTTTCTATAAAAAACACACTAGTTATGAGAGGATACAACCAGCTACATGTTTGTTTTTCTAGGCTCAGCTTCAACTCTGACTTTTTGTAATAGGATCACCAACAGAATTTGATACTTCACAAGTTGTCCCAAAATTTTTGAATGATGTGCTTTCTACTGAGTCTGCACCCCACAGGAACAGGCAATCACACTAACCCAGCATTGAACTACTGATCCATGTAGGAATTTAAGATGTCAAATATGGTAAGAATCACAGGTGAGCAATCTAGCTTCTCTTTTTCTTGCTTAGTTCATATATGTAACTTCATTTAGTAACATGGTATGTGTTCACCTCCATCTTCACCACTAGGCTCTTTCTTTGGATTCTTTGCTATGATAAAACCATTATGATCAATCTAAACAACAAATCCTATTCTAACATCCTGAAACATTGACTTTAGGAATAGCACTTTGACACATCAAGGCTTTTAAAAGGCCTGAAAAACCACTGACCCATGGAGAGGAGGGGTAAAACTGGTCAAATGCTGATCAAGCAGGGTTTTCATAGTGAGTTTAATGGGATCTGTCATGAAAGTAAGATGGTGGGACTCACTGTGGGCCTTTCAGTAAATAGTTATGAATAATACATTTTTAGACCTCAAGATCAGTTCATGAACTTGCAATCCAAAACAAGGGCTAAAGTAATGATACCAGCTTGTATGATTCATTGAAAATAGGCTGTCATTATGGGCCAGCTTTCCGGATCAGGTTTAAGATTCTGAGTAACACCATTGGACTCCATCAACTTCAATGGAATTACTACTGGTGTACATCAATGTAACTGACAGATTCTGCCCTTCTATTTCTGGGGAAGAAATGTAATAATTCTCTGTATCAGATATCCACAGCATAGAAAAAAATTAAGCAAAGCAAATAAAGAAGTGAAAGTCTCATCAGCGGGGAGCAGTAAAGTTACACTGTAATATGATTGCAGGCATGGAGAAGACCTCAGACTGAGATTTTTTCTCTAGCAAAGTGGGCAATATGTATTTCACAAAAGTATTTGTCATTTATTATGCCATAAGGAAAAGAGTAAAATAAACTGTTTATTATCACATATAAAATGCTTTTGATCAGCCAACTGAAAAACTAATTTCATTTTCTCATTACACTGCCTTGGGCATCCTTTGACGTCAATTTTTATTACAGACAAAACAGGGAAATTAAAATGATCAGTTGCAGTGGAGGAAGAAACATTTGTTTCAGAGTCTGAAAAAGAATAATAAGCATTGAACCCGCTAATCATTCTGGGTAATTGCGATTAGTTTTGTAGGAATCCAGGGGAGGGTTCTTATGTGCTCTGGTATTTTACAGTCCCAACATGAACACAGCTATGTAGGACATGAGGAAATGCTAAACTGCCTTAAAAAATATTAAAACAGTAAGGTCAATGGGCTCCACAGAAAGATTACTAGGTCCCACTGCACTGGAGCAAGAAAGCTCATTAACTGGGTGTCCCCTGAAGGCAAGGAAAGGAGAATTGGAGGTATTGTCCTACCTCTGGTTGACTTTATCTCCCTTTCTGGATACAGTTAAACCAGTCCTACCATCACTATTATTTCTATCCAATAACAGTATTCTAAACAACACTTTTTTAACTCTAAAAAATATCAGTTGGCATCAAATGACATGATCTGGGGGAGAGGAAAGGAATGACCCCAAGGGAAAAAAAACAGACCCCACTACGAGGGATTATCCCTTCCCCTATGGAGTATGACATTTGAATACTAAGCAATCCAATGCTGGATGGTAGAGTAGACCCTTAGCTGTTCTAAAGGCACCCCAATGCTGGGGAAAGTGTAGTAGGTGGCTCAGCCATTGCCTCCAAAGGACCTGCCACTCCAGGTGACAAGTAGTAGTTGGTGTGTGTTAACATTTATTTAAAAAAAATAGTTACACTTTGAGTTTTGCTGGGTGAAGTTTGGGCTGTCCTTGCAGGGTATTAAGTACATAATTCTGTCTGTCTTTTGATTTCTAAATGGCATATTTCCCACCTTTGCTTTTAAAGAGTCAATCAGCCATCTTGTACTCCTCCCGTGCAGACTTTCATAAAAGAGCACACACAATGTGCACACACAAAATTACTTTTGTTCTGTTTAATTTAAAATACAGTTCGCTCAGGCTGAAAGTAAAAGATGGGTCTTTGTATATGAAAAAGACAACCGTTCTTTCCTGATGCAATTCATTTAATACCCAGTATTTAGAAATTGTGACAACTCATTCCTATGCCTCGATACTATCACTAAGCAGGCCTGACAGAATGACAATAGTCAAATTCCAGTCAAGTCTTTGAGATAGGAGTGCGTATCATGGGTGTACCATATGGATCTGAACACACCTACAGCTTGATGTGGTCAAATTGGTTATTCTGATTTGAACCATTTATAATGATAGACTCAATCCACCAAGTTTGGCTCTCTGTATGACTCTGAATACGAATCCCCAGCATCTGCAGAGGGTGAGAGCTCTGAGACCAGGCTCCAGTTCAGGCTTACCCTTACCAAAAATGATATTCACATTAAAAATTGTTCCAAAGCCTCAGAATTTGGCTGCAGTGGAGGCGGGGTGCTGTAATGGGTGGACGGGTGGTAGGAGGTGGTTCAGAGAATCCTTTTTTCAGATGCCTAGCTGGCATGCCTTGTTCGGGGTCATACTGATCATCAGATTGGGGCTCGAAGGAATTTTTCCGAGGTCAGAATGGCAGGGAACTTGAGGTGGAAGGTTGGCTTCCTCCACAGCATGGGGCATGGATCATCTGGGCATCTCAATTCCCCACCGCTGCTGGGGCCTTGGGCATTGGTGACACCTTGGTCTTTCCCCTCCTCTGCCTGGTGCACACAGTTATGCCCCCTGGAGACTGAAATGTTGTGCTCTAATTCAAGACTTGGGGCTTACTGTAGGGCTATGTGGATGAAATTTAATGGCCTGTGATGAAGAGAAGGTCAGACTAAATGATTTTCCAGTGTTAAAGTGAAGTTCCAGTGAAGATGGGGAGACAGGGAAGAAAGTGTATCAATACCTTTAATACTACATTTTGGTCATTACATGACTTCCTTTTTTGCTTCCACTAGGTGGGGTTTGGGGGAGTTTGGAGAAGTCCAGCTGATGTATAACATCAGCTCTCACTGAAGAGACAGTGAGTGTCCTGTACTAATTACACTTAGCTTCTTGCATGTTGTATTACAATCTTCAGCTACTTTGAAACCTGCCAAAATAACATGGTTACTCAATGTAATAAACCATTCTGTACACCTCTGAAAAGTGTCTCCATTTCTTTTTATATAGCAGTGGTATAGGTATTTCCAATCGTATCTGTAAATGGTTTATAGGCCTAGGAATTTGAACAGATAGGATTGTCTCTGGGGAGAACAAAGGGTCATAGCTAGTAGCCATTCTTAAAACAAAACACCCACTGACTTCAATGGGAGTTGTCTGCTGAACGATAGTCATTTAGAATAATAGCCTATGATTGCCTTCCATGTAAAAAGACTGTACAAATGTAGAAAGTTTCAATACACAGAAAAGCATCTAGAGATGGTGGAGGCTGATGGAAGAAAGAATAAAACCATCATCCTATGGCCTATTGAAACTGCAAGTTGGTTATTTTCTGTTTCAATCTCTCACTCACTATGTATTCACAGGGATCATTAACATAACAGTCATTTATGCTGTGCTATACTTTTTACATCTTCACTGTATATCGGGACAGTGTTAAGTCATTTTGTAAGGCACAGGCTTGTCCCCTCCCACAAAGCACCCACTGCCACATCCAGTGTCCTTTTCCAGGCAGTTTTATTTTTCAAACATGGGTGAGAGACACACATACACAGTTCCTCAGCCCACCCTGGGCTACAGCTCTTGGGAATTTTCCCCTTTGCCTCTCAGTCCCTCCTGCTTCAGGGAGCACTACAGGATTATTCCATGCCCTTCTCAATGAGTACAACTTCCCAGGGCTCTCTCCCTGAAGTCCCTTTTTACCCCAGATGATTCCCACTTCCTCCCTGCGCAGGGGACTGACAGCGTCTCGCAAGGAACTCCTGACAGCTTGAATCTTATAAAACCATGTGCTGCCCTGCCTTCTTATTGACCCAGACTGGGAACACGTGTTCTACCACAGGGAAGTGGGACATGCTACATTTAAAAGGAGTCTACCACATGAAGACATATCCTAAATACCTTCCTAGTTGGCTTATGTTGAATCCTGTCTTAGCTATCAAAGAGGTAAATTGCCATGGAGATTACAGACCAGAACTTCAGCTGGTGTAAACTGATGTAGTTGCATTGACTTAAGTGTGCCAGTTTACACCAGTTGAGAATTTGGCTTGTAAATGTTGTCTCATGTCTGAACTTATGTGCACGTGGACAGACGTGAATGCAAGCACAAGAGATAAGAATAAAGATGAAATCCTTCATTGACATTTCTGCCTCTCGTGCTCTGAAAGTTTTAGTCTTTCATTGCTCTAAATGTGTCATCCTGGTGCTTATCCTATCTGCATAAAAACTGATTTACATCCGTTTTTCTTGTAAGTGACATGTTGATTTAGTACTATGACACATCTGTTATAACATGACCAAGGCTGCCTTAATTATTCTTTTATTTAAGTCTACACATTATCATTAGCTGTGTCTGTGCCAGATTAACATTGAGATTGTGGCAAGTCTCTTCATTTTAAAGTTCTTCAGGATCATATCAGGCAAAAATTAATGTTATTAAGCTATTGAATTTTAATGTACTTCATCTTAAAAAGGAGGCACTGACAAACAGTTAATGCGTCAGGATGATGGGCAAAGCTTGTTAATATGCTTCCAAGACTCTGATTTTTGCTAATGGCATGCGAAGCAGACAAGTTTCAGTGTGAAACCACAAAAAATATCATTCAGTATTTAAAAGAAATGTTGCTCTGAATAAGAGGTGCAAAGCGTTCTGGGAGAATATTCTACAGAGCACAAGAGAGTTTAAAAAAGACAATACACTCACTATACAGGACCAAATACAATATTTTAAGATGCCTTTTATTATTCTCATGCATATTCTTGAGAGAGAGGAAGCCTTTATATCACAGATGATTGAATGCAGTCTCTTTACCATTATATCTGTTGTATACAATAGGTTATGGGGCAATAGATTGAAATTAGATTTTAGCAGAACATGTGTCCTGACCTTTCCTTAAAGCAGATCTATTTACTTTATAATGCAGTTCATCTTGTAGGAGCTGATGTACTCATAGTCAGTGTAAAGGTTAAGAAATGTGAATCTCAAACCTTCTTGTTTCTAACAATTCTTTGTTTATATTGTACAAGAGGTTTTCTTGGTTCCCCCCACCCCATCAGTGTTGAAAATAATATTTCTGTGGTGAAATTAATGGCAGCTATCCTGGCAGTGGAACAAATTCTGCCCTTTAAGTTACCACAGTGTGAATCTAATGAGGCAGATCTTCTTGGTATAAATCAGTACAGCTCCACTAAGTTTCACAGTGAAGTCAGTGGAACTACAGGGATTTACCTCAGCTAGTGATCTGGCCCAATAATTTAAATGGACTTATGTCAAATTTATACTATTATAAGTTGAACAGACCTTGGCTTCATATACTTCCACACAACTGGGCAACTCTTACATCAGTGGGACTACATGATCACTGATGTGACTATGGGCTACACAATCCGGCTCTGTATTATAGAGACGTAAACAATAATCACAGTTAGGGGGGCTCACTATCAGATTAACAAGCATAACGTTTAACTAGCTTTGATGTCATCAGAATCGCAATATATGTAGACTTACAGGAGACTTCCCCAGTAGTTTTCTTTAGAAGTAATAGATGGAGTAAACTTGAACTATTTGATACTTGTTTCTGGTTAACAATTGATTTACAGGGCACAACAACCACCACACACACCCTGCTACTACTACAATGCTGTGAATGCTACAACGGGCAAATACAATTTTTCACAGGTTTCTTACTGCTGTAATGTAATGCTCTCTGTGACGGGGACATGCTTCTTATGAGCACCTGCTGCCAGCTGGGTGTGATGCTGCAACCTCTTTTCCCCTATCCTGGCACCCAATATATTGAGTCTCACACACCCAATATACATGAATGAACCCCTTCTAGGGTAACGAAGATTCAACAAGGACTATCGCCATGCCCTTGTTAGTGTCTTCAGCCCTGTCTCTTGCCTCAGTTCTCAGCCCCCATTTTGAGCTAACTTTAGTCCTTCCCTGCCCTATTATAGAGCACGGCCCCCAGGGTTTTCTCCCTAGAGACTCGTGGTCTTCACTGGTTCTCACTGCCCCAGTTCTCCAGACAGGTCATCTCTCAATTCCAGCCCCATGCTTGGGCTTCTAAACAAACCTTATCCCCTTCTCAGGGGCTTAGGCCTTCTCCAGTGGGGGGGGAACCCAGGCCTGCCCACTACTCCAGGTCCCAACCCAGGGACACTATGAACAGCAGTCATGCACTGAAATTTCCTTGCCACTCAGGTCCCGGCCAGCAACTGATCTGCTAAGCCCTTGCAGCTCCTTAACTGAGCCTGCTGGCCTCTGATTGACTGTTTATTACATGTCCCACTGATGTCAATAGAACAGTGGTTTGGACCAGTCTATACTACCATGCCTGGGAGTGGAGATGAAGCCACACACCTGCATTCCCTACATTGTGGCTTTACCTTTGAGAACATTGCACACAGTGTTTGGGGATTACAGCTATGGTCATTAGAAAAAAAAAGATAAAAATTAAATTCTGCCAGCCCTAGTTATAAGTATATTAATCCATTCAGACCTATGGTACTAAAATCTACCTGCAGGTATAGGCATTATGTACATGAGGCAGATTAAGCTACTTATTTACAAGGAACACAGCCATACACAAGCGATGAGAGTATACAAGCCTTCAGAGCAGTTGATACATATCTGATCTCTCAAAATGTGCCTATGCCACATTTATACCCATTCATAGTCTATTACAATATAATGTTATTACAGTGCTTCACGCTGCTATATTCTGACTTGTACAAACATACTTACGTAATCAATCATTCACCCAGTAGTGGATGAGACATTACAGAATTAGCTCATTGACCACACCTGAAGCTCACAAACACTACATAAACTATCCAAAGCAAAACGGCCAGCTTTTCCTCTGTTGAGAGCACCAAGATCAATAAATAAAAAATAAAGGAATTGGACTAAAATAATCTTTTAATTTTAGGCAAACAGTAATGAAACCTTGGTTTACTGATGGTTCCTTTTAATGGGATTCCTGAAATTACTAGGCAATGGCTAAACTGCTAAATTTTACTATGTGTGCGGCAGTATTTTGACCTCACATCAAGTCAAAGATGAGAAAAAGAAATTAGCAATTAGATGAACTCGACCCTTTGCTAATGCTGAAGAGACACAGAGTCTGGTGCGGGTCCCCACCCAGCACCAATAAAGTTTAATCCATTATAGCTGGGTATAGTGGTGAAGCCACAGAATCAGACCAAGCCACACTTCCCCTAGCTGTGGAGGCAGACCAACCTGAGTAGAGTCCCGACTAAGCCTTAGGTTTGTCCCACTTCGTTAAGCATGTGCTAATGCTTTTGTTAGTTACCTGTTACATGGTAGGCTGCCTTCCACACACCGTGACCCCAGAGTGGCCCAAAAATATACACTTTGATTTCAATTACAACACAGAATACAATATATATGAAAATGTAAAAAAACATCCAAAATATTAAATAAGTTTCAATTGGTTTCTATTAAGTGTGATTAAATCTGTGATTAATTGCAACCTTTTAAATTGCAATTAATTTTTTTGAGTTAATTGTGTGAGTTAACTGCAATTAATTGATAGCCCTAAAACAAAGCCCTATATATTTGAACCCAGCCCATGCCACTGACAACACTTGGCAGAAGATTACAGAGGCCACACCTTGGGTGGAAGACAGTAACCCATCAGCACAAAGCAAGCTGTGCAGCAGTAGGGAGGGGAAAATTATCCGGGTCTCCTATTCCAGATATTATCCTGATAGACATGAAGTTACTTCAAAAGCAAAGGGAAAGATCACATCCCATCTCTCTCTCTCTCTCTCCAGAGGAGATCAGTTCCAGGCAACGTGGAAAGGGAGAATGAGGAATCAATGAACAGACGGCAAGAGAGCCCTTGCCAGGATGCTGTAGAGTACTGCTCTCAGAGGGGTTCTCCATGGCACCATGGAGAGAATAAGAGAAGGCCTTGGAGCAGAAGCACCAGGCCTTTTTATTAATCATTCTTTGCATCAGGCATCCCGTGAATTTGCAGTATTTGGAGTTGGACCTTAAGGCCCGCCTCTGCCAGAAGTGGTAAGGAAGAGTACAAGGGGAAATCTTGTGATGTTATCCTTCCTCTACATTCATGCTCACTTGAGGAGGGCATGATTGACCCAGAATGAATAATTACTTGAAATGAGTGTATGATTGCAACCACACAAGCAGAGTATAGGGCATGCTGTGGTAGGGACTTCTTTCAGACCTGTTGGAGCATTGTGTTTCAGAGGCAACCTAAGTGCCATGAGACTGTGAAGGCCAGTGCATGTATTTAGGAACAAACTGGCTGCGTGGACGTTATTACAGCCATCAAGCACCATTACTTCTTCCCTCCCCCCTCCCCCCTCCCCCCCCCGGCCACCTTTTGCTTTAAGAAATTTGCTAAATTCCTGCTCATTCTTCTTCATTGATGAATACACATCAGGGTTCCGTTATGTGCAGGGAGATAGGGAAGGGAATCATGAAAAATAGTAATTTATAACAAAGTGGCATATGCTGCACTTCCCCCCCCCCCATATATTGAATGAGATTAGTGCTTTAAATGGATTATTTTTTCTGTAGCAGCCTGAGCGATCTTTTGCAACTAAAACAAAAGAAATTCTAAAATAGCAAAACCACATACTTCATAAACCATCCACAGTAAAATAACTTCCAGCCCCACCAAAAAAAAGCAAAAGCATTTAGTTTGATCCTCTAAAGATCTATTTGAGTAACACTGGAATAATGACAGGTTTCAGAGTAGCAGCCGTGTTAGTCTGTATTCGCAAAAAGAAAAGGAGGACTTGTGGCACCTTAGAATTTGTTAGTCTCTAAGGTGCCACAAGTACTCCTTTTCTTACTGGAATAATAAGGGATTTTACTGATTAATGGCCCCAGCAGAGGTCTTGGAGGAAAAAGTAGAATTATTATGGAAAAGGCCTTACCTAATAACCTTTTTGTAAAGCTTGGATGGCAAGATGATTCTGAGAGACACTGAAGTCACATGTCATTAATCAGAAATGACAGTCTTTATTCATGTATATTTGACTGAAGCTGCATAATTTTAGACTCCAATAGGTCTGGATAAATGACCTTAAGTATCGTACTTTTTCAAATTGACAATGATTGATGATGGAGCAAAAAATGATGAACACAGAAGAGAGAGCAGCGTAAGCATGGAAAATAGACCCTTTAGTATCGAAGAGATGACTCGTTTTCACTTCTCTAATGGTCTGCATCTCATTTTTTTAATCTCCATTGCTTTGCTCATCATGGTTTAATCATTTTTATGCTACTGTATTTGTTACATTCTGCCTGAGTGCCCTCAAAATAAACGTTGAGACGGCTGAAAGATCTAGTCAGATAACTGGAACTGATTTCATATTTTCCTGTTAACAAAAAATGCCTACCAAGTTAGAAACCCTTAAGCAAAAACAAAACACATTGTGTACAGAGGGCACCTTTCTGCAACCACGGCTGAAGTTGTACAGCGCTTGCTCATGTGAGTAGTGTTGCTCCCATGAGTAAGTACTAATCAACTTCTGCAACGGTTCTTGAATCATCCCCCAGTTCATGTCATTTCTGAACATGAACCACCTGGTTGACCATTAGATAAATAAGGCTTTCAGAGGACTGAAAAAAAGCTATTGATCTTTTGACAAACTAATTGATGAGATAGCTAAGAAAAGTGCGAAACTAATTAAGTTTGTTGTGCAGTAATCTTCTATACAGTGACCCCTGCAGGAATGAAGGAGTCATCCTATTAGAAAGGTAGAGTGGCCTAGTAGCCAGAGCACTCACTGTGAGATTCAAAAGACCCAGATTTTATTCCTAGCTTCGGTGCTAGCCTGCTGGGTGACACTGAGCCAGTCATTTCCCCCTTTGTAAAACAGGGATAATGCTACTTTGCTCATTTCGTCAGTAGATCTCAAAACCTGTTATAAAGGAGAAATCCGGTAGATGTTAGTATTATTTGTAATCCATATGCAAATCCAAAACTAGCCTTGACAACAGTCAAAGCTCTGTATCAGCCAACAAGTACAGGCCTGGGCCCTGAGTTAAGTGTAATTAGTTATCCTCACTTTCCAGGGCCTCCAACACATGCATGACAGCTTGAGGTGGCAGCAAGGCAGCCATGTAAGGGACACCTTGGAGAGCAATCCCTCTGCTTCAGGGAGTCTAAACACTGCTGCTGAGTTGCTTCCCCCTCTCAGGTGCTATTCACCAGAAAGAGGCCGGGAGGAGAGAAGAGGGGTGTAGGCAGAGTCGCGTCTCTGTCCCCTCACACTCCAGGCCCCGGCTAGGATTGCTGGGTGGTTACTACAGTGGATCAACATTTTTAATGTAAAATGATTTGGAGTTGAAAAATGGCTTTTTCCATCAACATGGAAATTTGGCCAGGAAATGTCCATTCTTGACAAGAGTTTTTGGACTTCCATTCAACCCCCCCCTTCAACCTCCCAAAAAACCAAAACCATTCCCCCCACTCCAAGTTTGGATTACCCCCCCCCCGCAAAAAAAATAAAACTGGGGGAAAATGTTAACGAAAATAAAACGGCTCTCATCAATTTCTTTTACCAGAACAACACAACACATTTCCTGGCCAGCTGTTCTGGTTACTCTTGGGGCTGATACTCTGCATCTCTTACAGGGATATAGAAATCTACTTTCCCGTTTGCACAAGCCAGGATGCCTCTGGGTGTTCTCGTTAAGGCCTTGCAGCTCCAAATCACCACATGCAATGGACAGTGCCGAACTAGATCAAAGTGGCTTAGAAAATGGAGTCATGTCTGGAATCGTCAATAGAAAAATATCTGAAGTTCTAGAATAAGTGTATAGCCAGGGGTTAGTGCATAATCTGCTTTAGCTAAAATATTCTACAGAATATTGTAAAATTTTGCATTAAGATTTAAACTGACAGAGTTTTGAAAAGTGTGTTATGTTCAGATTCACATGGTTACTTACCTTCTTTGTGAAGTGCTTTAAGATCTAGGGAGTGAAAAGGGGACAATGTATACCTTCAAATCAGCGGCACTGCTATGGGTACCCGCATGGCCCCACAGTATGCCAACATTTTTATGGCTGACTTAAAACAACGCTCCCTCAGCTCTCGTCCCCTAATGCCCCTACTCTACTTGTGCTACATTGATGACATCTTCATCATCTGGACCCATGGAAAAGATTGACAGAGCCAGAAGAGTTCCCAGAAGTTACCTACTACAGGACAGGCCCAACAAAGAAAATAACAGAACGCCACTAGCCATCATCTTCAGCCCCCAACTAAAACCTCTCCAACGCATCATCAAGGATCTACAACCTAACCTGAAGGATGACCCATCACTCTCACAGATCTTGGGAGACAGGCCAGTCCTTGCTTACAGACAGCCCCCCAACCTGAAGCAAATACTCACCAGCAACCACACACCACACAACAGAACCACTAACCCAGGAACCTATCCTTGCAACAAAGCCTGTTGCCAACTGTGTCCACATATCTATTCAGGGGACACCATCACAGGGCCTAATCACATCAGTCACACTATCAGAGGCTCGTTCACCTGCACATCTATCAATGTGATATATGCCATCATGTGCCAGCAGTGCCCCTCTGCCATGTACATTGGCCAAACTGGACAATCTCTACGCAAAAGAATAAATGGACACAAATCAGACATTAAGAATTACAACATTCAAAAACCAGTTGGAGAACACTTATACTTCAATCTCTCTGGTCACTCGATTACAGACCTAAAAGTGGCAATTCTTCAACAACAAAAAAAACTTCAAAAACTGAGAAATGTTCAAAAAATGAGAGACTGCTGAATTGGAATTAATTTGCAAATTGGATACAATTAACTTAGGCTTGAATAAAGACTGGGAGTGGATGGGTCATTACACAAAGTAAAACTATTTCCCCATGTTTATTCCCTCCCCCCCAACGTCCTCAGACATTCTTGTCAACTGCTGGAAATGGCCCACCTTGATTATCAGTACAAAAGGTCCCCCCCTCCCGCCCGCTCTCCTGCTGGTAATAGCTCACCTTATCTGATCACTTTCCTTACAATGTGTATGGTAACACCCATTGTTTCATGTTCTCTGTGTATATAAATCTCCGCACTGTATTTTCCACTGAATGCATCTGATGAAGTGAGCTGTAGCTTAGGAAAGCTTATGCTCAAATAAATTTGTTAGTCTCTAAGGTGCCACAAGTCCTCCTTTTCTTTTTGCGGATACAGACTAACATGGCTGCTACTCTGAAAAGTGGTATTTAAGAGGCTGATAATTTATTCTCTCTCCAGGGGAAAAAGTACTGGCCTAGTCTGAGCGTACGGTCAACTCTGCCATTGTTGTGATATTTTATTCTTGCTGCTGAGCCGGATGCTGAAGGTGAAGTTAACCCTATGTATTCTGTTCTACTCTCCTCAGTGCTCCTGCATTTAATATTGTTTGATCTTGGTGCGGCTACCAAAGAGGGCCTTCCATTTCAGTGCTCTACACCCTGATGTGCATGATATCAGTATCATACAGCACTGGTGTTTTGGTATTGTGAAAAGATGGCCAGTGTTAGTATGGTGGGTCCTGCGCTTTTCTTGGCAGGGGGGTTAAGACACCACCCCTTGCTCCTGGGCCACTGAGGTTCCTGCTAGTGGCCCAGGAAGGTGGTAGAGGAGGGAAGCGGGGGAGGGGGCTGGGTTTCCTCCTCACTCTGAGCCCCAGCCCCTCTGAACCCCTGTGGGTTCTCACCCTCTTCCTCCTTGGGTGGGGTACCTTCGGTCCTTAGGGGGAGGGAGTCTACCTCACTTCAGTTCTCAGATCTTTCAAGTCTTACAGCACACCTCCAAGCTCCAGTCCTCTCTCCTTCCCCCTGACTGCCTGAAGCAGGGAGTTTTATTAGGTTCCTGACAGGGCCTTAATTGACTGCAGGTGCTCCAATTAACCTGTAGCCACCCTCCCTAGCCTACAAGGAACAACACCTTAATTAGCCTTGGGTTTATATATTTCCCCTCTAGCACTCTACTACTGCTCCCTGGCCCTCCTGTATCACAATATTTTTAAAGAAATCTAGTAACAATTTTAAAAATAATGGCATGATTGCTATTCAGTATACAATATAATAATATGATTCAGGACAAACTCATTTCGTATTCATGTAGCTGCCTTAAGTACTTCTGTAGGTTTTTTTAGTGTAATTGAGCATTAATTAACATTATTTTAAATGTGCTACTAGAAAGCCACTGAAACAGCAAAAAAGATAAGCCTAGAATTCTGCTTTTCTTTTTAATGGCTATGAATCCCTTCTGTGCGTGCCAGGGGCCAGACTCTGGGACATTAAAACTGGGGTGATTATTTTCAACTCCAGTGAAAGATGCATGATATAAAAGCTAACAAATAAGCCCAACCACATTCCTCATCCCTCTACAAGGAAGTGTCCCTTGCATAAGCAAATGTTGGGCATTCAAAGATGCAAATGAAGTTAAGTATAAGGAAAGGGTCTCTAGAACGTAGAAAAAAGTTCATTCTCTTTAGATTTTCTCCTCAAATCTTTCCATGTTATGGCTGTTCAATCTTGAACAGTAAAGATGGTCACTATTACACACTAGCAAGGAGATGACGACTTGGGGAACCCTTATGTGAGCACATAAGCCGTGGCATTATCTGCACTGAGAGGTCCACCACTGCTGTAAGCTTCATCACAGTGTAGCAGGTTTTACACCAATGCAGTACGTTTAAACCAGTGTGGCTGACTGGCAAATCAAGTCGCACTGGTGTAAATTAGATCTGTGTTAGGGCTTTGCAGGAGTGCAGCTACACCAGCAGTTGAAATCCCATTATAGGTAGATTTATTTTGAACCACACCACAATTATTCTGTGGCTATGAAAGCTTACTGTGGGTGCAACTAAAAAGTTTTTTATCTTTTTACCAGTAAGCAAAATATCCCGTTTTGAGCAGGGAATCCCTTATTCTGATACAGGTAGAGAAACCTTTTTGGATTGTGCCCATTGGTCTTAATTCACCCCACTCCAAAGATTAATGTGTGTTGAAACACCCTAGAACATGAGAAGGCTTCTGTAGTGAAACTCCATATAGATACCATCATTATAAAGTGCTACCACCCCATATGAAATATTGGCTTGCTGCTGACATTTTTCACTATTTTGCTGTTGACTTTCATATTGGATTAACATGGCTAATGCTACAACACTGATATCAGATGAAAATTTGCTAATGAGATTTGAAACTGCTTAATGAAAGTTACCCAGTTCTCACAGATATCCAAACCACTAATTACCTGCCAAAAATCCAGATTGTATAGTCACTACTGGTATTGATAGTGAATAGTTGATGCGGGGTGGGGGTTGAATTTCTGACACACTGCATCATGTCATGTCATTCCACATCAAGTTACCTTGAGTTACTCTGTGTCAGGTCGGCTTAGGACCTAATGCAGTGTAACACAAAGTGACATGTTGTAATCCAAAGCAGTGAGCTCTAAGGTCCTTATTTTCTCTTTAAAGTGCTTGCATTATCAGAGGTGAATAGTACTATGATGAAGATACCCGTGCTCTCTGCTGCAAACCAAACCTAAATCCTGCAGCAAGGTCTCTACATTTTGCTGGACTCTGATGGGGCAGGCTGGACTTTGAGATATTTTACCTTAAATGAAAAAAAATAAATGAATTTAATATAAAGTAAAACAGTTACAGCTGTCCTATGATTTTTGGGGGGGGGGGGAGGGGCAGGGGAGGACAGCTTCTGCCACACTTATTTATGCTGTCTAGCCTTGTACTCTGCAAATAGTTTTAGGTTTTGCTATCCCCACATATTCATTATTTGCATTGGTAAGACTTAACTGTATTGAAGACATAACTATGTTGCTAGAAGGAGAACGAAGCTTTTGGTTGCTGAGTAGTGGACAGTTGAGGCTTTTGCCACTTGGACAGATTTAACTCGTTGAGAGTATTGCAGTGAATTTATACCTGAGAATGATCGTTCCAGTCTGTCTGTATACAGAGGAAGACAGCACATCACTTTCCACTCACTTCTAGTTGTCACAGTTTTCTTCACAACCATGAGGACAAGGGGTTGGGGTCTCATTCTGTAAGAAGGGTTGGATTCTCCAACAAATTCTGCGGCTGTGGAATTACAGTATGGAATAAGTGGAGCTCTACCTATAATGCCCTCTTTTCTCATGCCAGAAGCAAAGGTTTGCTATATTGCATAAAAGAGCAGTGAAGCAGGAGACAGTCCCTGAAGGGGATATTTGGGCAGAGTTTAACTGAGTGAAGGAGTCTGTGCAGGATGCAGTTTTATAGGGCACAGTAAATGACAGACTTATCCAGTAATTAACCATAGCCTCTGAATTTCTCTTTACTGTCTCTATCACAAAGAAGGGCACACAGGAAAGCATTATTGTATAATTTATAGACATTTAGGAGAGCAGCTGTGAACAAATCCAAATATCCACTACTGCCTTCAACCTCCAAGAGACTGAAAAACCCAGAAACTCATTGGGAGCATTCCAACCCATTTGTTAGGCAAAAACTTTGATTAGCGAAGGAATAGCTAACTCGGCTTTTGCTATAAGGATTTTTTTTAATAGTTGGAACCCTGTTTTTTTTTTTTTAAAGTGAAACTTCAAATAAAAATTGCTCAAAGATCACATTGTGTTTCTCCAACACATCTTCTAGCGTGGTGGCAATGTGAGGAAGCCTGCTTTCCAAGGACACCACCATTTTATTTGTTTACTATAAGATCAATTTTAATGCACAGGAAGAATAAGGCAATTAATTGTGTGTGTAGATTGCTCTTTGGGACAGGGTCCATCTTGTAATAATTTGAAACACAATGAGGCTAGGATCTCAAAAAAAAAAAAGTCAGCACAACTAGGGCCAAATCCTCAGCTGATCTTAGTGGGCATAGCTCCGTTGAAGTCACTGATCTACACCAGCCAAGAATCTGGCCCCTAACTTCCATCGCAATGCCTGCACCGTGGTGCTAACAATACAATTTGAAAGTGAAGCCCATAAAGTTGAGGCTAGCATTATTTGGGCTCTACTAATTACAGTAGCCCTGGTCTGGCAGACAAGGCTTTGCAAGACAGGAAACCATAGAAGATCTAAACAACATCTTTCCAAAGTGTAACCCATTGACCACCAGTGAAGTACAGGCCATCTGTGTGACATTATCACCTAGAAGTTGTCCTAATCGTTTTAAAAGATTTACTTTTTTGCTTCTTCCTTTTACTCTGCGCCTATAAAGGCTCCCATGGATCAGAAATTTTCAGCGTAACATTTCATATCTTGAAAGTATGTGCACATTGCTTAGTGTGCTAGACCAAATGCAAGTGGGTGTATTCGTTGTGAATAACTAATTAACTATTCACATTTGTCCACTACAACTGTCCCAGGCTCTAAGGACACTTGCAAAGCCATAAATCAATTGTAATAAAGCCACATTTTCAATATGGTAATACATGACTTCAAAGCACCTAATTCTCATTTACATGAAGACTACTTTGCCCTACTCTAGTAGAGTAAATAACTTACTGCAATCTTACAGTCCCTTTATGTTGTTAGAAGGATGGCCTTACAATATGAGAATTAAGCCTATAGCCTTTAAGGCTAGAAGGGACCATTGTGATCATCTGGTCGGATCATAAAATTTTACTTAGTAATTCTTTCCATCAAGGCCACAACGACACACTGAATTAGAGTATTTAAATACACCACGTATGCAGGTCTTTCCTAGTATACAAAGCTATGAGAGTAATCAGAAAGCAATGTGTCAATAGCTGTTTTATTGCACTGAAGTGTCCATGTGGAATTTGGACATCCTGTTAAGGTGCCCTATTGGTAGAAACTGGGTCCCTAATATTTAAAACCAAATTTAGTCCACAGATGTAAGTCTACAGCACCACTTTAAAATTTGATCCAATGTCCAAATTGACTGCATACTGTAGCAACAGATGTGGCAGTGAATTAAGTCATTGAGGAAAACTTACTGTTAAGAATTCTTTCACTGTTTCTGGCAATTGACTTTACATGCTACGGGGCTATGGGTTGAAATAGGAGAGCATGCTTATATTAATCAGATTGTTTAGCTGATGACAGTCAGATTTTGTGGTGGGAAAAAAACCTGAAGCACTGTGCTCAACTGGTTATTAAACAGCTGGGAGACAGGAAAGGTTCAGATTCAAATGAGATCTTAACAGCTCAATTCATTTTGGGACACTAGGCAAATCAGTTCTCTTTGGGCCTGATCTCACATCCTTAAAGTTATACACGTCTTTAAGTGCTGGGCTGGATCAAGGCTCTTGTGCCTTAGATGACCCAGTTGTAAAACTGGGTTCAAAAGTAGGCCCTCACTGAAACCCAGCTGCTGCATGTGAGCTGAGCAATCTTGAGTAATTAAATTACAATAAAAATTGCTTAATTCATTAACTAGGGTAATTGACCAAAAAGTGATAGGACACTGGGTATTCTCAGTATAATTGGAACTGTGCAGTCTCTGTGCATAACAGGTCACTTAGGTCTAGTGTGGTTTCAGACTGTTGTATTAAATAGATCATAAAATTCCAATCATCACTGCTTTCAGTGGAGTTAGACCAGAGATGAATTTAGCCCAAGGTTTTTAGCAACTGATATTCCATCAAATTTCAAAGATTCTCTTTTAGTGTTTATCTAGTTTGCTGCACAAACCTCTTGGTCCTTTTCTTTCACTTTCTAGCATCAGATATGTAGATTCCTCAAAGTACAGAAGATGTTTCCCTACTATTGTTTTTATGTATGATTATGGGATACATTAATTTTATTTAGTAAGTACCAAGACACAGAAGCCCCTGTACTGCTCAGTCTGAAGGACGTAAGCACCAGAAAACTCAGGGAATGGATTAACTTGCAATAAACAGGTTTTTTCTATATCTCAGGATTCTATATTGGGCCAACTCCTGAAGTCCTAGTTCAGTCCTTACTCAGACAATTGGAGTAAACAGGAGTTTTGTTCAAGTAAAAACTAGTACGGGGAAATCTATGGCACAGGACTCAATAGGACACATTTCTCATACTTAATTGCTTAATTAAGGGGCTTCTGCTAAGTAACAAGCAAACTACATAAGGAGCCTGCAATGGTACAAAATAGCAATTTTTGCTTTAATTGTGTCAGTTCCACACTGTAGTTAAAATTCTCGGAACATGTGTCTGAAACGAAGATCCTGCTCCAGATTAAGCATAGAGAAATTGTATTTTGTAAGGACTGTATTTTCAGTTTCAGCTGAACAATAACTTGTACAGCACACTGAATGATTTAACTGAACAGATCTGAAAGACTAGAGTTCAGTAGACAGAGTTCTTTGTTAGATCTTAGTCACAGTCCAAATTCAATAGCCTCTGTGCTGCAGGCATATGCTGAAATGCCAGAAAGGCACATGACATGGTTGAATATGTTGGGATTTATTGTTTAGAAAAATTAAGCTAGTTCCCATATTTAATCGTTAATGAAATGACCATACTCGAACTGAAGGGATAAGGGGGAGCGAACACTGTTGTTTTGTACATTGCAACAGATATTCAGTTCTGCATGTATTGAACCAATCAGTATATGACCTGTTTCCTGAAAACAGGAAATTTGCTCCCAAAAGCAAGCTGGATAAATTTATTACAAGCAATGCATTGCCAGCCCTATCACTGCTATACATTAACTATACATGACCATTTATAAACAGGTACACTATGTGCATAAATATAGATATGTTTATTTCCTTATGGAATAATGTTTGAGAAGTGCCAAAATAGAATATAAAAATGGAAATAGATATTACAAATGTGTAAAGTATCTATATAGATGTATCTGTTTAATATTCAGTTGAGTTAATAACTCAGCCATGGATTTATAACTCAAGCTGACCACTTTTTTTTTAGTGGCTAATACACGTAATAACAAGTCATATTTTGTGTTTCTATAGCACCACATCCATCCACCAGATCTCATAGTGCAGGGGTGGGAGACAGTTGGGATAGAGAGAAATAGCTGCTTAACCATGCAGAAATGCTGGCCATTAACACCAAAACACATTCCTACTCTCCTGTCATGGATCTTTAGGGACACAATTTCAAGGGAACAGGTCATGTGCATGCGCATGGATTGTACACACAAATTGGACAAACTGTATGAGCTAACTAGCCATTTGTATGCAGAATTGTTGCAGATTTGAGATACTATCTGCTCTGCCAGTAAAGGACATTTCCCACTTGGCAAACTATAAGGATCTTATAAGAAAGAAGGGCTGAGCTGAGTCTACCAGGATTTGTGCCCGTGGCTCCAGGCTCTATTCAACACCAAGGTTTGACCACTAATCCTCCCACCAGAATTTAGACTGGAGACCTGCGAGACGTGTCCTCAATCTGGGGAGCCAGAAGATGGCGTTTGACTTTCCTGTTAGGGTAGTTAGCATTTGCAGCCAATGGACATACAAGTGTATGGGTATGTCAGGCGGTGCTCCACTCACCCCTTGTCTGGCACCTCCTCCTGATCATTTTGGGAATTAGCTTAAAGTCAACACCCTTTTCCTGGTGTCACAGTCTCTCTCACAGGTCAGCAGCTTCTCTCTCCTCCCAGGAACCACAGTGTCCTCCTCATGACTCAGACCTCTGGCTAGGTCACTCAGTGTTTTCCCCCCTTCCGGGATAAAGTTCTTCAAATTCCCTGTCACTCCCACAGTGACTCAGAGTCTTCCAGTTCACTGTCCCATATCTGGCACTCACTGGCAGGGGATCCCAGGCCAACCCATTACTCTAGGTTCCAGTCCAGCAGACCCTCAAGCCAGCCAGCAGCTTTTACTCACCCAGCCCTCACTGCTCCTTCCCTGGGCTTCTCCCTACAACTCCCGGTTTCCCCACCACCACTTTCTCTGGGAGTACAGCTCCAAACCCTCCTCTCTCTTCCAAAGGAGAGGCTGCTACCTACACTTCCCTACAGCCTCCAAACACTCCCTCCCTCTTCCCAGGGAATGACTGTCCTTTCTCTGCAGCAGCCCTGGCTAGGGCCAGCTTCCTGGCTTTATAGGCCCCACCTATTCCTGCACAGCTGAACCTGCTTGCAGTCAATTCCCTGCTCCCTGGCTCTCCCTACAGGTGCAGTCTGTGGAGTTAATAGGTGAACTTAACCCCTTCCAGTCCTGCGTGGGTGGCTACCCCACCACAGGGCAATACTCATGTTTCTGTGAGGAAAAAAGCACATATGAGCTGCATTAAGCAGGTTGGCACTTCCTGCTAAATAGTTTCCTGTGGAGGAAGTAATGGCTTGCCACTTAGTGTCAGCTAATGGGATATGACACATAGACCTATATGGCCTGTTTACCGAGACAGCAGACTATGTCACCTGTCTATATTAAAAGACAATGCTTTGGGCTGCTCTCAGGCATAGTTTCTGCTGATTACTAAAATAGGGTTGCCAACTGTCTAGTTGCACAAACCTGAACACCCTTGCCCCACCCCCTTCCCCGAGGCCCTTACCCCACTCACTCCATCTCTCCTTTCTCCATCGCTCACTCTCCCCCACCCTCACTCACTTTCACCAGGCTGGGGCACAGGGTTGGGGTGTGGGAGGGGGTGCAAGCTTTCGGCTGGGGCCGTTCGGAGTGTATGGGGAGGCTCTGGGCTGAGCCTGGGGCAGGGGTGCAGGAGGGGGCTCAAGGCTGGGGTGTGGGCTCTAGGAGGGGGCTCAGGGCTAGGCCAGGGAGTTGGTGTCCAGGCTCTGGGCTGGAGTTGGGGTGCAGGAAGGGACTCAGGGCTGGGGTGAGGGAATGCGGGTGGGCTTTGGGCGGAACTGACCTCAGGCAGCTCCCAGAAGCAGCAGCATGTCCCTGCGACTCCTAGGCTCAGGGGCAGCCAGGCGGTTCTGCACACTGCCCTGCCTGCAGGCACTGCACCTGAAGCTCCCATTGGCTGTGGTTCCCAGCCAATAGGAGCTATGGAGTGGTGCTCAAGTAGGGGCAGCACCCAGAGACGCCCTGGCTGCTCTGCGCCTAGGAGCCAGACATGCTGGCCACTTCCAGGAGCCACACGGAGCAAGGGCAAGTAGGGATCCTGCCTTAGCCCCACTACACTGCCGACCAGACTTTTGGCCTATTAAAATCTCTTGGATTGCTTTCAATAGCTACCAGGAGATGGAAGCCGATTCCGGGAGACTCCCAGCCAGTCCGGGAGGGTTGGCAACCCTACATTAAAATAACTAACAACAAAAGATAAATCTCAATTACTCTGGTAATTGTTTAAAAAAAATGGGACAAATCAACATTCTCTCTTTCAATTAATGTAATACGAATGGGAAGTAGTACAATTGTAAGCCATTCTCATTTCCATCATTAAATTATCATCTTGTTTTCCTCCTTGCAGGCCTTATTCACAGTAACTTGCAGCAAAATCAATCAGTAACACTTCAAATTAAAAAGAAAAGGAGTACTTGTGGCACCTTAGAGACTAACCAATTTATTTGAGCATGAGCTTTCGTGAGCTACAGCTCACTTCATCGGATGCATACCGTGGAAACTGCAGCAGACTTTATATACACACAGAGAATATGAAACAATACCTCCTCCCACCCCACTGTCCTGCTGGTAATAGCTTATCTAAAGTGATCATCAGGTTGGGCCATTTCCAGCACAAACCAAACCTGGATTTGTGCTGGAAATGGCCCAACCTGATGATCACTTTAGATAAGTTATTACCAGCAGGACAGTGGGGTGGGAGGAGGTATTGTTTCATATTCTCTGTGTGTATATAAAGTCTGCTGCAGTTTCCACGGTATGCATCCGATGAAGTGAGCTGTAGCTCACGAAAGCTCATGCTCAAATAAATTGGTTAGTCTCTAAGGTGCCACAAGTACTCCTTTTCTTTTTGCGAATACAGACTAACACGGCTGTTACTCTGAAACTTCAAATTAAGCTTCTTAAATATTTTTAACTATGCATTTAACATGGATGTTGAAAGTCAGTTATTGTATATTATACCATTTCATCATTCCAAACTTTTTGTTTAAGTAAATGTGAAGTTTTAGAGTATATCCACGATCCAATATACAGTGAAGTTCAACAGAATTACTGCTTATAAGCTTAGCGCCAAAGCTTAAGGTATGCAATGCTGGTCTATTCATGATTACACAGTAAAGGTGGGATTTTCAAAAACACTTAGCATTTGCCTAACTGTTCCCACTGAAATTATCTGGTGGTTTACCCTTGAAATTCAATTGGAGCAGATTTAAGTGCTAAGTGCTTTTGAAAAATGCAACCCTGGTCATGATATTATATTTTTAAAAAAGAGCTGAACATTAGGCTGCTAAATAAGTGGCTTGATTTTCAAGGGAGCCCCATGGGAACTGCTGGGTGCTCAATATGGGGGCGAGGGGAGAGAAATCAGGCCACATATTTAGGAGTTTACCAACAGACTCAGGATCCTAACTATAAGCCTCCTACTTCTGCAAATCTTGATCATGGGAGTCAGCCACCAAGTTCAGATCTTGAACCAGTTTTGAAGTTCCCCAAAGGTAGAGTGGACTTTTCAATGGGCTTTGGTTTGGATCCTTAATATCATTCCTATTTCTATAATACAATAGTGGATATGGTGCTTTATAGATAACTGCGTTGTCAGCACAGAGATTTAACCATTCTTAAACCAGTGTCTAAGTGGGTCTTTACCTGAAATTGCAATAGCTATTTAGCCCCTTTAAGATTTTAAGTTTTGCCTCAACAACTAATTTTTGACCCAGTTGAATGGGCCTGAAGAATGCCTTTCTTGCTGTAGCTTGCAGATTATTACAGCAAATAATCATTAACAACCCTGCTGCTGTGCAGAGATACTAACCACCTTTGTTAAACAGCTGGATATAAAAAGATGCCGTGATTCCATGCAAATAGCTAGGAAGCCCTCTTCAAACTAAAAGAGGTTTAAAAATGCACAGTGTGTAATTGTTAGGAGTACCTTGCAGATACTGAGGCAGGCTCTCTCTATAATTGCAAGATGCATAAAAATTATAAGTAGAAGTTATGCTGTTCAAAATATTTACATCAAACCCTTATCTTATCATTGCGTAAAACAAACTCTATATGGACCAAAAGTGAGAAACCCTATTCTAATCTATACCTCAGTGTGGGCGTCATGTGAACAAGTGTCAGTAACTTGCAGTTACTTGCCCTTCCAAAGATGGTTGGGGATCCCAGCTAGATTTCAGGTCTACGTGAGGACAGTTTCTGAGGTGGGTGTGGGGTGGAAAAGATTGAGATTTCCTGGCCTTGAATATTTTCTGTGGTAAAACCAATTCAGCTTTGTGAGCAGATAGTATCATTTTTATAACTAATACCACCTTATCTTGCAGATGTCCAGATACTGCCCTGGCAAGTGTCTCAATCAAAGCCTGCTTCACAATGAAACAATATGAGCACAGGATTAATTCTTTCATACCAGCTGTATCCCAAAATGCTTCAGAGGTCAGTTAATCATTTATACAGTGCCATAAAATTACGTGGCATTTTGCCAGCGTAGAGCTGGAGTTTTTAGTCCTGAGCTGCAGCTAGTGCAAGTGAGAGACAGGGTCAAAGGTGGTTCTAAGCCTAGCCTGGCTAGAGACCAACATGGCCCTCACAGTGTAAGCACCGCTCCAAGTTGTGCTGGTTCTTTTATTTCATAAAATGTTGAGAGCAGAACCGTTTTGCTTCACCGCTCTCTCAGGGTCAGACTGAGCTCCAGTGAAGTCAATGAGAGTCTTTCCACTGACTTCGGTAAGTCATGGATCAGATCCCCATAAGCAAGTAAAATCACAAAGTAAATCATAGGAGGAAAATATGACATGACACACTCTAGTAGGTTAATGAATTTTTTTTTTAATCAACTATTTGCTAGTTCACACAGGAATCACCAACCCTTCTGTTACCAGCTGGCTGAACAACTGTGTCTCAAGGCCTAAGTTTCTTTCAGAGACCAACAAATGTTCGTCACAACAATACTTTACTCCTGAGCTGCATACGATTAGTAACTCATCCTTTGCTTTTCCGCATCTGCGACCCAGGAGAATGTTGCAAGGGGAAACACACAGTTACCAGCCCTTTAACATTCCAGACTTTAATTAATCAGCAGTACTAATAACCCCTCAGTTCAGCTTTTCAAGAAATCACATATTTAATCTGCCTTTCACTTTAACAAAAACCCGTCTTAATAAACTTATTTTCATTTCAGTTTCAGATAGAACAATCTTCAACAGTCACAAAAAGAGGCATAACATGAGATTTGCCACATGGTCTATTATCCCTATTTTTGGCTTTTGAAGAAAGACAACAGTTGCGGTCCTCCTCAACCCCTCCTGTTAAATCTTAAATATCATCCCTACTCAGGGACCCACTTCAGCCTGGACTTAATTTTAAGCATGTGCTTAAGTTTCATTGAAGCCAGAAGGAAGAGGATGGGATTGTGACTCTAGCACCCAGAGATGGGGCCTGAAGGTGTAGCAAATGCATGACCTTCGCACTCGTCCTTGGGTTCATTACACATTATAGGCCATTGGTGTGTGTTTTAGATCTAAGCGGACCGGGCTGGGGTAGGGGGTATTTATTTATCACTGTTAAAGTTTTTTTTTTTAAATAAGAAAATGAGAATGTACTTAAGCTAAGCACATGATAAATTACTGTCCTGAATAGGGATGGACTCCAACACATAGTTTAGTGCTCTCCTGAATCAGGTCCCCTATATAAGGCATGCCACCATATATGCTTTAGTGTCACTATCATCCATCACAAAACTACCAAGCTGAATATTTACCAGAATGTGTCACTTTTTGGATACTATCCAAAACATATCTGCAGTGAGAATTATCACTTGGAATGGTTTTGTTTTTCTAGGTGTTCTCAACCAAACATGTCAGAGCAGCCCCATTTTTCCTTCATCATAGTAATTCCTACTTTAATTATCTATTATCACTATTTAGTAGCACCTAGGGTCCAGTCATGATCAGAGTCCCATTGTCCAAAGAACAGAAGATAATCCCTGCCCCAAGGAGTTTATAATCAATAGTCAGGGAAAAGATATACACCAACACCGAAGAAACCAACTGTTCAGAAGTACAGAACTTGTCAGGCCACAATTCCCTCCCCTCCGCCCACCCGCACCCCTCCTGGGTGGTTGCATCCCATAGCAGGGAACCGGACTCCATTACCCAGTAGGCTCCTTCCAGGCCCACATCCTATTACTATGTTCTAACCTTAATCTTACAGGTGCCCCATTACATTTTGTATGCTCTGCAATAAGTTGGTCCTTCATCAATTCTTCATTGTAGACCTATGACCTTTGGGGTCAATTTTCAAAGGCACTGGTATAAGTTAGGTGCTCAAGTACCAGTTATTTGCAGATCTTGCCCTTCAGCTTTTATAGCCACTACATAGTTCTTATGAAACCCTTTCTGGGTTTGTTAATTGCAAAAAGATTTTCAGTCTGGGATACTCAGTAGAGTGAAAAGCATATCAGCACCCACAAGGCAGCAAAAGCCCATGTACAGCGCCATGGCAACAAATGTGTCCTTTCAATTTGTGCTCTTTTCTCTCTCAATGAAAGCTCTTCACAGGTACCTCCTATAGCAATGCCTTATTCTGCAACTAGTGCAAAAGAAATCAGTGGGACTAAGGAACTGTTTACATGCTTACCAGTGAGGAACTGCCCAAGCAAGGGAAGGTCACAGCCCCCTTTCCAATTCTAGCATAATTTAGAGCCAGCCAAGGATCCACTATGTAGACCAAGCCTCAGGCAAAGGGTCACACTTCTCCTCTCACAGATCGCATGCCGCTCCTTGTCCTCAATATGACCCCTATGTGCGGGGGCCTAGGGTGGCGAGAACTAATCAAGTTCTACACCACCCCAGGAGTCGCTGTCAGGAGGACTGCTCAGCTATTTTGCTCTATGAAAGCAAGGAAGAGCAAACACACCTGGGCCCAAGGTGTCTCGGGAACATTGAGTCTGCCATGTCCCCCCCCAGTTGATTGTTGTAAGTTTTACAAGGAACAACAAATTTTTGGAAGAAAAAAGTTTATGTTCTGCAGCAAGCAGAAGGACGTGTCAGCCCTTTCATTTCTCTGCTCCAGGGCTTGACAAAGCCCTAGCTGGGATGATTTAGTTGGGGATTGGTCCTGCTTTGAGCAGCGGGTTGGACTAGATGACCTCCTGAGGTCCCTTCCAACCCTGATATTCTATGATTCATCAATGCAATTACAAAAAACTGAAAGCAATTTGTAGAATGAGGCTCTCTCCAGCCATATCTGATCTGGACAGTTTTTTACTTAAACACCTACTCAAATAAAAGTTAATTCAAACAGTAGGAGAAGGAATGTTTGGGGTTTGTCAGACTGAAGATGGGGGGCAGGCAGGACATAGGCAGAGTTCACGTATCTTTGCACCTCCTTGGGATCACACCCCTTTGGTTACAGGGCACATGGAGGGCTGTACAACTAAAACTGGGCTTCCCTGTACAAAGGCTGCGCACATTTGCGGCCACTATGCTCAGAGAACCGCAGTGACCGCTCCCTCCTAGTGCACTTGGGAGTGCAAACTGCCCCCAAGGGACTAGAGATAAGGATGGGACCTAGACCTATTTCTTCTCTTCCCACTGTCACAGGGTTCACTCACTGTTAGTGGCACCACCTCCTGGATATCCTGGGGACTAGTTCTGGCCAGGCCTTGCACCCTCCCCCAGCGGTGTCTCTCTAGTCATCCTCTAGCCTTGCAGAGGCTTCTCACCCCAGGAACTACAGCCTCCTCTTCACAACTTAGCGCCCGCCTGCCCCTTGCAGAATACTAAAGTCCCACAACAAATGGGCTCAAGCAGTCTGACTGCTCACTGCCCTGATGGTGCCACTTCATCATGAGCCAGTAGGGGAGTCCAGACCTGCCCTCAAGTCCAGCTCCTAGCTCAGAAACTCCCTGGTCAGCAGCCATGGTCCACACTACCTATGGCTTACTGCTTTTTCCCTGAGCCTTCTCCTGCTATCTGGCTCTCCTCATTCCTCTGGGCTTGTCAGTCCTAAATTCCTTCCTCTTAGGGAAGAGCTATAGGCTAACTACTGACCTATAGCACCAAAACCACCACCACCCTTCTCCCAAAAAGTATCTACAGACTAGCTCCTCTTTCCTCCCTGCTCCTGGGCTTTATACAGACCACTCCCGTTCCTGCCCAGCTGAGCCTCATTTAATCAACCCCTGTGCCCTGGCTCCTCCTCCAGGTGCAGCCTGGGAAGCTAATTGAGCCTAATTTACCCTCTCAGGGCCTGTGTCAAGAGTACACCCTGTCATACCCACTGTATAATAGGTACTCACTTCCATAACAAATGCATATACACTGGCCATGAACAGATTCAGGCTGGAAATTAGGTTTCTAGCCAGCCAATGGAGGTGTGTGCTCCAGAACAGTCTCCCACTAGGAGTTGTGGGGCCAAACAACTTAATGAGATTTAAGAGCAAGCTGGACAAATGTATGAGTGCATTTGTATGAGGGGGTTGCTTGTGATGGTGGGGAGTAGAGCTCAGCAGCCCTGGGGCTCACTTCTGGTTTTTGTCTCTCAGGTGCCTGGCTGGTGGATTTTCCCCAGGTCAGATTGGCAGGGACAGGATGTGGGTATTGGTCACTTGACAAGATTATCTGGGTACATCTCACAATCTTTTCCCTGCCCTTGTTGGAGCTTCAGGCGCTGGCGTGCCTTGGTCTCTCCTATTCAATCCTGTAGCACATAACAGTCTAGTCTCCTGTGGGCTATAATTCTTTGGTCTAATCTCAATTGTTGGGTTTAACATGCAGGTGCTTGGTGGCCTGTGATATACAGGTCAGACTAGATGAGCTGTTGGTCCCTCTGGCCTAAAACTCCATGAGGATATTCACCTGAGAGCTGCACAGGGGATGTGGTTGGCACCAGCCCTTTCTCTCCCACGCCAACCCTGGGAGAACTTCAAGTTATTGTCTGAGTTGAGAAAGCTTAGGCCAGCACTTTTGTCTATTGGCATATAAAGGATTGAGTATTCCACGTTCCCAGGTTAGCCAAATCCCTTGTTCAATTAGTAAACATCATAAACCACACTGTGTATTTTAAGCAGGCACCTCTTATTGTTAATAACTATTGTTGAAGTATAATTGCAGTGTAGTTCCATAAAAATGTAATATAACAGTAGCATAATCCAATTAAACAATAGTAATTGCGAATGATTATACAAAATCTCAGTCTTTTTTATGTCTATTTCTAACAGTGAGCTTGTGTACACTATATAAACACCATCTGTAGATAACATAAGACATTCAACTACTATCTGAATACAGATATATAAAAAATGTACCGTTTTTTTTAGCGAGCATCAAGTTAAACAGTTATTTTCTGTAACTTCCTGTAATCTACATTAAATCAACAATTTATTCCTTTAGATTCACTTTCCTACTTCATTGAATCCAGGCTTAGTTACTTGCACCATTTTCTGTTTACTGCAAAAATCTATATGCACAAGCCCTGAATCTCTAACTCCACCTCCGCCAAGCCTTTCCCCAGTATTAAACATTCTTAATTTGCACTTCTGCATTCTGGCCCACGCCCTCTCTGTGTGCAATTATGATTAAGCACTAGAGGTTGACACAGAGCAGTGGTTCCCAAATTTCTTGCAGTGAATAGCTTTTGAGGTGTTTTAGTAGCAGGCTGCTAGTTGTGAATACCAAAGCAGGGTCTTTTCCCTCTGCAGAGGCCCCTTCCTAAGTATAAAGTACAAACAATGAAAATGAAAAGCAATAAAAAAAAAAAGACTCTGGTCTCTGAATGCTTTTTAGGGTCAAGCACTAAAACCTCCTTTGACAGCTACACAACCCACACTTGTTCTCCTCAAGAGAATTTGACCTCAAGTGAGGAATTGAACAAAGAGCTTGTTTTGTCTAGAGTAGACAAATACGTTGTTCTAACGCAACAAACAAACTTCAGATAAAACACACAGATAAATGACAGGAGGGGGAAAAAACTCCCAGAGATGAAGCCTCAGTCTGAGCAACCCAATTTGTACAAATTTAAAAAGAGAAAATATTTCTGATTTCATTTGACTTTGCAGTGTACAGCAGAAGGTTAATCAAACTAAAGTATGACATTTCTCCTTTGTTATTGATTAACCAAAGCCAAGTAACATTATCATTTTACTTAATGTACTTAAATCATGAATATTTTCCCAGATGCTCTGCACAGTCACTCTATAGATTTCACTTGAAAGTTGTTTATATGTGAAAGCATAGAGGGTTGATACAAACACTTTGCTGTGATAACAACACAGGCTCATTTCATTTTCTCAGTTCAGCAGGAAATTACCTTTTTCCCCTTGGAATTCTCTCTCTCTTTATAAAAGAATTATTCCTGCATAATTTGAAATTTAAGTGTACTTAAAATGCTGCACTTTTGTACCAGCTTTCACAACAGGCCTGATCCAAAGTTCACTGGAATCAATGGGAGTCTTTCACTGAGTTCTCTGAGCTTTGAAACAGGCCCCAAGTACATTAGAAAACTTTTTTTGATGAGCCAGATTCTCTGCTATCATAAACCCATGGATTTCAGTGTTTCAATGGCATTACATCAGCAGAAAATTTGGCCCAGTGAGTTGTTGAGTGAAATCTTGGCTCCACAGAAACAATGGGAGTTTTGCCATTGATTTCAGTAGTGACCCTTGATTTCACCCACTGACTAATGAAGTTAAAACTGATTATACCATGGGCTGATCCAGCATCCATTGAAGTTAATGGCTAAATCTTCCACTGATTTTAGTGGGAACATGATCAGTCCTGAGGTCAAAGTACCCCATCTAGGTAGCCAGTGTCACTAGTGTCTTCTGATGCATTCCTTAGCTGTGCTATGGATTCTAGTTCTGAAGTGGATTCCCCCATGACTATCTTGCAAGGAACACAGATGGAGCAGCAGAGCTACGCATACATTTATTAATTAATTCACATTGGTCAACTGCTTTGAAAATGAAAAGAACTAACTGGGACAAATTCAGCCTTGGTACCACCCCTCTGATTTGCTCACAACTGATTGTAAGTATTATTGATTTTGTATTGCTATTCTTGTTCAAAGCTGTTTAATTTTTACATGCCAGCTAGTAATCTCTGGCCAGATTTTCCTAGGTGAGGGGAAATTATTTCATGTATTATGAGAGAGAGAGAACAAACCTATCTGTTACAATAAGAAATAGGGAGAAAGTCCATACATCATCATCACCACCATTATTATCTGTATTCTGGTTGTGTCCATAATGGGCTAAATACTGCCCCCACACTAAAGAGACAGTCCCTGCCCTGAAGAGGCTATAATCTAAAATGACAACATATAAAAGGTCAGGAGGGACACAATGAAATACATGCACATTTTTATATATGTTATATACATTATTCTCTTTAATAAATACACATCAGCTATAGCTAGCTGCCTCTCCATTTTTGCCCATTTTCTTGCAGGCATCAAGACAGAAATGGGTCTTGCAGAGGGATTTGGAGGGGGAGAAGCTTCATGGATCTGTTTCAGGTGGGCCTTCCAGATAGTTTGGAAACAGCTGCCAGGGCAGTTGTGGGAAAAGCGGGTGGAGAAGGTTGTCATCACTGGCAAAACAGAGAGGATGGTGGGGAGAGCTGGGATAAGAAACAGAACAAAAGTAGGGAGCAGCAGCACTGGAGGGGACCTTGAAGGTTAACATGTAAAGCTTAAACTTGCTGTAGTTTGTAGCACCACTACTAGGCTCGGTAGTATGGTATGACTTTTTTTTCACTCTGCCACTTGGATGTGTCACGATGCTGCTCTTTATAGAACTTTAATCCCGCATCCACTGAAGTCAATGGCAAAACTCTCATTAACCGCGGTGATGCAGGTTTGAACCCTATGGAAGTTCTTTTCCATGACAGTATCTCAGTACCAGCCAGCAGCAACAGCTGCAGAGGCACTGCTGTGCCATGCACCTCTGAACCAGGCTACTTAGCTAAAATGAAACACACTGCAAGTTTACAAGGGTGGGGCCCAGACAGTAAGTTTTATATATTTACTTTGGCACTTCTGAGCCCCACTCTACACTGGGGGGAGGGTCGATCTAAGTTACGCAACGTCAGCTACTTGATAACGTAGCTGAAGTCGACGCGCTTAGATCGACTTACTGTGGTGTCTCGACTGCAATGAGTCGACTGCTGTCACTCCCCTGACAACTCTGGCTGCACCTCTCGCAGCGCTGGAGTACAGGAGTTGATGGGAGAGCGCTCAGGGATTGATTTATCGCGTCTAGACTAGTAGACTAGACATAAACATAGGTGACAGTGGTGATACCTGATTGTAAATTAATTTTGGATGTGTCAGGCAGCTTGCTGTTTTTAATAAAATGATAGCAGTGTTCAAATGGCCTAGATATCACAGATATAATTTATTGATGTAAGCCAAAATTTTCAAAAGTTGCCAAATTTTCAGATTTGCTGGACACCCACAGCTCCAATTCAACTGGAGTTAGCAGGTGCAAGGTGCCTTAAGTTAAGTAACCAAAATCACAGGCTATTTTTTAAAAACTGGCTGTATCATACCAAGAAAGTACATTTTGGGAGGTTCACTGAAAGCCAGAAGAAACTTCAAACTGAGACACTTCAAATAGGCAATTATGAAAGGTAGCTACACTTCAGTATACAGAATTTATTTTTTCACTGCTTTATGTTAATGGCAAGTACTTGTTTGCGCTCTGTGCACCTGGGGATGTGTTATTAAAAAGAGAGCTCGGACTTTGAAGCAACAGTACACTTTGAACTTTTCAAATATCACCAGAGACTATAATGCTGCTGTGTTTGGAATATATATTCTCCTCATCTTCATTTTTGTAAAGTCTCTTTATACAGAATTTAAATATTTAGTCAAGACAAGGTCTCTGAGAACTGCGACTAATACCAGTACAAGGACAGACTTTTCAGACCCTTGCACACAGCAATGCAAAACGAACATTGAGTATGACTAAGCATGCAAATAACAAGTTAGATGGTTATTTCACTGCATGGTTATGATGCGTAGTCACTGTCTGAGCATAAAACGGAGGTGTGTATATTTGCCTGCGCATTTGCAAATGAGGCCCTGGAGTGGTTTGGAATAGAAACTAATAAAAGGAAAAAACATCAGCATGGAAAAGTCTTGTTCTGTCTTTCCTTGCTCTATGTTATCTTCAGGATGTTATTATTATTGAAGACTATTTCTGTAAAAGATACATTTTTCAATTAGGTTTTAATTCAGCAAAGCATTTATGCAAATGTGTAACTAAGTATATGAGCAGTCACTTCAATGAAATTACTACTCACATGCTTAAAGTTACACATGTGCTTTACTGGATCAGGGCCTTGGGCTTGTCAACACAAAAAAGTTGCACAACTTTAACTATACCAGTATAGTAATAGAAGTCCAACTACACTAGTGTGGATACAGTTATACTGATAAAAGGTGTTTTTATGAGTATGGCTTATTCCTAGGCCTTCTACCAATGTAATTTTTTCTGTTAAAAAAAAATCACATCTCTGGTCTATGAAGTTAAATCAGTACAAAAACTGTGTGTAGACCGAGCTGGTGGTATAGAAGTTGGAAAAGTTAATGCCCTGTGTGCTTGGACGGAAAACATTATTGAAAATATTCCCTCTCTACTTTGCAGTAGAGATAAATAGAGTGTATATCACAGGTGTACAGTAATTAAATGTCAGAAAAGCTCATCCAAAGCAGTACATCCTTGTTAGATTTCAGTATTTAAAGAAAAAAGAAAAAAAAAAACACCTGTCCCTTTTTTCCGTTCCTCAGATGCACCTCGGTATCATGAAACCCAGCCCTCCTCCACCTTCAAAAACAAAAATTCATTTGGCAGCTGAAAATACTTAAGCATTTTTCAGTTGAAGGGATTTTCATTTTTTAAGCTTTTTCATAAGCAAGCAGCTGACTTTTATGAAGTGTTTGTTTTTCTATCCAGTGGCACAGACAAAGCCAAAGATTGATTTTCAAGGGTTTCAACTGCATCGCTAACTTGTGCGCTGCACATCAAATAGCCAGTAACACATCGAACTGGGGCTTTGAAAGTGCAAGCACAGTAATAGAATAGGCAATTTAGGCATGCAGTTGCATATACATTTTGTTCACCTAGGGCCAGATCCAGCCTTAGTGTGGCTGCTATGAGTTTTCCCATTTTTTTTCTATTTATTAAAAGCTGCATCAAGTCGTTAATTTCTTTGAAAATCCAACCCCATCACTGCTGCCAGCACTGATTGAATCCAGGAGTCCTTTGCTCAAGCTATGCTCCTCCAAAACCAGTTTGCGTGGCTAATTTGAATTACCATGTGTTAATGGCTGGTAAGTGATGTACAGTTAGTAAAATATCCTCCCTGTAACTAGACAGGAAGACACCTGTGCATATACATGTACCAAAAGATTTTCTGAACTGTTCTGGCTCTGCTCTAGTGATCCGATTACCAGGTAGAACAAATTCTTTATTTAAATTTCACAGGCAAACCAAAATGCCTGTGCCAAAATGCTGGATGTGTTCTTTACCAATTAGCTTTGTGAATTTAATGTATTCCTCTGATGGTTTAAATTGTGTATTTTGAGAACTACAGAATATTTTGTTAAACAAACAGTACAATTATCCTATTTTACTTTCATCTACTTAGTCTATTAATGCAGGTGACTACTGAGCGTGCATGTTCCTCTAGCAGCAAAACTTAATGTGTACCAAGAGACTACAGTGATAAATTACATGTACATACTGTGTCATATCCAACTAACTCAAATTGACTGTGCTCTGCATTATGCTGTTAGTGCATGGAAGATCAATAAATATGGAGACAATCCAACAAGGCTTTCTCCATTCCCATCCAATTCTAGTAGGTCTGAGACAGATCATGCTACTATGATGTGTGTGCTGCTGCTGAAGGGGGCAGGTGGTGCATAGACACCATTCAAACTTGGCCTATTCAATCCAAACTCCTCTAACTCTCCATTCATGCATAGCAAAACACCATCTGGTCCTATTTTGCCTCCAGCAATCACAGCTGACCAAAAACGATAATAACAGCTGTTGCAAAACAAAAGCCAAACAAAGAGGAGAGGGAAAGGTTAGAATGAAGTCCAGTGCTGAAAAATACTCCATGAAGTGAGAAATGGAAAAGGAGCCATTCAAATATCCAAACCCCATTGAAAAGAGTCAGCACCAGACTGCTGGTTAAACTTGAGATATTTAATCCATCTGTCTAGAAAAATCTTCAAACCACAATGGTCAGGTGATAATATATAGTTGAAATTATGCAGCATAAAAGTATTTAAAGCCTTTGTTCTCCGAGCTGGAAACTAATGACCCCATGTCAGCTAAAAATTAAACCTCCTTATGTTCTTTCATCATATGGCAGCCTAGGTTAATGTGAAAGTAGAATGTAGTTAACTGGGGTGATAAAGTATCTAAAACCTTGGGAAATGAAGGGGGTAGTTAAGTACTTGTTAATGATAGGAGTAAAAACTTTATTTAATAGGTGTATGACACCAAAATCATTAGGCATATTTCCTGTATGAATTGTATATTAACAGTTGTATTTCTGACCTGTAACAGCAAAATTATGTACTCAAACCTGGAGCATATGAATGCTAACTTGTACAATTTGAAACACAAGATGTTCTGCAATATGCTGTTGTGGATCATGTGAAATATAATTTTGTAACAAGCAGGGGGAAAGTAGTTTTCCATGATTCAAATCTTGACATTTAATATATACAGTTCTGCTTAATGATTAATGTTTTTAACTGCAGTAATTAAAACTATTTTTCCTGGAACTGACTATCAATAGTTCAGCAGCACTGAAACAAATGGGATACCACCCAGGATTTATTAAATCATTTAATGAGCGTAATAACACCTGAGTCTAACTGCAAATAGTTGAAAACAGACTTCAGTTGTAATTAACTCTTATTACTAGTGACATTTTCTCAACAATACTTCATAGGTCTTCAAAATGACAATTATAAAACTAATACACAATTACTGTCACATGCAGTTTAGCAATTATTTTTGAAGGCGTTTGTCTAAAGGTTTTAAAATAGACTATAAAATGGTTCCCATTGTTATGTAACGTTGGTTAAAAGTGACACAGAAAAATCTCTCACTGCCAACCTCTGCTGTGACATTTCTAACGCATGCAGACTTCCTCATGTGTGGAATAAACAGTCTTCCTCCGAGATGTAATTAGACATCATAGTAAGACTATTTCGAACACTGGTACCGGTCAACTAACACCTATTACGAAATACTTCAATTTATACACGAATGTTTCTGCTCCAAGAAATCTATAAATTTATAATTAGAATCTCTTGCTGATCAATAGTTGTACATAATAAACAAAGTACCAGATTATGAAATATTGAAAGCTGAATTCATTATTAATAACTCACAACATATAGTAAATCTTCTCACAACTATAACTGCAACTTTTTAGGAATCTATATTCCATTTTGTTGGGTTCTGTCCTGAGCTCAGTAGCCATGGACACCACCTCTAACATGCTCATTCTTTTCAGATGAGGATTCTGCTCAGGCTTGACACTTGCGGTTTTTAATTTTCATTTTATCATAAGCAGTTCTAAATTGTTGCCAGTGGTAATTTGCAATTTTTATCAAGACCTCTTCATTATAGTTTCTGACAGAACAGATGCTGTAATTAATCACGCAAAACAACTGGGGAGTGTGGTCACAGTGCACTCATAGGGCAGCTATTATGGGGAAAGAAATCAGAGAAAGAAAAAGAGTTCTCTTCCTTCTCAAGAGTAAGAATGTATACAAAGCACCAGCATCTTGACACTATAGCAGAGGAAGATTCCAAACCTGCCACATGACATGCTTATGTTCTTTACCCCTAGGTATCACTCAGTGCTCATATGCTAAAATATGCAAATAAGACAAATTGAGATGAGCCTGAATCACAAAGTTCAGGGTTTTTATATCCAGGGTTTTGAATCAGCCTGTTACAGAACTATGGGTCTGTGGCAACAAAATTCTGGGTTTTTTTAAATCCAGAATTTTGACTGAGGACCATTTTGAAATACTACTAGTCTGCCTGATTCTGCTACCTCGTCTCCTCAAGTAGTGCCTTTGATCTTATGTAATATCTGTGTATTGTGACTGTTTTGTAATCCCACCCTCTATACCCTGCCTGTGCAGTTAGTCACAGAGACTCGAAACAAGTCATACGCTGTTCTTCACATGTTTTAACGAGGGCACTTGTACATACACCAGAACTGATCATATGCAGCACCAGCAAACTTTGCACAGTACCTAGTTACACAGTGTGCTTGAGAAAATAAAAATCTGAAGGGAGAAGTAAGTAAGTTTTTAAAGACAGTAGTATTAAAAGTGAACACTTTTTTCTGGTTGTTGCATCAAACACTTCCAGTCCACTGGTTTTACGGAAATGTGTTTATTCTATAGCAAGATAAAAGCATTTATTTTAGATAAGCAAAATACAAACAACTTAATTGCTGCTATCATAACTCATAAAAAAGTATAAAACAGCTTAAAAACACAATAAGCAATGTAGCAATTAATAGTTCATGTTACCAGTGTTTACATTAAAGCCTCGTTTATGAAAACTTTACAACACATGATATGAAAAACTTACAACTTTTAAAGAAAATATTTACATTGATTATTCAGATGTGGAGCTTCTTTTAAATATTCTACTGGCATTACAGCATATTAAAACATCTTGCATTTTTTAATCAGTTTTTGTAATAACAGTTTTATTTAAGTGCATTTCCCTTTTAAAAATACAGTGTATTAAATCTGAAACTCGTCACTTAAACACAGAATATAATATTCACATTTGTTTTGCAACTGGAATTAACATAATAGGGTAACAGTGTCGATATATATTTTGTTACAAAGTATGGTAGGTTTATTTGGAGAAATCAAAGTGAAAGGATGGGTCAACCATTAAAGTTTAGTCGCTTGCATTTGTTTTTCTGAAGACGTGTAGGAAAGAAAAAATTAAGAGCTTTGGCAAAAATCTGTGATTTACATTATTTTCATGACAAAAAATGCCATCAACTACTCACGTCATACAAGTATGATTGTATGAAATCCAATCATCATTTTACAGGTAGTTACAACTGTGCTTTTAAGGGTTTCATGAGTTTAAACTGCCTCGAAGTGCATTACTCACTTTTTGAGAAAGAAAGGTGACCTTATATAACTCTGAAAGGCCATTTTGCAGTCATAACATCCACGTATTTATCAGGCCATTTTATTCACATATTGTAGGTAAAGCTAAAATAAATTAAAAAGGCCATCACATGAAAAGGAGCACAGCTTATTTTTTATTATTTTTTTTTTAACAAAACGATGTATAGTCAGCTAAAAGATGATACACAGCTACATTGTAGTTCTTTATTGCCTATCTAATAGACACTTTAGAGGATCGTTTGATCTGTTATGCATCTCTGCATAACTACCATCAACAATTTACAGTTTTCAGCCAAATATGGTTTACCCCTACCCCCTAGATAAATGCAAAACAAGGTTGCAAGAACATTTATCTTCAGAAAATACTAACCTGTGACAGTACTTGAGTCTGTGTTTGGGACGGTATTTGTGACTGGTGCTGCTGAGATGCTGGCTGAGGGCTCCCAATGGCAGGGAGCGGGGAGGTCATCTGGGAGGTTACAGGGGAATGCTGCTGAGGAGAAGGCTGGGACTGGTGTTGCATGTGTTGCATTTGCTGCTGCTGCATTTGCTGGAGCTGGAGCTGTTGCAGCTGCTGTTGCATTTGCTGCTGATTGATTTGCTGGTGAAGATGCTGCTGCTGCTGCAAATGTTGCTGCATGTGGTGCTGAAAATGCTGCTGTTGCATTTGTTGCTGGATCTGCTGATGCATTTGATGCTGATGTAGTTGCTGCTGCTGCATTTGCTGCAGCTGCTGCTGCTGCAGTTGCTGCAGCTGGTGCTGCTGGGTTTGCATGGAAGGGCTCACTTGCGATGAAGATGGTGTTGCAACGATATTTGTTCCCATGGAGCTTATCAATGGGGCTGCAATGTTTGCTGGCATGTTTGGTGCAATGGTAACAGAAGCTACAATCTGATTCATTGGCAGTCTCATGGTTAAAGGTTTTGGAGCGATTGCCCTGGGAAGGGATTGTTGGAGAGTCTGAGGAGATGCAGACACCGCTGCATGTTGAGAAAGAGGAGTATTCAGCAGAAGGGAGGATGACAAATTAGTGGACGCCAACGTTTGCTGAACAGACCGTATTGTCTGGGCTTCAGCGGATTCTGCAGCCGCCTGTGTTTAAAAGAGAAATTCAAGAGCTGATATTGGTACAGAGAAGGGCATTATTATCAGGCTCACAAATTATTTGACGTCCCTTTCTGCCCTCATCTACTGTTAACATAAACAGCTTAACATGAAGTAGGAAAGATAATTCATCCTAAGCAGTCTTACAGTTGGGACAGTGGTTCATGTAGCAGATACGAGTCACACCACTTCTTAGAGTTTGCTCAATACAACTGATTTCCTTTATTGAACAGCAGCTTCAATAGATTTATTATCTCATTTCTTATTTCTTCCTTTTTACATTAAATCTGTACAAGATAGAGAGGCCGGCAGGGATCCTGGCTCAGAGTTACCCAGGTCAATTTAAGGGACCACACATTTTTACAGGGACAAAAAGGGGTGCTGTTGATGAGGAGAGAAAATCCAGAAGCTGCCAAGGAGAGTGGGTTTTTTTCTGGAAAATATCAATTAGCAGGGAGAAGAGACCATTAGGGCTCATATTCATTCCATCATGCATTAATACACCGCTCTAGCTGGTACCACAAGCAACTAAAGTTCTGGTTCTGACAGGAAGCTAAATTCTGCTCTCCCTGAACCCTTGCAATCCCGCTCAAGTCAATGGGATTGCATGGTGGAAGACCTGAATTTGGCCCAGCAGCTTTAAGATAAATACCCACAGGGACATCATGGCAAAATACATCGCATACTTGCATGTTTGTTTTCCACAAAACTTTCCTGTGACAGATCTGAATGGAATTACATGATGACACAGCACTGAAGGGCAAAACCTCTTTAACTGACTTGTAGAATATGGATCTCAACTATTTATTGTCATTAGTGTACCAAGTCTGAGTTCTTTACAGATGATTAAAGTCTAAAGGGATTTCAATGGGAGTTTGGTTCCGAAGCATTTTTGAAAATCCCAGTAAGTACCTACCTGCATCTTTAGGCACCTAAATATATTCAACAATCTGGGCCTGTTATGCTGACCAATATTGTCTCATTGTTTCTACGTAGTCCCCTGTCTGTCTATATCCATCTGTTCTCTTGTCTTATACGTCGATTATAAGCCCCTTAGGATAGGGACCATCTTTTTGTTCTGTATTTGTAAAGCACCTAGTACAATGGGATTCTGGTCCATGACTTGGGCTCCTGGCCACTACAGTAATACAAATAAATAAAAATAAGCAGCCCCACTGTCTTTGAAAGACAATGATACTTTGGCTCCTAAGCAACTTTGGTGCTTTTGAAAAGAGGATTAGGGTAACATTTTCAAAAGCGTCCAAGTGACTTAGTAGCTTCATATTACAAACCCTTGAGATAATAACGAGCCATATCCTGTGGACAATATAACTTCAGATATAGCGCAAAGTTTTCAACTACTGGTGTTGTTTTTATATCTGTAATCTGAATTATTTGAAATGCTTAACACTTTCTCTTGTGCTATTCATATAAGTGATCCTGAAAGCTGGTTTTCATCATTTTCTTGTACTGTTTCCTTATGTTTTATTGTTGCAGTTAGGGATTCTTTTGTAATTAATCCATGAAACATGTAATTATGTCTAGTAATTCTTCCATAGATATTTTAGTTGGACGCATGGATATATCTCTTGCTTATGTTCAAATGTGAAAGAAGTAGAACCAATCTAAGAATGCCAATTAAAAAGCTACTTCTGACATAACGCTATAGGCTGACTTTCCTCATATTGCAAGTTGGGTTTTATAATTGTATTTCTTCTGAAATACTCAGTGTGGATCCCTGACAGGTTGTCCATTTGCAGGTACTTTCTAACTTCAAAGCCACAGTGTATATCTGTCCTTCAACAGCAAGAAATACACAGGATTCATCACATCTCATCTTCCACCTTGCCCCATATCCAGTATATTCTGTGTCTTCTTAAAAAGTGGGTACTTGGGAAATTCTGCAAATAGCTTTTAAATCTGAGTATTTAAAAGTCAATACATTTCTAATAACCAGATTCTACTTTTACAAACTGTCACTCACCGTAGCACGTATTACTTTACTTGTAAAAATAACCCAGAGACAAGGTGTGTTTGTATAGTTGTTGTCCGATATTTATTACTGTGATTTTAGGACTATGAAAAATTTTTGTGCAAAAACTAAGCACAGAATGTTGTTTGAGCTGTTATGTTTCAGGGCTACATTAAAGGAACTCTGGGATTCTAGATTTATTTTTAATCACATGACAAAATTCACATTTAAATAACCATTGCCAAACTCTACCTTATGTTTGATTGAAGTTACCATCAGGCTTACCTTGGAAACAAGACTAGCTCTATAGGCAGCAAGTGCCTTTAGGTATTCTTTTTTGGCAGCTTCTGTTTTCCTTTTATATATCTGTTAAAGAGACCACAATTAACACCAACTTCAGCTTACACATTTTTCACCATAAAACAGCACTTGCCAGAATAGGGTCATACTTGTATACATGCAAGGAATTAAAGATATGGTCCTGCTTTTCAGTCTATAACCCCCCGCCCCCAACAGACACACGTGATTTTTCTTCTCTTAAAATGTTGACACTAGCCTTACACTGAAAATCATATTACCTTTCACTGTACACTATCTACTCCCATAGATGAACTTCAGTTTTCACCTTACTGCCTTCCTGTTTGGATTTTAACCGCAGTATCCTAATGTTTTCCTTATCACTAATCATATTATTGTTCTATGGCTGCTACAAATTGCTATAGTGAATGATCTTAGCTGGTGGTCAGTAAGTATGACATTTTTTTCGGCAAGATGTTGCCTATTATATTCTCAATTCATGCATAGGAGTTATGTGGCTATGAAGAGGAACACAACCCCTAAGGAAGAACAGCTAATCTCTAAAAACTCATTCTACTGTACTAAGTTTTAAAATGAGCTATGAATAAAATTTCAAACACTAGGCTGATATAGTGAGGCACACAGGGTTGGCTTCAAAGGTTTGAAACCAACAATCTTTGTAACAAAGGTTCATAAAGAAGATCAAAGGAAATGGAAAATGTGTTGCACCTTCCCTTCTTCTAGTCTAACTTTTGAGTATAGTAAAAAAGAAAAAAGCTTGACAATATATTATTTAATTATATATAACGGTGTACTGGGATGCCTCACCCAAGCTTTCTCCAAACTGACCTGTAAAGACTGGACTTGATGGCAACAGAGTTATCTAAATGAATTGATAGGCCACCAAAGTTCGATACCACCATAAGATTCCTATAACGACACGCTGTTCTGCGGTCAGCTCCTCAGCAACTGTAAATCAGCATAGCTCAGTGGAGCAACATTGATACACACTCGCTGACAATCTAGCTCCTGTTATTTACTTAACAGGATTGTCATTTTACTTCTTGTAATATACTATTGCATAACTGCAGTCTGTTCTTTATTACCTGTTTTTGTTCTTCTCCTAAACTGTCCCACATAGATGCTACTATTTTTGAAACCTCTCCAAATGTAGCATTAGGATTCTGCCCTTTAATTGCAGCCTGTGTGTCCCTGAAGAATAGAGCATATGCTGACACTGGCTTTTGTGGTTCATTGGGATCTTTCTTTTTCTTCTTCTTTGGAGTCTTGGGCTTCTTGCCAGAATCTGGAGCAGCTCTTTTTTCTCCAGTAGCCTAAGAAACAGCAACAAAAATCATTGCCTACACAGTATATTCAGATATATGTGTGTATGAAAAATCCTCAGTAGTTCTATTAAACAACAAATGAATAAGATTAATGGACAGGTAACGTTTTAGAATCCTGTTGTGCAACCGTTACTCCTAAGTAGAATTAACTCAGGCATTTAATCCCATTGGCCTTAATGGAACTAAATGGGTGTGTAATAACTATTCAACATGACTAAGGGTTGCAGACTCAGCCCCTTAAGTTTTAGATGGGAAGAGCATGTCCTGGATATAATTTCTATAAAAATTAATACAGGATACATTACATATTTTGTGCATTCTCTATGAAAGAATACATTTCAGCAACAGAAACTCAAAAATAAGAAGCTTAGGGGCACCTCCTGGTCCCTTGGCTAAGCCTGTTAACCCCTTGGGCCAGGGGTTACAAATACTTTCCTCTGGCTACAGAGCTAGAGTGAACACACACTGCTATACCTCTCTAACTCCACCACTTCCTGTGGGTTGATGGGTGGAGAAGCAGTGAACAGATGGATCCATGTAGTCATCAGTTCCCTGCCAGGGATCCTCCCCAAACCTCACTGAGGCTGGTACACACGAGACTCTCCTGAGGACCCCTCCAAGAGTCACAGAGGGGGCTTCTTACAACATGTCTATGCTCCTTGCATTCTACCGCATTCTGCTGTTCTAGGATACTCTGTGGCAGCAGAGGGATATGGTGAAGAAAGGACTTTCTCCATAATATTACTTTGGTATATGATGACCCTATCCTGCAGGGCTTTCACATGCACAGTTCCCATTGGTTTCATCAGGAGATCTGCATGGGTAATACATGCAACCCTAACCCTAAAATAAATTTTAATTGCTAAAATATTTGTATTAATTTCAGTTGATCCGGCCAGAATAATTCCTTTGCTAATAGGTCTATTTAAATCTCAATGGAAATGAACTACAGGCATACTAAAACTTTCATAAAAAGGGAAAGGTCAACCTTTATTTCTAGAAAAAAGCATGTATAGTTAAATATAAGATATTAAAGAATGTTAAAATGTCAAAACAGTTATAAGATAGCGCAAACTGACTGATCATATCTATAAAATCTGAAATTTGTCACAGAAATAGGCCTATACATACATACGTGCCTAAGATATCCTCCTAAAATCACTAAAATGCTATATTATGTACACTTCATAAGCAAATATAGTTTTACTAAGTAAAGAGGTCACCCAGAGCATATGAATATTGCCACAATCATATACTCCACTACTGAAATACTTGTATATTTTACCTGGCCGGCCACACTGCAGTGAAGTCAGCAGTTCTATTGCTACGTATTCAAAACTATATTATATATGGTCATATATATTATAACACATACTATAACTTACTCTGTTTGATTCATCTGCATCCTCTTCATTTATAGAGCTGGATGGGGAAGGAGTTGCTGATTTACTTGCAGGAGGTGAAGGAGAAGTATGTGGCAAGCTAGTGCCTCCTAAATTTAGTCCCAACTGTGCACTTAGCTGAGACTGGTTAATGGTGGTTAACTGACTAGGAGGCATAATTCCTGAACGAGCAGCATCAGTCATATGAACAATCGATCTCATAATCAAAGAATGATCCTGGCGATACTGTGAAATTTGTGAGTGGCTATGATCCTAAAAAGCATGGAAAGAGCAAATATTTAGCAGCGACCATAAAATAATGTTATGGATAGTTTTAACAGTCTTATTTAGTTGACACTGTCAACTTGAAATCTAGTCAGTTTAAAAAATGAGTTAAAAGCAGCTTCAGGTATAACACCTTCCCCAGAGTCCCCCTGCCCATTTTTGTGGCATTATAATCACATTTCCCTATTCTTTAAAATGTTTTCCACCTGTCATTGCTGTGCAGTATACCGACCAGAACAACAAGGGGAAAAGACTGACTGACTGTGCAGGGGAAACTTTGAAACTGACTAGACACAAATTGCTGTCTACACACCAAGTAAACAAAATGAAAAAAACAAACAAATGTACGTTTTCCTCTACTGAATAGCAACTCAGTTATTACATAGCTCTTATCTGTAACCAAAATAGGTTAAAAAATAATTCATACTGAAGTGGAATCTTTAAGTTCTTTTAAGCAAAGAACCTGTTGTGTCTGGAACTTAGACATTGCAGCATGCTAGTGCACAGTTCAAATAATTCAAATCACTGCTAAAAAACCCATTCTGCAGGTAGCCTACAAAAAAGTAAATATACAAAGATAAAAATAAAAACCAAATAACTAAGTACACATGGAATTAACAAGCTACATCCTAATCATCAGCCTTATTTTTCTTGCATATTGTGTCTCTGACACCCACCATTTGTGGGTTTTTTGTCTTTACAGATCATAAACTCTTGAGGGCCAGGACTGCTTTCTTATAAATCTGTACAGTACCTAGCCTGTTTATAAATAACAACAGAGACCCTTAATGTAAAACAGACTGGAATCTGTCTATGCATAAAAAGGTTTTATTATTTGTAAGTATATAAAGAAGATCAATGTTCCATAAAAGAACATTTAAAATTGAAAGAAAAAATGGTAATTTATAGACCACACTTAGTAAATGGAGAGAATAAAAATCTCACAAATTGATTTAGAAATCTGCCTAATCTATATTGTCCAAACAGAGGGAAATGCAAGAAGTAAATTAGATTCTGAAAATTATTTCAGTGGTAATGATCTACAGCATAATTATTTGCTTATAAAGGAATACTTAAAGAAATACTGTAGAACCTCAGCAAACTGCAGATTTGTGAAGTGCTCAATTTACAGTCCATCCCCAACTTCCCTGCTGGTTGCTGAGCTTACTTGAAACACTGGCCAGAAGCATCTCAGTAGGACCTGATAAGTGCTGAACTTATCTGACAATCTGGAGCTTATTTAAGTGCTTCAATAAGGCTCAACTCTTTCAGAATTGCCCCCAAAGAATCTGACTAGAGCTGGTCAGAAATTTTCAACAAAGCATTTTTTAAAAAATTTTTTAGAAGTCAATTCACCAAAACCAGAAGTGTTTATGAAACAGGTTCACATTCAACAAACCTCCTGACTCCAAAAAACGTGTAAAAAAGTTTTAGAAATGGTCAAAACATTTCATGTCAGCTTTTTTTTTTTTTTTTTTTTTTTTAAGATTTTGATATTTTGTTCCATTTCACATCAGGAAAAAATTTCAATATCTCAAAAATATACACATTATGGGAAAACCATTTCCTGAAAGCTCCAAGGTATGAAAATCTGGCCCTAAGTGCTGTAGGGGTTGGTAGTGGACGGTGATGTTCATTCAACGTTCTATCCTCCTCATCTGTTGGAAACAAGATTGCCCAGCCCCTCTCACTTCCCCAGAGCACCCAGTCAGTGCCCCTTCTACATTAACACAGAATCTAGGGTTCTCTTGTTTTTGTGCTGATACCCACTGAGGAAGCCTCCTTCAATTTGCAGAGTGGTCTAGCACACAGCTATGGGATGATGGATGTTTCCAGTGCCAGAACGCACCAGGCTGTGGGACAGCCAGGCTATCTGTCACACAAAACACCCAACCATACCAAGAAGTAGTACTTCACTGGGGTCCAACACAGATGCACTAACCCTCCAAATTCAAGGTACAGATCTCTACATGCTGGGATCTCAGAACCTGCCAACAGCTTCCCCAAATTTCCCATGGTCTACGAGCTGCTGCCAGCTGGGCTGCTCACCCCTGCTGGACTTCATTTTTCTTCTTATTTCTCAAATGCTTTTATTATCTCCCACCTCCAAGAAAAGGAACCTAGTTCCTTAGAGATGAATGTGTGTGCCAAAAATGAAGCACTTGATATAGAAATGTTTAAACCATCAGACTGATTAACTGAAATGCCTATTTGCTTCAGGGCACCTTTCTGGGAAATTTACTACCGCTAACTATAGGGTCACTCTGATTTAGAATTATATTGACAGTGGCATCTGGAAGTCGTTCCAAGGTTGTTGTTTTTTTAAGGGATATCACTTTCTGTACATTAATTAAGTCCTTTTGCTTTACAGACACTCTTTTACTGCATAAAGAAAAAAAACTGCTGTTAAAACAAAGGTGGAGATAATCAGAATTCGCTTTCTTTGTGGGTCATGCACAAAGCGGTTTCTAGGAAGTATTCTACCTCTAAAAGACTAGTTTTCCTTCGCTTCCTTGCTGTTACACAAAACCATCTTTCACAGTCTTTATACCAAAGCAGCAGAATACGAAGCCATGGGTTACAAATAATTGACTCTAAGTCTTGACATTTTGGTTGAGTCTATGACTTTATTGAAACTAAATGCTCTTGACTTTGCACCGACTTAGAATTTAATTTTATACACAAGCCCATGAATTGTTAACTGTTCCTTCTTTTGACATGTTTGTGTGGGAAAGGGGGAGTTCTCTTTTTTTTCACCTCTTTGTATTTCTTTATTATTCCCTTCCGTTTTGCCTCAAAAAAATTTAAGTAAAAACACAAATTGGAAAGTTAGTAACATTTCATCACTGGAAATGGCTAACTGGCATCAAATAGAAAGTCTGATATGAAAAAAAAATATTTTAAAGGTTAATTTCTGGTTCTTATATTTTGATTTGGTAAAAAAATAGTTTCTATTGTCATGTGACAACCACCAGCAATACATTTGCTGCATTTATACTCAGTTATATTCCTAATATATGTATTTCAATAGCATGATGAATGGAGCGTGAATACAATTATTATTTTGTGGAGAGACATTGTGAATTTCAGTAGAATACTGTACGTAACTGTGCATGCAGAGGAGATTTCAGAAAAGGAAGTGGAAGAGCTGTTTATATTTTTATAATGGTCTGATGTGATAGTATGAAGGAATGGTATATACACAGTCCTAACTTTTTTGGTTCACAGCCTAGGTGAATCCCTTCTGAGCTTGTAAATCAACTTGAGGGCACTATTATCATGTAAAAGTCCACCAACATACCTTAACTGTTTATTTTTTTCCTAAAACATTTTAAGCATGGTGGATTCCTTATCAGTAACACTTCCTATAGAGTCAACAGGATCAGTAGCATTTCCTTCATTATCTAGAGAATTATGAGGAACTTTCACATATCAGAAGTATTCAGGGAAAGAATATAATCAGTGTTTGGATCACAGTGTCTATGTGATATTTTAATTCCATTAGTACTTGAAACACTGACAAGTGAAACAGTAAAGCTCACATATTCAGAATGCATCTTTTTGGAATAGTCAAAACAACAGATAATACTATGTACCCATTTCTAGAGCCTTGCACAGATACAAAATTTGTATCTGCATCCGAACGGCAATCTGCAAAAATGATCCGCGGATGAGGATATCCGCAGATTTGCAGGGCTCTACCAATTCGTATTATGAATTTACTTGGGATTCGGTGTGGTTTTTTATTTGAAATGTGCACAACTTTCACAATATAACTCAAAACTTAGATCAGGTTTGCCAAAATATTCATCCATCTTTTAAGATGAACTGAATCAAGTTTTGAGTGAACCTTGTCTGATTTATGGTTTTGGGTTGAAATTGGACAATACTCCATGGTTCTGACCTGAAATGAGACAAAATGCAAGAGTCCAGTAGCACCAGGGCTAAATCAGGTTTGAATATCATAAGAATTAGGGGGTGCAAACTTATATGAATTTGAAATCAAAATGGGAAAGGATTTGTATGAACTCGGTGCTGACTGAAAACCCCAGGAGCCCAAGTCAGCAGACATGGGCCAGCTGCGTGTGTTTTATTGTAGTGTAGACGTACCCGAAGTTTCACATAGCTCTGCTTAATATCCCTCAAGAGCACTAAAGATAAAGTTACGGTGGAGTCCTGTGCAAAAGCACTGTTGTGAGGGAGTCAACAAACCCTGCCCCTTCCAGAACACCCATGCTCGGGGCAAGTCAATATTTAGCCTAAAATGTTTTATCACCAAAACTCTCCCCTCTCAAATTGTCCACAAGCAAATGTTAGTGTCCATTATATGTGTGTGCATAATTTAACTGTTCGTAGTCCTAGAGTTCTGCACTATTATCTCAGTGTAATGTGATACACAGAAGGCAAAATCAAAGGAACCAAGAGGATCTCCAGACATCAGACTGCTCACTGCTTTGCCAACCTAGTCTAACACTCTTTTCTGTAAGCATCCCTGTTTGTTTGTTTTTTTTTAAAAGGATTGTCCTTTTGAACTGTCCATCTCCCTCTTCCCTCCCCAAGTAATGGAGGCAATTACTGCAGTGCACCAGCACAATGTTGCAGACTTCACTATATGATATGCAATGCAGATACAACTGGAACTATATAGCCTTTCCTTCCAACCAAGGACAGTGCTAGATATTGCTCTTGTAACATCAAACTCACAAAACATCCAGCAGAAATCAAAGCGAACTATTTAGTATTCCTCTTGATAGAGCAGAGTGAAATTCACCTGGAGCAAGGGGCTAGCATGAACCTGTACACTGCTTACATCCCATTTAAACCCTATTTTGATGGTAACTTCTGTGTAATGGCATTGCATTAGTCTTCTGAAGACAGGAGAATTTCACCCTACATGAACATTTAATATGATATTTTAAAAATACAATCTGAATTTTAGGCTCAAATCACTAGAAAAATCACTCTTAAATATCATGGAGCAATCCTGAAGTCTTGATAACTTCAAAAATACTGTTAAAATCAAGGGGGCCAATCCAGAATAATTTATTTAGGCAACACTTCCACTTAAATTTCAGTGGGAGTCTTGCAGAAAAACAATGTCAGGACAGTCCAATAAACGTTTTGCCTGTATAAAGATACAGGACCAGGATCAAACTCTGAACTTTGTGGGTCAGTTTTTTACAGAAGGATATGGTAAATGTCCCCACAGAAGTATGTATTACAAATCCTACACTTACGTGTGCAAATTACTCTGCGGGTATACCAACTACCCCCTGGAAAGTTGACTTAAAACATTACACATTCTATTATCCTTCAGATTTGTCACTGTCAAGATAACATAAGCCAATGTGATATACCAACTGATAAATTTACTTCAATATAAAAAGCAAAACCATCGCTTGTTCCTATCTGTAAATTACTCAGATTTTGTAAGTCAGCATCTCTCTGAAGGAAATCATCAATGTTCTCTCTCCACAACTGCAGTATAGATAAAAGAATCCATTAATCAAATTTGTAGAAGATTTGAATTTGTCCGTCCATCAAAAAAACATACTAACAGGATGCTTTTATCTGTCAGATTAAATCCTTGTTTTATGAAATACAACACAAAGCTTTGCTCAGTATTGCCACCATTCAAGAAGTATTCATGTTTTCAAATATACAGATTAAATACCAGCCCAACTGTGGTTGCCAGCATCTCCTGTTCCACAGCCATGACCCTGTCTCACGTCTCTGGAGAGAGGAAAGTTTGCCTACCCTTGTCCCACAACAACAGGAAAGGATAAATGACCATCTCCATTCACAGGGAATTAAGGCTGCAAGATACATCTAGAAGTTCCTCTGGATAGAGGAGAAATGCACAGGTTCTGCTACCTGAAAACACTTAGGCTGTTTTAAATCTTCTGGTCTAAGTGCACTACAAGTCTCTCAGGTCAAAAAGCCATTCTCCCTTCCACTCATACAGGCACAGTTCATCCCCTGGAGACCCCAGAGATCTCAGCAAGACCACATATCTCCTCATCATTACACGCCTGAAAGGGAGAAAGTTTTGGATATCTCTCAGTTCCTTTCTCACACAAAGAGCAAACAAAGGAGCAACTAGTGAATCACCCCTAGATCTAGGTGAGTGTCCTTTTCTGCTGGCTTGATCTCACATATCTCCATGTCACATCTCATTAAGGCACAGAATTTTCTTATATGCCTCCCTTCACAAACAAAACATGGGTTAGGAGGTGTGGCCAGCTCTCCCTACAGTCTGGGAGAGAATGTGTTTTAACTCCCTACTTCTAATCCTATGGTCCGTTCAGTTTTCTCTGATGTTTTTTCAGTCTGGCTTATGACCTGTCTTTCAGGCTCGGGCTGCCCATGGCTGTGGTGGTCCCTCTGGTAGCTCAGCTTCTCCATGTAGTCTTTTGTGTGCTGCACAACGTCTGCCAGCATAGACAGTTGATGTGGGTCCACCCAAGTCCGCAACTCTTGAGCAGACAGCCTAAAACCAATCCATAATTTCTTTCATTGACTAATACTCAGGCTTGAGACACCAAGTCACCTCATAGGTTAGTTGCTAGGTGAAGGAGTGCAGCCACAACCCTGAGGAAAAGACCTTCCCCCCAGAAATGCTGCTGGTACTTCTCCTCAAAAATCCTAACCCAGTCTAGGATGGCAGCCAGGGACAATGAAGGTAGTCAGTGGCAGCGTTCTTACCAAAGGCCAGAAAAGAACTTGGAAAGGAGCAAAATGGACAGCCCAAGACTACTCCCAGGCAACAGCAGTGTCCATCTGCTCAAAGGTGACCAGGCACTGTCATCATTCAGTCCCATCTCGAACAGAGAAAGGATGATGGGTATTAGAACATAAGAAGGGCCATACTTGGTCAGACCAAAGGTCCATCCAGCCCAGTATCCTGTCTGCCGACAGTGGCCAATGCCAGGTGCCCCAGAGGGAGTGAACCTAACAGGTAATGATCAAGTGATCTCTCTCCTGTCATCCATCTCCACCCTCTGACAAACAGAGGCTAGGGACACCATTCCTTACCCATCCTGGCTAACTGCCATGAATATCGATAGCCTAAATGGTGTCTTCTGGAACATTTGCTCCTGGAATTGCTGCTGTTGGAGTTGGACTGCAGACTGGGCTTGCTACTACTATTCTTAGAACTATCTTGGTGGTTCTTGTCAGTCTGCAGCCTGGGTCTGCTGTGGCATATCATCTAAGTCAGGACTTCCTCCAGGTTTCTTCTTTTATACCACTTTTGCAAAGAGATTAAAAAAAAACAACAACCGTAAACCATGTGTGATAGTTGCCTTTTCCAACTACATTTCAAAAGCAATCCATACATGGTGTGGATCTCACTTCTGTCTTGGAGCTTGGTTCTGTTAACACAGAAATTAACAAGATAACAAATTCCGCTCACTCCTTCACTCCACAGAACTCATCCGACACTTGGCTGCTCCTAGACTGAAAACTCTTCTATATATTCCTGTAGTGCCTATCACAATATTGTCTCAGCCTGGTTGGCTGAAAGACAGTCCTGCTATATTAATTAATTTTTCTTCCTCAGTGCTCAACCACAGCCTAGATCCTTCCTCTCTCTTTCTAGAAAGCCCCTCACATATCTGGAAGGGGTAATAAGTCGTCACCTGCACCAGTGACTTAGCAAAACCCCTTCATATTTACTAGAAGCAACATCACCAGCTCACTGGATGGGTGTCTCAGGCAAATGCTGCCAATCTGTATCATATTGCTGCTACTGAACTTAATCTAAGGTTTCTATGATATGGTACGAGTCCATTTTGACTAATGGACCAATAATGGGGTTTCTCATTTCAGTATACTCAGTTTCCATTTTGCTCCGAGTTACATCATTTTTTGAAAGAGCATTTGGGGTTTTTGTTTGTTTGTACTGTAACAAGTTCACTAGCACCTGGATTTGTTAAATTTGTATCAAGAAGAGAGAAGGAGGAAACATGTCTTATAGCAAAGTGACTTTTGTCTGCACTGACACATACAAAATTAAAATGGCATTGAGGGCATAATAAACTAGAGTCTGCAAAGACCAGTTAGATGTTTTAGTCCATCATCAAGATAGGGAAGGACTGTATTTGCTTTAGTGTTGTGTCAAACTGCAGTGGCTGTAGCCGGGATTGTTACTGTAAATTGAGTGGGCTATATATACTGTTTATTTCCACCTCTAGAAATCCCAAAAGTTGTTCAACTAAGCATTGAACTCAAATTTGCAGGTATAAAACCAAGTGTCACAATTCCAATGCACACTGGTATTGCAAAGCCTTAACTGAGAATTAAGGGACTACTCCTCCAAGGTGCTAAGCATCTTTTGAAGGGCGCTAAATACACACAACTCTCTCCGACTTCAATGAAAGCCAAATGCATGCAGCTTCTTGCAGGATTGGTCCCTAAGAGTACCCTTTCGTTTTAGTTACACTTAGTCAACAGCAATTATTTATTTTGAGATCATGTCTGTGGGTATCTTATTTCTTGAAAGGGGTGACTATAAAAACTACTATTCCTAAAGTACAACTCAAATATAAAACAGACTAATACTTCTGATCTTAATCTGAACTTTAGTGGCCCATAGTTTCTTGAGAAAAAAATCAAATCACGGAAAGTAAAAGATCTCTTCTGGTGAGAATGGCCACTGTTCTTATAAATGAATAATTATCACCTTCCAGAATTAGTTGTATTTTTTCCTATTAAGGATGGCAATAAACATGTTCATAACAATAACAAGGGCTTGTTTTAATAGAACGTTCCAGGCATTAAACACATTAATGACCCATGAAATAACTGTTTTATCTGTAACACATTAAACATAGCTATAACTCTGTATTAATTGAAAACCTACTCCTCTCTCTCAAAATATAAAATTATAAACCAAATATTTTAAAAAAGATTACATGGAAGTTTCTTTGTAAATGAAAATTAAAGATATAAATTAGAGGTATGCAGTCATGTGCGATGAAGTAATTGCCTGAAATGAAGACTTTTTTACCATTTAAACTAGGTTTTTTTTAGCTTTAATTTTTGCCATTTTGAGTTAATCTAGTCACTGAAAAGCTAAATTAGCAATTTGGGATTGAATACAGTAAGATTCAGATCTTTAAGTAAAAAGCACCACTGTTTTGAGATGTTTATAACATTTCCTTCTTTGGTTTGCGTATTTACTACCCTCTAACAGGATAAAAATTGCAACTAAATTCTTTAAGGCCATGACATCGGTTCACTGTTTATTTAAAAGTCTCTTCTTATTATCTCAGTTATAGCCACCATCATTTTTTGATTTTTGACCTCAAGCCAACATTTAAATGGTAACATAATTAAAGATGAGTTTATTCCAAAATGAATTAAGTGTATCTGGGCAGGATCCTAAATGTAATCAGGGTATTGTCACAATCATAAAACTCAAATAGGATCAAATCCTCACCAAACAGAAAACACAATTTCTCCAACAGTCAGTAAAATATATGGAGCAATATATGTAAAATTATCAGTTTGTTTTTGTAAAATCTATACTTTTTTGGATAAAAGGGAAAAAAATACAACTGAAAAGAGAAAATTACTTTACTGTCTGTTTCTTAGATATCAGAAAGAGAATTTCAAAATTCATCAAAGCTAACCTTCTGTTATGTACAACAGGCTAAGCTGAAAAGAATGTTAACAAGTTCAATTTTCATTCAATCAGCACTACTGCTCTCTGAAATGTTTCAATGCAGGAAAGAAATAAAAATAATCTATATGGTAATTATGAGGATGAATCCCCAGTAACTTTCAGCTACATGAAAGGTCAGTTCTATTCAAGATATTTTATCAGTCCCCTGCACATACTCCTGTCCTGTCATTTTAAATCTGAACAGCATTTTATTTTCCCATTTACAGCTACCTGCAGAATTAAGTACTTAAGCCAAATAAGAAAAAAAAAGAAAGAAAGAAAGAAAGAAAGAGAAAGAAAGAAAGAAAGAAAGAAAGAAATGTTGAACGCTGGCAAAGGCTATAATAGCATGGAGATAAATCGTTCAGCTGCTCTCTCTCAAGCCTCTGGGGCTGCAGATTTTTCTTCTCCTGGTGCACTGTGGGTATTCAAAACTTGTTCAACATGATTTCATTTCATTTCAGGCACTGCCTGAGAAAACTAAATTACAGAATCAATCATACAGAAGGTCAGAGTGAGACTTCATTACAAGTATTGCATGCTTGCATGAATATCTTTCATTTATGACTGACCCAATATGTCACAATAGCTGTCTAGTAAAAATAATCCACTTTCTGAAATTGATGTACTACTGATGTCAATGCTACTCAGCAGGCTGGGCAGATTATAGAGAGGTGTTAAAAAAAGGGAACCCTCAGGAGCACAAGTTGTAGTTTTATAGAATTGCCATCTTTTGTAGATTAAAATAATTTTTCAGAATATCATCTACACAGACAACAGAGCCTCAGTGTAAAATGTTTTTGCCAGAATATTGCTACTGATTTCTACTTATTTTGAGTTAGATATTTATAAGTATAGTATCTGCATCATGTAAATCAAGGGTTTCTTTGAAGTCAAAAAAGCATCAACATTCCATTTTTCATTAATACATTTTTGAATACTAGGATTTTATTTGCATATTATTAAAATGTAAATGTTAATCATACTGCACTCCTTTTATCTCCCCTTTTTCGTTGCTGTTGCCTGTTTTTAAATGTAATAGCATGCATTTAAGTAAGATAAATGTATTGTGCTTGTTGCCAATAATAATGAAGCTAATCAGCAGTGTGACAAATTGTCACTCTTTTCTAAAGCAAAACCAATATGGCAGGGTAAGAAATCAGTCCCAATACATCATAAACTATCTTCTTCTTAATAGCATGACCAATTGTTAATCCATCAATACAATCTTTTAATAACTATTCTGGTAATAAACATCTTGCTTGCACTTTGCATGAACTGAAGAATATAAGTCATAATAAATCAAGAATATAATGTAAAGTATTATTTATTATTTTTCTGGTCCTCCTATGGGGAGTATCTGAGGAGCTTGAAGAAGTATTATGATGTAGCTAGCCAACTCTGTACCCTCAGGGAGACATAGGAGAACCTTGACATAACCTATTTTTAACTATGCCTCCAGCGATTCTGCATTCAAGTTTATAGGTGAACATGTCAGGTAGTACATAGAACAAAGCCAAAGACACACTGTATTAATCATAATTCTGTCCAAACATTTTATTTTTTTCAAAATTTCTGATTTAAAATCTCATGACATTTCTTCAAGGTGAAATTCTACTGGACTTTGCAACAAGGTAAGGCTATATCAAGCTAAAATAACTATCACTTACAGTAAGCTCTCTAATAATTCAGAAAATGACCAATGAACTTGATGTGGTTTATCTCAAATTATTTTAACCGTTCATATTCAGCAAAGGAAACTACTGCTTGTTTTTCAGTATCTATAAACTCTCTCCTTTTGTAATTAGCCATAACAATTAAGCATTAAAATAAGACTACCCAAAATCACTGCATAAGAGCATTGTTCTGTAAGTGTATATGAATATCATAATTATTTTATGGCCCCCATCTTTAGTTCTTTCAGATATAGTAAATTCAATTGACCACGAAATGAAATTTCATAGTCAAAATGCCTCCTTTACATTTTTTTATTGCTGTAATAAAGTTTTTATAGCTCCCAGGCAAGGTAATTCATGAAATGTCTAATTTAAAGATGAATTCTAATATTATTAATAAATATTTACCAGTTGAATAAAGTGCCCATTTTCAATATAAAATATGATATACTGTTTTCATTATCTATTTTCAGAATGAAGATGATCCACTGGGAATGTATCTGAATAGTAGATAGAGATAAAGGAGTTTTGGGAAACCTGCACGATGACCCTTTTTTATTTTTTAAAGACCCTTAAGCTATCCAGTGTTTGTGGGCAGGGGAAGAGTTTGATTTAAGAAGAAAGGGGAGGAAAAAATGTCATCACTTAAAAACGTAGGCTGCCTCTCCCACAGTAAAACCCAGAGGGAACAGTCCTGGGGAGGAAATCAAGACACGAATCCCCCTGCAAAGTTCCTCCCTGGTCTTGGGCCACGGGACCTACCCGCACCGCTTCATCAGCTACCTAGTAAGGCAGCTCCATTAAAGCTGTGCTAACAGGGATTCCCACAGCTACAGCTTCCCCAGCACCACCTGAATTGCGGGGGGTGGGGTTTGGGTTAACGGTCTCCTCAGAAAATCTCAGAGGGGCTGGTGGGAGGATGAGGTGTGTGCTTGCCGAGGCTGCCTCCTGGCCCACCAGGAACTAGTCCTGCACCAATGAATCAATGGGAGCTATGGTGTCAAATTCAACGGGCACACAATCTAGCCCCCAGTGTCTACTCCTTCCCCCAGAGTGGGCCCTGGAAAAGGAAGGACATGATTCTGCAGAAGCGTAGCTAACCTAGTGGAGGTGGGAGGGTCAGTGGAGAAGAAGTGATCCAAATCAGAGGGTCTCTTCCATAAGCAGATCTGAAGGGGACCATCCAACACCATTATTTGTGGGGAATCACAAAATATGAAAAATGCAAAATTAAAAGCCTTATCCTGGTCACTTTGTTCACACAATCCAACTGGTAACACCAAGGAGAAGTATGCAGGATGTGGTCAAAAACATTCTATTATTTGTGCCTGAACTGGTTGTGGTGTGTGAACTGTATACCCATACAAATCACAACAGTTCAGGATTCCCTACTTCTTTGGCACATAATTCCCTACTTCTACTCCAAAGCCTGAGACTTTATTAAACTTTTTTCCTCTGGTTTAATCACTCCGTGTGCTCAAAACATACACAAATCCCAGGCAGGATGAGATCAGAGTAGAGGGATCGTATTCTGAAAGTTATGACTCCTGGCCATGGAATTATTTTGACTTTCTGCCTGCTCAGCAGTGAGATTCTTTTATTTATTTATTTTTAGTGTTAGCTATTTATCATGACCTTAATGGGAACATTCAAGTTTGCAATGAAGCCAGCAAGCTGTAATGGGCTTTCAGCTAGAATGGAGAAATCCAAAGAAACATTTGCTGCACATGTATTTGTAATTTTTTAAATTACTGCATCTTGGTAGAAATCTAATCTTTCCATGCTTTTACCTTATCTGGAGTGTTTCATTTTAAAAAATAAGACCATGTGTATAAAACTGTAAACTGACAATGTGACTTGCTTTCTTCTAGACCACTAGTAAACTTGCATTTTAATTTCACCACGCTAAGAAGAAGCTCCTAGAAAACTGCCAATCTGAATAACTATTAGTTGTATAACATATCTGTCTACCTGTACATATAGCCATTCTTTATTATGAAATACAGAGACTAATTCAAACTGTAGCCAAGGAGTTTAAAATGCTAAGTACAGTAAATTTACCACTGAGATTGGAAATAACTGTGGATCTGATAGCCTCACCCCAAAAACACTCAAAAAATGGGACCTGTAGGAGAAAAAACTAGGTTCCCTTTTGTAGAGTTCCCAGCAGATCATGAAGTGAGATTTGAATCTCTGCACACTGGAATGAGCAAACACTGTGGGCAATAAAATACATGGACCCTGCAAGACACATGCAGATCTACTTGACATCATGGCAGTCTGTCTGAGGAACTGTGTCTTCCGAAAGTTCCCCCCACAACTTTCCCAGCCATATGGTCAGAGTCATCCTGGCCAGAGACTCCTCAACCCACTGCTATCCCAACAGACTTCCCACTAAAGTGGGAGTTGCACAGTATGAAAAGGCTCTGTAGAAAAGTTAATATATCTTAAGGTTTTACTAAATTTTTAGTAGATTCTGATTGGTGGGGTTAAAGGTGTACCTATCATGCTGGCCGAACCCTTCCCCACAGTCAGATCTCTACCTTGCACCCCATGCCAGGCTTTCCAGAGGACAAGGGCATAGATGATGCCTTGCCTCAGCCTACCACCACTCCCAGGGGCATGGACAAGCAGAGAGCCCCTGTTTGCGAGGATCCTCAAAGGACAATCTTATCCTGTATTTCCAAGCATAATCAAAATACTGAAAACAAACAAGTTATTAATTTAAAAAGATGAAATGCAGGGTTCTTAGAATAACTGCATGGAATTATACATACATAGTATAGTAAAATATTTCCTTTACTGTTGATAGATTGGTTCAAAAAGGAAAGGAAAGGAAATGAAGAAACATTCTCTGTATTATGCTAGCAAACCATCCCTGGTACTGTCAAGGCAGTCCCTTACCTTCCACTCAAAATACAGCCAAATAATTCCTTGGTAACTAACTTACCTAAGACAGGAGGAAGTTTTACAGGGGAAGAGCAGTTCTTTCAATTCTATAGAACAAATTCTGCCCTCAAAAGTGTGGATATAGCTCTCATGAACTTCCTCAGCAGTCCTGAGTGCATGCAGTGGTAGAATCTGGCCTATGGACATGGGTTTCTAAATCCAGTCCCAGAATGCAAATTCTTACGTTAACAGTATTACCAGGCTGGTTCCTTTATTGTAAAATAGAGAAATCCATTCATATGCAGCTCAACAATACATGGTTTATTAACAACAAAGCCCACATTCCTGAATCTACCAACAGTTACCCTTAAACATTTTCCAGTTGCCACAGAGAAGCAAATACACCGAACCCTTGCTAAAATGCGGGGTTCGGGATCCAGGTGCGGTACCGCGTTAACAGGGGGACCACGTTACCATGGATCCCAATTTAAATATTGAAATTTGGGAGCCATCGCCACAACCGCACTGTATGCGCATCCGCGCTCTAGCGATGCATGCTCTAGCGAGGGTCCGCTGTAATGCTATTCCATTAGTTGTAGTACTCCCTATCATATGTAAAGTGCTGCAGATACGCAGGTAATATTATCTATTTAATACTGGCAAATGTTTAAGGGTGACTACCGTTCCACTAGATCAGACGGATATTTTGAGAGGTCAATAAAAATAGGTATTTTTATATATTAAAAAAATCTGCATTTCTATGTTTTGACAGGTGCTATTAATTAACTGAAAGATACAAAGGACCATGCCTACCATATGCAATCCATTGCTATGGATTACACCATCTTGCTCCACAAGATTTCGTGATATTGTAATAGAAGGGAGATCCAAGCTCTGTGGAGGAAACTGGGGTGTAAATTCATTTCCTTGTCCAGGCAGCTGGTCGCTTAGACCCTGAAAGGGCAACAGTATATCTGCCATTCCCAGCGTGGGGTCTGACTCAGGAGGGGGCGTAATTGGTGGGATCTCAAACTCTTCATCTCCGAGGCTTGGAGTATGGAATGTCTGCTAAAGAAAAGAAAAGCAAACACATTAGAGTGCACCATTCTAAATATTCATTTTTGGATTTGCAAACCAAACGAATTCTGTATTATTTAGCTCTCAAATGAAAACTCTGTAAATAAATTTTATAAGTTTCATATACATAGGGCTTTGTGGATAAGTCTGATTAAAGATTTAAGTCTCATTATCATATGGATTTAATGGAGTATCAGCATTAACAGTTTTTAATGCGTACTTAATTAGCAACATCTGTCTTTGTTGTTAGATTGAACATCAGCCACACTGGATTTGGGCTGTATAACAAATTGCCACTTTATTTATATGTTTTTGAAATAGCATCAACAGCTTACATTATTCTCATGCTTCATAAAATACTGACAATTTTGCAGCACATACACTCCATTAATCCAGTACTGAACATGGCACATCTTTTGTTTCCTTTTTACAACTAACAAACATGAAATATTATAATTCAGTTTTTTATTTCTTTTCTACTCCACCTATGAAGTACAATGGACCCCTTTTCATAAGGGTTATTATTGGACCACAGAAATGTATACAATAGCAATAGTGAGTATAGTAGCTTCCAGTGTTTTCTGAAGCAAGCCAGCATGTTTGAACAGTGGGTTTTTTTATTAAGTAAACACCTGTTAAGATGCCTGGAGCAGAATATATACTGCCAGTTATCGTCAGGGTTTGTATGTGTATGTGTGTGTCTAAGATAATCTTTATTCAACTACAGTCTGGATCTGGCCTCTGCATTGATGACTTTTATTTGAAAAAAAAAAAAATGAACTAAGCTTATTCAGATTTCCTTCTTGTGAGTTAAATGAATTTCTGTATATTACTTCAGGTCCACTGCTTCTTAATAATAGAAATCTAATACTTGAAATCAGGCCATTTCACATATACCCAAATCAGGACTATCTCAATCAAACTCAGCAGTTGGCAAGCCTAAAATAGGCACTCTGTCTTGTTTTGGATGTGCAGCACTGCCCTGGGATTTATTTGTTTGTATTAGTTCAAAATTCTAGTTGAGAGGGACAAAAATTGTTTCATGTATTATTTATATTGTTTGAAAGAGTGTCTTAATTCCCGTTAATTTTAAAATGATATGTTCAGTGAAAGATCTCATTAAGTGCTGTAAATTGTCATCCTTCAGACTGTTAATGATGATATAAATTAATAACCGCTTGAGAGAAGATGGAAACTGAAACACAAGTAAAACCTTTGCTTGCATACAGAACCTGTCAGCTGTCATTATTGGTCTCTCACCAGAAATGATGAGGTCCCAGACTGCTACCGTCTGCAGGAGCATAGTGAGAAAGTCTGCTGAGACTCTAGCAGTCTCGCTTGATGCAGAATATCGCAACTTAATTCCAGATTTGAAAGCTGGTCCTGAATTAGGGAGACATTTGACTTTCATTGCCATGTTACAAAAGGCATACATTTTCTTAGTGTGGAGCGCTGAGTTCACAAACACAAAGGATGGATTGGCCATGAGAAGTGGTTGGCTAATGAACATAACCCTATGGCTGCATTTGCAGTTATTTTGGCACTAATGTGGTCTAGTAACAGATGCAACTGTAATTTGTGACTCATTTGCTACCCCATTACTGCTTAATGAAATCTAACATATCACATTAACAATACGGATAAACACTCATTCTTGATATGTGGCATTTGGCTGTTTTCATTACCACTGTAATTAACACTTGAAATATTATTTCAATAAATATTTAAGGTGCTTTAAAAATGGGTCATGGTAATCATCATGACACAGAGACAGAAAACAAAGCAGAAGTGAGGATTCTAAATGTGAAGGTGTACTAGTGCTTACACTGTTCTCTCTGTAGGGCATTATTTACGGGAATAAAATGGTTTTCTAGCACGGCGGTGTCCATATGCAAAATCCTAATAAGCTGCGCTCATTTAAATGTAAAAACTGAATAACCAAACACACACTGAATGCAGTAATTGCCAAGTTAGGCTCACACTATAATGCAAATATTAACACTTAATCATATTCTTATTCTTTCAATAAGCAGTGAAATCAGTATCATTAGACTAGCTCTGAAACTCTGTTTTAAGTGTCATATTTATGAGGTAGAAGTAATTATGAGAATGGGATTTTGTTTCCCCATCTAAAGGGATAAATCCATTACAACTGTATAAATATATAATGCAACCATATAATAATGCAACATTTGTATAATTTACAAGTACAGAGAGAATCATGAGTAAACTGATGAGTACTTACATAAAACTAATTCTCACAATATAATAGCTTGAAATAAGTATACATTAAAAATATCTCTAAATGATCCAAGAATGAGGATAAAATAGATGTAATCTAAAAGAAAAAAAAAGTATTGTAGTGATGTAGTCTTAATCCAAATCACTGGGCTATTCAGATTGTAAAAAGAGGTATGTGATTTGATATTGCAGAAAGGTGCTGTTATAACCAAGATAATATAACATTTCTGGGGGTTATCTTACCAAATCGTATTTTTTAAGTTATTAACTTTTCAAATATTTATTTCTTATATATATATATATATTTTTAAGAAGTGTGTGCATGGTTAAATGCCATCTGTACTGAAATGTTCAAAACATTTGTTCCTTTTGATAAAAATGCAAATCTGGAGAACTGTTGTATCAACATATAACAGCCAATGTCTGACACGGTGAATTATCACAGCTGGAATTAAATTGTCTCTGAACAGCTGCTGGCAGCAGAGCTTTCATCAATGTTTGATTCAAATGTAGGAAAAAAATTCTACAGAATGAAACATCATGTTGTCATTACAGATGGGGTTTGTGTTCATTATCACAAACAACCCTGGAGCCAGTGCCAAACAATATTCCCTTACCTAAGCAGTGTTGTTGGATAAAAAGAGATGGTGGCCATTGTAAAAATGATTCATTAAATACTACTCTTAATTTGAACCTTCAACTTTATTGTAACACCTTCTTTGCCACTGAGTTCCATACCACTTTCTGTTTGGCTCTAACGAGCACAGTCATGACAGAATTGTCACCTTCAATGAATAAGGTCAAGGCTGCTCAATTTTTCTAACCTTTCCTTACCCTTGGGAGATTTATGATGTACACCTTATGTACATATTAAATATTACTTACTACCAGTTTCTGCCTCTGTCTCCATATTCCTACATTACACATGCATGCCCATAGGTTTTTAGGCAATACATCTTGCCCTTTTTATCTTTCCACCCTCATTGGAACAATAGCTGTTATTTTCCAGCTATACCCAAAAGGCAGCTCCATCTAGAGCTGATGTCAATACTACTGCAATGATAGTCTAAACAACTGGTTGACAGAAGATTGTGGTCTAAAAACAACTGCAAAAACATGGTGGTTGGTGCACACAGCCCTTCACTAGCCCCACTCCTACAAGCTAGCAGCCAAACGTATCACCTCAATGATCTGTCAGCCTCCATCAATTCAGACCCAAGGCTTGTTCCCAAGCCCATGTCTAAAACTTGGCTGAAAGTCTGTTCCTCGTTCCCACAACACAAACACTGCAGCCAACTAAGTTGTTTTGTTTTCTAACTTATGTGAGTGTTAAGAACCCAAATTAAAATGTTTGTATCTATGAGTGAAATTAGCATATTAGCTACTAATGACTTCTACTAGGCTTGCTTTCAAAATCTACACCTACTGTGCCTTTTATTTGTTTCCTTCTGTTTATAATTTTTTTCATACACAAAGCAGATTTGTTTCTATTGACATGCTATGTAAGTAACAGCCTTATGGACAGCTAAATTGAGTAGTAATGGAGAGCTGTCAGGTTATTTTCTTTCTCATTAAAGTCTTTATTTTGTGCTCCATAAAACACATACAAATTCAGCACTTCACTCTTCATCTGTTGAAAGTCTGTTAAATTATCAAAGCAAACAGCGGAATATGAACACAGATAAAAAGAAAAACATCTACCTCATTTGCAGTAAGAAATGCATTATTTGCCTCCGTCATGTTCATGTAGTTGTTATTGTTTCCAAACTGAAAGAAAAATAGATATTTGGCTTTTAATATATGCCATGATAAACCTTTATGACTATACAGTCAAAATATATTCTTTATCCCATCAACTACCGAGAAAAGAACTCCTTCTGAAAAAAAGATAAGATGTAAATCTGCACAAGCTCTTTTGGAGCTGCTATAGTCACAACCAAGCTGGAGATTTTGATTATTATATTGCTGCTTGAATTAGTATGGATCATTTGTGTCCCCCAGTTCTGCACAGAAAGGGTCCACTCTGTGCCTGGAATCTGCCCCTTCTCATGAGGAAGGTGGGGTCAGCTGACTCTGCAGCACAATCACTTCTATCAACCAAGCATGTCACAGGTCCATTCTCAGAAACAGATAATTCATCCCCAGACTCTATTATGTTTCTGCAAAGGCCCACCCATCACCCAGGAGGTCCTGAGGGGAACCAATGCTAGGGGAGTCCCCAGTAGCAGGGTTTCAATTAGAGCCTATTTAAAAAAGGAAAGAGGGGAGGGAGAATGAAGGAAGTCTGCAAGATTTTTTTTTTTACGTCTCCATCATCTCCTCCCACCCATTCAAAAATTTGAAATCTTTTGCACAGTTCTCATTCTAGTGGAGTCACACTGCCAGGGAGCCAATGGGGGCAGGGATAGGGAAATTGTGCTGGGGATCTGCCAGGTTTGTGGTGAACTCTGTGGCCCATTCCACTGAGGGCCTCTTCCTCCCACACATGTGAACAATCAAAGGGTATCCTCATGGAGCTTCTCTCCCCCAAGTTTCCTTCCTTCAAACTCTGAATCATGAACATCAGTTGACTATCAGAGAAATATTTCTTCTTTTTAGGGACCAGTATGGAAAAGAGGATGTGGCTAACTGGTGATTTACATGCACGGCTCTCTTAAATGGCAGCAGTCAGATGTTTGTAGGAAAATAGGTAGACTGGTAACTATCTTTATACACACACAGGCATTTCATAAGCTTTGCTTTTCAAGAACAAATACCATTGGTGTGTTTGTGTTGTCAGCTGAAACAAGCAGCTATGGCGTTTCAAACCTCCTTTGTGTTTCTAAGGTTCTATTTACTATGAGGCATAGTGAAAAAAATATAATAAAGGGTAGCAAAAAAGGAAAGAGTCCCTACGCCACATTTGTGTATGTTATCTACGTTCATTAGTGTTGTTGTAAACTAATATTTAATACCTAACATAGCATTTTGGGCAAGAGTGAAAAAAGGGATTGCTGAAATCTCTGAACACATTAATTTTTTATACACTGTCATTAAAATGACCTTCTCACACCATGAGAGTTAAGGTTGCATCAGCATTTCTATCCTGACCTCCTATTTTCTGAGTTTTATAACTCAAATATAAATCTTTCCTTGGGTCTTTTCCTTGTCTTGCAAAGTCTTGAGTGCATTTTACTTGAAGTGATTTTTTAAAAAATAGACATTTTTGATACTACAGAGCTCTACAATGAGTTTGTGAGGATGGGGAAATATTCATTTTCACAGCCACCCCCACAATTGTCTGCTCCAAATGAGATAATCCAAAAATGCTGCCAGAGTGGGATGAATCCATAATGAAAAGGGATATCCTCCACCCTCACTCAGTACTTTGTCCAACTTACTGCCTGGAGGTCTTGGTGATGAAGAGGTTTCAGACCTTGCCCCTCATACCTGCAGCATCAGAGAATGGGATTGGGGGAAGAAAACTGGGTCTTTTCTTGAAAGGGTTAATTTCCCTGAAAGACACAAGAACCTTTCCCCAAACTCCCAGCAGCACTGGGAGAAGGGAAGAAAAGGAAGATGGGTAAAGGGAACTGGGATCTGATCAAAGTCCACTGTAGTAAAATGAATATCTTTCCACTGACTTCACTGGCCTTTGGATCCCGCCCTTGGAGATAGACTTTAGAAACAGGGTAGAAGACAGAACTGGAGGAACTGTAGAAGGGAAGAACTGGAGAAGGAAAGCAAGAGATCAACTGCAACTTACAAAATTAGAGAGTAAAATCTCCACACCAAAATATGAAGCGATACACAAATCGTATCTAGGATATAGTCTAAGTAAAACTGGTGTTTATGGCATACATATACTGTGTCATAACTACAACTAACTACATAGCTAAAGATGATGTCAATATAAAATTCACCCAGGGGCTTAGTTTTTAGAGTCAGCCATTGCATATTAACCGGAATTTTTTCCGGCCAAGATCTTGTGTGGATTTTTAGCATACAGACTTAGTACTCATGCACAGCAGTGAGACTGACATGATAGATTTCTCATGTCAGTGAGTCGAGAACTAAGAAGGATTTACATGAAAAACTATAATGGCTCCAAAGGAGCTGTTCTTTTCTACAGTACCAAAACAAATCACTTATTAAAATAATATCTAAATACAGTCATGTACATGAGAGTGATTTTATCACTATCTACTGGGCAGAGCCAAATTCAACCCTACTATATAAATGAGCATATCTTTCCTGAGGTTGGACCTGCTCACAACAGGCCTGGTTTTGGCTATATACACCTTTAAAAAAAAATAGAATGATGTGTTTTCTTGGTCTTCATATACTTAAGTACAACATAGGCTGAGGCAGATCTGAATGCCAACTGTTTTTTTCTCAATTTTATGCGATTCACAGATTGAAAATTATGTCTGTCTGTCGTTAAGACAATGGAACAAAATGAGAAAACAAGGGAAGTCAAAGTGAAGGCTGCAACTACATTTTTAACTTGCTACTGTTATTGCGAATGGCAGCTCCCATTTTCTATAAGAACTCCAGAAACTAGCCTCAGACAATGCAGTATCTGTGCTGCCAACGTGTATCACAACTTCAACATTATTTAATTGTAGGTCTTTGTCTGTGAATTAGAAATCCATTAAGACAAACTATGTTTTATCAGTGAGCATTTTAAAGATTAAACTTACTTATTATCTAATAGTAACCACAAATGACACAGGAAAATAAAATGGTTATTATCTTAAGGACCTAAACAATTCAAAAAACAAATTAAGCTTAGAGTGAAATAAGAACTGGGTTAGAAATCCTCTTCTGAACAGTTAGTATGCGAATGTAATTACTGAAGAAACTACAGCTAATCAGCTGTGAATTGTATCCATTAATTAGTATTTGCCCTGGAGAAATGAGAAAAATCAGTAACAATGTTAACACCGCAATGCACTGATGAGTACTGAAACACAGGGCCCTCAGCAGTTAGTCAAGCAGGTGGCTCCAATGGTCCAAGTAATTTTAAAAGCTCTCACCTGAAGTGCAGAGCTGGAATTACAAAGCACTTCTTGCATATCTTTTGTATCTATATAAGGCTATAATTAATGGCTTTTAATTTAGAAACACTTTATGATCATCTGGGAACAGTTATAAATCATTCTAAATAGAACAAGGAGTTCTATTCTATTTTAGTAAAATATTTCATTTAGAATAGGCAGACAAATCAAACCTGTTGTGTGAAATGAGTCAACACCTATCTCCATTTATTTTCTGGGAACTCACTTGCCTAGACTGACATATACCAGTAATCCACATACTTGAGAACAGGGGTGCAAAAGGAGGGCTAGATCCTGCAATTTAATTCACATGAGCGCAACCCTTGTGACGCCTCACTGATTTCACTGACTGGGGCATTAAGGTGGATCCAGCTGCTGGATCTAGCCCTGATACCTTACTGTTTGAGTTGGCCTATGTGTTGTTCTAAAAATTACTTAGTAATAATAGGTTTCAGAGCAGCAGCCGTGTTAGTCTAAATCCGCAAAAAGAAAAGGAGTACTTGTGGCACCTTAGAGACTACCAGGTGCCACAAGTACTCCTTTTCTTTTTTTAGTAATAATAGTCAGTAATACTTTGTACTATATGGCGTCTTTCACCTGAAAATCTCAACGCACTATACAACTAATAATGAATAAAAGTTTCCGGAGGAACATGCAGCGTTATCCCCAGTTATTCAGAAACAGAGGAACCATAAGTGACTTTCCCAGGTCACAAAGCAAGTCTGCGGTCCAACTGAAAACAGAACAAGTTTTACTGTCTGCCTGTCCTGTGTTCAGCCATTGGCTCATGCTTGTTTGATTTCAAGAACTGCACAAAGTCCAGTTCCAATACTGACTAAGATTTGCACCCGGTCTCGCTTTTATATATGCACACCATATTTTGATGGAGCAAAAGAAACTGTATATGCACCCTCATGTTCTGCAATGCATTGAAATAAGAAAAGCAGGTAAGATATTTTGAACAAACTGTAGATCATCTCATTCATTCATTCTGCATGTGCAATGCCTAGGACCCTCTCAAATTCACAGGCCATTTAGGTCAATTTCACGGTCATACGATGTAAAAAATCATAAATGTCATTATTTCAGCTATCTACATTTGAAATTTCACGTTGTTCTAATTGTAAGGGTCCTGACCCAAAAAGGAGTTGGGGGGAGGTGGCAAGGTTATTGTGTGTGTCTGTGTGTGTGTGGGGGGGTGCAATACTGCTACCCTTACTTCTGTGCTATTGCTGGCGGTGACTGCCTTCAGAGCCGGGCAGCTGGAGAGCGGCGGCTGCTGGCTGGGAGCCCAACTCTGAAGGCAGAGCTACCACCAACAGCAGTGCAGAAGTAAGGATGGCCTGGTATGGTATTGCCATCTTTACTTCTGCGCTACTGCCTACAGAGCTGGGTCCTCAGTCAGCAGCCGCCACGCTCCAGCCACTCAGCTCTGAAGGCAGCTCAGAAGTAAGGCTGGCAATTCTGCGACGCCCCTAAAATAACCTTCCAACCTCCCCCCTGCAACTCCCTTTTGGGTCAAGATTCCCAGTTTGAGAAACGCTGGTCTCTCCTGTGAAATCTGTATAGTATAGGGTAAAAAACACACAAAGGACCAGATTTCACAGTCCGAGAGGCATTTTTCATGGCCGTGAATTTGCTAGGGCCCAAGCAATGCCCATTCAAGTGAGTGGGAGCTTTGCATTAAAACTAATTACATTATTTGGTCCTATGTCTTTAAAATTACAACAGTCCTTGGGGTGAAATAGCCTTGGACTTCAGTGGGGGCAGGATTTCATCCTTTTCTCTCTCTCATAAGGTTAATTGGGGGGTGTATGTTTGTTTTCACTTTGGGGAATGGCAAGAAATCTCTTGTAGCTCATTCTTAGTGCCAATCCAAAGCAGCCAAGTAATTGCCATTCTGTAGTCCAGTAAACCACCATTGCTGGTCTTCTCAATTACATACTTTCAATTACAATGCTTGAACTGAAATGTCTAATCTCACTACAGATTGCAGTTTTTAAAAACATTTTTCCTATATTAGGTTAAAGCGGTGATACTCAGACTGAGGCTCAGTAGCGGCAAGTGGCTCTGTAATGCGTCTCCTGCAGCTCTTCACAGCAAATGATATCAAAACACTGTGTGATTTAATTATTAAGCAATCTAAGTTATTAACCAGTCAGGATGCTTTTACTATACTACTGTAGTTGAAAAAATAATACTGGGTCAGAATAAGAAAGAAAGAAAGCTATAATAAGTGAAACAATTAAGTCACACCACTGTGGCTCTTTTGGGTGATGTGGATCGCTAATTTGGCTCCTGAACCACTGAAGTCTGAGTATCACTAGGTTAAAGTTTCTTTCCCACCCTGCATGCTTGTCCTAATGGACAAAGTCAAATCAACCCAAGGAGCAGACTTAGGTTTTAAATATTGTGCAACCCTTCCCCTTCTTTTTAACCCTTATACCTTTAACTTGCAGTATTGCCAACCTTAGATACCCACAAATCATGAATCAGCTCCCAAAACACCATGATGTTAGCTTAAAAATCACAAGATTTTATAACAATAATTTAGATTCTGATTATTTGTATTCTGGTTTTTGAACCTTTATGGTAGACTTGCCTTTAGGGTTTTCAATCTGTTCCCTGCAACCAGGAGTGCTAGAAACTTTTTTTTTTTTTTTTGGTAAATGAAAGTTGAAATTCTCATGAATTCATATGAAACCAGGAGCTGAGGCAATACTGTCAGGAACACATCACAGGTGAAAGGTTCATAGAGTCTGGCTTCCTCTCCAACATAGCCTCCTCAAAAAATTAAATTTTGGGCTATAGAGTGTGTTATTCTTCTGTAGCAGTGATGAGGCAAAACACATTTCCAGAAAGTAAAATATAAGCGACAGTACATAATCAACTTTATATTATACCCTGTTCTAAAAACGTGACCATATTTTCACAGCTGTACCCATAAGCCTCAAATCTGAAAGTATTAAAAATATGGTGGAGAATAATTTGCTCTAAAATATCCCATGATTTTCAGAACATTAACTATGAGTGAGATGGGAGAGTTTAGATACGTAGGATGAAATCTTGGTCCCACTAAGGTCAATGATTTTACCCATAATACGTAGCAATTCTTAAATAACCGAACTGTACACATCACCATCCTTTTAACTACCAAAACCCTAGTATAAATCTGTTTGAAAATTAGTGAATAAAAATGAACATTTAGTCTTGAGATAACTCATCCCTAGTATTCACACTAGAAAGAAGCAGATAGAGAAATACAGTAAGTAACTTGAAGATAGACAAATGGGTAAAATTTTCAAAATGCCACCCACCTGCCTCAGTGGAACTTGCGGAGAAAGGGAACAGTCCCAGCAGCAAGGGAGGGAGACACTTGCTCTTCCACCCTGAAAGTCTCCGGCACCCATCGGCCAGCTGGGAGGGAGGGTGTTGATTGGCCAGCATATCACAGCTCCCAGGATTTAACATGAAGCAGGGGCCACATGGAGCCTCTTTCAGTTCTGTTCCAGTGGCCTCACACTAATCACCCCAAACCAGGAATTGAAATCCAGTTGACAGATGCTGCAGGTCTAGACATTCAACCCTTTGGGGGATCAAGAAAGAATTTGTTCTCCCATGGGCCAATTGGCAGAGGACAAGGAGTTTTTTGCCTTCCTCACAGCATCTTCAAACCACAGCAGGTTAGGTAGGAACACGTTTAGTGCCTAACACAGGTACTTGGGTTGAGTTGTTTATTCATTGCAACTTGCAGCCAGTTTCCAGGGCAGTTAAGAGGATAAAATGAACAGTTCTGATGATAAAACTGATAAAAGATCTGGGATTTTGGTGATAGGCCTTGGGCTCATGGGATAGGGTGAGACCTTGTGGCCTTCGCAGGCTGAGATTAGACTTGTGACCCTCGCGGGCTGAGATCCCCATCCTTCTGCACCCCCTGTTCCCCTGGCCAGGGGGGAGGGTACTAGGGCTCAGAGACAGATGAGTCCTGGAGCATAGGCTGAGGAGAGCCTATCCCAAGTTATGGATTTTCTGGTCATGATCCCTGTAACCCTGGCATGGGAACCAACTAAATGCTTGGTAGAGGAGAGTGTGAGTGATGGGCAGGTAGTGCCCCTCCCGTGTTAAAGTTTAATAAAAGTTGCAACCTGCCACTTAATTCCACGCATGTGTCTGTCCTCATTTTGCCGCTATGTCTGCATCAGAGTGCTTTCAGGTGACTTAAGAGTCTAAGTCCAATGGACTTTCAATAGATTTCAGCCACTATACTACTCAGGCGCCTTTGAAAATGTTGCCCAAACGTCTTCTATCGAACACAAACAACAATTTTTATAGTCATAGTACTTTTACCCTCAACTGTGAAACCTGACTCACCAAGCAAATCTATTATATATTCCCAATCAAACTCCTCTTGTTAGTATAGACTAACCAGGCAAACACAAGGAACAAAAGGAGAAGCTTTTGTTCCAACCAAGAACAAAACAAAATCTGGCAATAAGAATAGGCGGCAAAGATGTACTGAAATCATACCACAGTAAAAAACAAAAAAAAAACCAAAAAAAACCCCAAAAACCACATCACAGTATGTCAAGACAATGAATGGGCCCACTGGTACCATACTAACAGAACATATCGTGAATTGGGAAAAAAACGTATTTATGCCACTTGAAGAAAAGTTTATAATTCTGTACTCAAAGTACTGTAAGTTTGAGGAGGATATGCCATACTTCTCTTACCAAACAGATATGCTGAATCCCTTATTTAGGTGAAAATAGAACTCATATTTAACTAATGCAACCACCTGTGCCTTCATAATTATTAGTAAATAAATATCAAAAATAAATATTTAGGGCCAAATATTGTATTGCATTTTAGGTAGACAGACATCCACATTCTATCATTTGTGCTCTCATTTCATTGCTCCTATAAAATGGCAATCTCTAAAATAAAGTTAGAAGCCATATTTTTAAAATGTGGCCATTAATTAAATTATATATATTTCTCTACTTGCACAAGAATATGTATATTTGTGCAAGTAGATACATTATAATTATTGTATCTACTAAATATGACCATTATATATATTCATTCCATGTAGAAAAATATCTACTTGCACAAATATATGTATGTTTGTGGAAGTAGATATTATATATAATTATTATTATGGCAGAGATCTCAGCTCTATCTTCATTTTGGCAAATTAATTCCTGAGAGTCTATACCATCTTTATGAATAATAATAATAATAAAAAAAAGATAATGATCCCAAAAGATGTAATTACAGACCAGAACTAAATTACTTTGCAGGTCTAAGTACTGTATCTTCATAATTCCACTAGAGAACATCTTCACTGCATTTGGGCAGATTTGATTTTGCTGCCTGACCAATAATTACAGCTCTGGCAAATACAATGTCTGATAAGGACATCAATTAAGAATGAGCATTGTGTTATTTAAAAAAAAATAAAAATCATCATGTTCACAGCCTGTCTGATTGAATGAAATGCCAAATTAAATTAATGGAGATTGCTAAATCTAGCTAGCTGGTGGGGAGCCATGCAGAAAGTGGGACAGCATAGACAATAAACGGTCTGTAATTAAAAGATGAGAAGCTGGACTAATGCTACTTCAGCCTGATTACTTCAAACACCACAATATACATTAAAATCATTCTGACAACAAAGTGTGAAGAATGGGAGGAGGTTTTGATCAACTAACATCTACAAACAGCAATGTCGTAATTAACTACTACAGAAAATTATAAAGCAAATATTATTTGTTCCCATCATGAAAAACTACTTACTTCTTCAGTTCACACAACTGCAATGCAAAATAATTCACCAACAGTTACAACATATCCATCTCATTTTTTTCTGGTAGTGCCTTCGCTTTAAGTATAGTGGACATATAGCTCCTGGACCCATGAATCAAGGAACACAGGGAGGGCTCTTTAGATGATCTGAAAGAGTAAGTCTCCACAACCATTTAAATGCTTCAGAAACTTTAGGTTATATTGCAAATTATTTCATTTTACTTTTGCAATTAAAAATGAAGAGACATATTCGGCTCTCAGGTTCACTGATGTAAATCTAGAGTAAATCCATTGTCTTCAGTGGAGTTACTTGGGATTTACACTATTGTAACCGAGTTCAAAATCTGGCCCAAATCCTTTAAAAAAAATAAATAAATCAAAGGGAATGTCAATTCCATCTCAGAGTGAATCCAAAATGATGCTCTGGGTATTGTGGCTGCTTGGGGACCCTGCAAATCTCAGTACTTTGTCTTGCAAGATAGAAAAACTTCTGAAATAAGTAAATTGTAAATTACAGTAAAGGCTATGGGTAATGGGTATAACAGTAGACAAGCCACAGCAGCTCAACATGGAGAAACTTGGATGTTCAGAATGTAAGAGGGTTAGATGAGAAATAACCCTCTGGTGTTCTGTTGGAGTCTGAAGAAGTCAGGCAGGGCATACAATGTGGTGAGGAAGGGATGTTGGAATTATTGTGCAATGGTTAACAGCCCTCTGGGTTTAGTAAAAATCACATGTAATCAAAAGTAAGCATTTGTGTGTATCTGCATGAAGTACTAGGTCATTGGTCAAGATGCAAGTTATGGTATACTTACTAGTTCATCCTTCTTGCATTTCTACATATATTTCAAAAGTTCATACAATGCAATTTACCTCAGAGATCCACAAAGGCACAGTATGGTGAAAATAGTTTAATTCTAACTTTGTGAGACATATTATCATTAAAAATACATGTTAAAAAACAGAATAATACATTTTCTTCTGCAAGCACATTCATTTCCTATTTGCATATGCCCACAAATTTCCCACAGGAAGGCTTTAGAGAACCTTGTAAAAAGATGACAGTTTATACCAGAATCTACTCTAAAGGTATTTTGGCCCAAAGAAGTTAATATCCAAGTCTGATACTACCAGCCAGCCACATACAGAGTTCCCTCAGGTGATATATTTGCAACTTGATTACTCCTCCACTGCTTAAAAATCAGGAGTGAAATGCTGAAGTCAATGGGAAACTCCATTTTGCCCAGATCTTACTTTGACTGAAACTATGCCAGTGATCTGCCAGTGATAAGCCACCAGGCAAGCAGAATCTTAAAATAAATTACAGCATTACCTAACCCCCCCCAACTCCCAATTCTGCAATCACATTTGCACATGCTCAACTTTAAGCAGGCGAGTAGTCCCATCAATTGTTCATTAATGTTAAGCATATGTATGAGTGTTTGAAGGATCAAGATCTTATGCAGAACTATAGTTTTAAAAATTACTTCACTTGACTTCAGTGGGACTACTCCAATTTTAAAGCAGAGCATGTGCATATGTGTTTGTAGTACCGCAACCTATATTTTGTACATTGGTTTGTTTTTTAAAAAATAACAAAGGAAGAAAATCTCATTGAGACAAAATAATTTTTTGCAACGTCCTGAAGATGACAGTGGTAAACTAAATTGTATTCATACATTCCCAGTCTCTATCAAACATACTGTTTGCAGATCTGAAGATTTAAAAGTTTTCAACAAGCAATTAAAGTGAATATATTTAAAATTAATTTTAAATGCCTTTAGCCAGCAAGTAAAATCTTCAACAATAATAAAAAAAAAAACCTTGACAATCTCTCCAATTCCAGCCAAACCATTTAATATGAAATCCTTCTTCAGCAAATTCCATGGCCAGCAGCAGTAACTTAATGATATTTTGCCAAGTATGGGACTGTTCTACTCTTGGAACAGTAAAATGAGGAATATTTAATGGTCTCAAATTATAGCCATGTTTAGTTCCTTTAAGAAGTATACAGTCTATAAAAATTACTTCCTCTAGAAATAAGTTACTTTCTATAAAGACATACAGTATGATAGTTTTGTTTGGCTTGCACTGGAAGTAATACAGAATGTTCTATTATGGGCCTCTTATGCTGATTTGTGCAGCACTGTACATCACACAGCTGTGTGAATAAAATTATTAAATCTAATAAGTGAAGAAATAGAATTTGATTATATAAACTAACTGTCATTAAATTAATTTACTTCATTCCAAAGTTGACCTAAAGATTATCACGTAGATAAAACCTTTATTTTCCATTTGTTGTCAAATGTTCAGAGCGCTCCAATTTACCATCTAATATGTTTGTATTCTGCACCTGACTCTATTTTATAGCACCAGTTTTCTCCACTGACTTCTGAAGAGCTATACAGATGTAAAGCTGGTGTAACAGAGTAAAGAATCAGGCACTATGTTTTTGTGAGAGTGTATCTGCACCTCCCTATACACCCCCCCCCCACACACACACACACTTAATAGCACATTATGTATATTTTTCTTTCAGAGGTTAATACAAATATTAAACTTAACTAGACTAGGTACTCTATGTTCCATGTAAAAATTATCTCAACAAGATCTACAGTCACTGTCATCACACCCTATTGCCACCTGAGGCTTAAAACACTTTCAAGATCAAATGCTGAGATAACCACACACAGACACACAACCCACAGTAAAAGAGACAATACATTTAAAAAAAATATTAAAACTTGAGAATTGTGTTTTTAATGTTTTCACTGCTTTGTTAATTTTAGCTTAATTTTACTTTTCAGAGATTTTTCACTGATGAGTTGTGAAACTTCTTTTAATGATGAATCCCACGAGTGCTTGTTTGCCTGTTGGAATCAGTCTGACTGTATGTCAACGAAGGGAACATACAGCAAAACAACAGAAGGCCTTTGCTCACATGGCAAAACATCTTGATTACATACATTTTTCTATGACTTTAGGTTTGCCAGGATTCCCACAGGGAAAGCTTTTTACCAAACAGATAATCTTATAGGTTTCATTTGTTCTCTCTATTTAACAGTAATATTGATTTATTTATCTAAAATCTGTTACCAAGATATAGCTCAAATGAGATATAAAATTTCATTCCTGATGAGGTCCAGGGGCAGGAAGAAGTTAAATTACATTTTTCCCTGTAACTTCTCTAAAGCACACAAGCAAGGATAGAGCCGTATTGTTCCCTCCCCACAGAGCCACCTACAGGAGAGCAGAAATTATTTACTCCAACCTCTGCAAGGTTTCTCAATGAAGAAGGACTTGCAGCCTCACAGAATGGATGTGGCTTTCAACTTCTATGGAACACAACAACCTGCAGCAAAGGCCAAGCACAACTCTGTGGATCTAACTCTGGGATTGCCTACCCCTTTCCTTTGTGAGGCCATCAGGCCCAATGCAAATCACCATAAAGTCGATGGCAGTCTTTTACGAGATTTTAATGGGAGTTGGATTTGGCCTACTGGCTGTAAGGCTACTCCAACTGAGGTTGTGCCTTCTCCGGAAAGGACAGAAATCATGCAGTGGTGTCACCAGATCTCTGCTTCGAAGTCTGCTTGGTCTTGCTCCCCTTTCCATGGTCCTCCTCTTATTGGCCAGCACAAGCAGAGCAGATCAATTTACCCTTTATTCTTCATTTCCTTTAAATACACTTTGTTTCAACTGTTTATTTTTAATTGGTCTGGCTGTAACTTAGAGACAGTTCCTAAAAAAAAGCGATACCGTAAAATATAGAATCAATCATCATCATCATCATATGAACTTTTGGTGTTTGGCCTTCATCTTCAAGGCACTAAGTTAATACAATCGAGGAATTAATCAGGTGTCTCATTTATTTTAGCATTTTATATAAGCTGTCTAAGTACTGAATCTAAGTATTTCTTAACATAATGACAGCATTTTATTCTTAGAATCCCAAGAAATGGTTTTATCCCACTACATTCAGGATTACCGTAACATTTTCTCACATGAATTTAAAGTGATGTGATTATTCTGCAATTGGTCTATAAGTAGATTTTCTTAGAATCTTAAATCGAATTTCACTCACTTCAGCAAAACCTGTAAATTCCATTCTGGACTGTGATTTAACTGTACTACACAGTAACACATGAGATCAAGTTTTAAATGTAAAATTGACAAAAAGAGTGAAGCACATATAGTACTTTATAGTGATCATAATGGAAGATGAGTCGAGCCACTTTTTGGCTAAATACAGTAGATGAAGGCAATATTAAATCGCTCATTTCTTAGTTACGTTGACATGACAGTTCCTTTAATTTTTTTCTGTGATGGCATAGTCTCCATTTTAGTAAACACTGTTCAGTATCAAATGAAAAATCAGCAAATTTTATTTTACTTTTTAAATCTTATATTAATTCTACTTCGTTGTATACAAGCCTGCATCTAGTAACATAGTGATGGTAGCTCTCAGCACTATGATTTTGGCCCTACAACAAACACACTGCAGACAGATGGGCAGACCACCACCAGAGTTAGAACCCTCCACCCAAAATGATTCCAGGAAAATGGGGGACCTTTTCACCTGGGTCTTCCACCCCCTCATAATATCTCTCCATGGGTTTGGGGAAACTTTCCCTCTCAATATTATTATACGTTTGTTTACAATAGCACCCACTATGTGCTAGATGCTTTGCAAATATTCAAGAATGATGCTCCAAGGAGTTCATAAGCTTAAGAAAAGACACACAGACAGAGGGTATTGGAAGGGGAGCATCAGCAACCCATTTATATGTAAGTCTATCTGATTTGCTATAGGCAACAAGGCAGAAGTGGGCCTTTAAGAGGGTCTTAAATGTGGACTGTGTCGTAGCTTTGCAGATGAGATCAGGGAGGTCATATCATGCACAGAGGGCCACATGGAAGAAGTCAGAGAAGTGGTTGTACAAGAAGCTGACAGACAAAGTCCAGGCTGAGAACCTTGCCTCAGTGAAGAGGTTTTCAAATATTAAAGTTTTAAAAGATAATCCATATAACTATCTTCTTTGCTACACTTGGTTTCTAATATAGGAAAAGCAATATAAGACCTAGTAAACCCTGGCCAAAGTATATATCTTTGACTATTTAATCCTAAGGGAAAGGGCACTTCCTTCTAGAGGTGCATAAAGATTAAGTGTTTTTATTGGGATTTTTGGCCCAAGATTTGGATAAGAAAATTGTGAGTATTCCCCAAGGGCAGAGCCTCTCCACTCACCCAAATCTCTACTTGAGGCTTCGGGCTGGTCTGAAGTTAAAAAAAAAAAAAAAAAAAAAGGCTGAAACATTCTTCCATAGAAGTGACCTCATATTATTTTCTCCTGGTTCTTTATCTTGCATCATCAACTGAAAACCTGCATCATTACTTCAGACTTGCAGAGATTTCAGACAACACTCTTAAAACAGCAAAACTGGCCATCCATGAAAATGCTTTTATATAAGAGCTTTTCCTCCCTCTTCTCCATTAAGTACAGAGTGACTGTAACAGCTAGTATTAAGAGAAAGAGGAGGAAGAAACAAGTTCTCAATTTCATAAGGGCTGCTAGGACAAATAAATCATCAAGGGAATCTGATAATGGTAATATATTACAGGGTTGGTTTCAAAGCGACTCAGAAGAAAAAAGGAACTCATAGAAAATCAAACTGCAAGCAACCTTTTGTGCAAGGCCGGGCAGGAAAATAAGGAGTAATAAAGAAAAACCTGAATAAAACACCTGCAAGTAGTGCTAGTGGTGAAGAAAGAGGCCATTTGCCCACATGGATTAAGTAATAATCTTTGATTTACACATCAAATATCATATTTGTAGCAGTATTGTATTACGGGAATATCATTTGCAGCTATGCTATTTGATACCAAAAATAGTAAAAGAGCTACCACTTTTCATGCTTAGGGTACAAACAGATCATCTTCTGACCACAGGAAGAAATTCCTACTCCATTATATGATTTAACTAAAAGGTGGTGTCACGCCTCACACGCGTCAATGATATTTACATTCCTTTCAAATAGCAGTAGCCAATACAGGATTCTTCAGAAACAGATTAGCTGAACTACAGATTTTTTCTGGAGTCGCGAAGTCTTATGTTCCTATGGAAGGCTTGAGTGTGAGCTATCATGTTTCCCCTCTGCAGACTTGCCTTCTACAAAGGTTAGCTTCAGGTAAGATGGGCGCTTTGTTGGCCTTCTCCATTACCTCTGAAGTCTCAGTCACATCATTGGCTCTAGGTGTTGCTGCTCTGTACCAATCTGTTTTCTTCAGTGCTACAGTGTGGGCATTTTCTGAGCTCAGCTTGTTAGGCCCACAGTAGTTCAGCCTCTTTAAAAGACTTCTATTATTAGGATCTCAATGATGAAATTTCACAAGAGATGAGAAACACATGTATTCCTCCAAAACTACAAGGGCAGTCAAGCCCAATACATTTGTACAGTGCTGCTCTAAAGCATAAAGGACTTACAATACTGTTTCTTCACATAGCTTATTTGGTCATCGAAATATTGTTGTCAACATTCACAATGTTAAACAAGCACCAGCAATGAGGAAAGAGATTTTTTTAAATGCATCTATAGCATGCAAGGAAAGGTCGTACACAGTAGTACATTTGTGCCACATGGTAGCGGATACCTGAGTTGAAATCCTGGCCTCACTGACAGTCAATAGCAAAACATCCATTGACTTCAATGGGTCAGATGTCCCTTCAGAACCGTATTTTCAAAAAAACCCTCAGCTTCCAGTTAGGGACCAGCATAACCAGCCAGATTTTTAAGAAGTCAGATGCTGAACTCTTCTGAAAATCTGACCCTCATTTCTTTAAATGTTAGATGAGCACTTTTGATATCTTGCCATTAGTCTGTATAGCAGTCTTCCCTGACTAAGGAATAAACTGCATGTACCATACACGGAACATCAGCAGCAGCCCTGGTTAAAATGTATACAACTGCCAGATAGTTTATGCTTCACTATACTACTCTTCCAATGAGCCTATGGGAGGGAATTAAGATTAGTACAAGCAGAATTATACATGTAGGAGTTTAAAGAAAAAGATCTGGCTTATATCAAGTTGAAACTTTCAGATAAAATACTGCATTATAACAGGTTATACTTGCAATAATAATTTTGACTGGCATGTAATTTTTACTAACTACTGCTTGGAATCCATCCAGAATGTGCAGCGTACCATAAACTGTTATGAAAGATACCTCTGTATTGTTCAATATTTACAGTGTGCTTTTAATTTTTAAATGGTAGAGCTGGCAGCAAATGTACCCCCTTTCTACAAAAAAAAGTATTTTACTAAAAGCAGCTGACTGTTTTGTTCAGAAATGTTCACACTAAGACTTAATAAACTTTCAATGGTAAAAATGTGATTGCTTTGTTCAGGCGCTCAAACAGATTTCTCTCTCTGCTATGTTTGCATATTTCTGAATATTCTCTCTCAGATCCACACATTTTTGTTAGCAAAATCAATTTTGTCTTGGACAAAAAGTGAGATTTGGTCTAAAGATTTTAAGCTTTTAAATAAACATGAACTGATTTGATGTAAAGAGCTCCCCTTTAAAAAAAAGAATCTTGCTGTTTGGAAAGAAAAGAATTCTTTGCATCCATGGAGATCAATTGTCAGTAATACATTTTAACATGCAAAGGGGTGGGGGGGGGACAAAAAGGGAAAACCGAAAAGAACCGCAATCTAATTACGTAGCTGTAAATACAGATTGATGATAAATTTAATTTTTGAGGAACATTAGGTTCCAAAGTCAATATTTATAGACACAAATCATAAGAAACACCAAATTATGATATAAAACTTTTCTTGCTGCTTTTCTAAAGTAACATACAATACTCAAGTTTATGAAATAGCTTCCTCTTCACCTGAAGAGGGATTGTTCTGAAATTCAACAGTTCTGCAGAATCCTTAATAATAAACACTCTCCACATGCAGTTTTTCCAGGCCTGCTTTGCCCTGCTAATAGTTATTGTTTGCACAACTGTAACTAAGTACATTACCAACCAGTTGTTCAATCTATATAAATTTAAGAAACACACATTGCCAAGGAGCAACTCATATATCAGTCTATTATATGCTACAGAGCAGACTGTATTAAACAAATCACTCTCCCTACAGCTGAAGAATAGAAGCTATATACAGAGCAGAGGTTATTGTCTAATTTAAATCTTGGCTCACTTCCCAGTGCGGTACAAGATTCCAATTTGTGGAAATGTTGCTCTCTGCTACTGCCAGAAAGACTGCAGAAAATGGTATTGGGTGCCTTCCAGAAATATGTCTGCAAAATGCCAATCAACAAGTCACTAAAGATTAACAGTATGACTGTACCAAATTAATTTAAATTATAGAAACATATGGCTAGGATGTTTGCATTGCACTTAACAAAACACCTGCTCCACAAACAGCTAGGCTCCTTGTACAATATAAATAATGTGTCAAACACCGTAGGCCTGGTGCTCGGACTATTATAAAAATGTATAAAATGTTAATAAATTGGTAAGTAGATGTTTACGCAGTGCCACCATTTTGGAAAATGTAAATTCCTTCTTTACTTAAAATATTAGGAGACAATCTGGGTTATCGTTAGTTGGTCTTCTATTAAAGAAGATAATTTGAACGTTATCAGGAAACAAAGGAGAAAGAAACGAAACATCTCTCTGTTCCATTTGACAAATTCAAACTGGTGTGAGCATTTTACCAAAATTAGCTTCTGCTCTTGTAATAGTCCCTAGTACAGTGGTTTTGCCTTGTTTTGTGAGGACAGCATACAACAAAGAAGTTATTATCTTTTCAGCACAGACATGCATGAGATGTACTACAGAATCCTGGAAAATATTATGTGATGAAAAATTATACTACAACAGATGTATAATTTATATTTCCTTGATGTTGCTTTCCCCATTATTTTTACAAGAATCTTTAATATATATGATCATGTCATCAAACATAAAAAAATCAATGTCACTCCTAGCAATACTTACATATTAGTGTATGCTGTATTTCAACTGAAGAGGAAGGAAGCTGTTTTATGTTTCTCTCCACTGCTTTTCTATTATTGCCTAGCTAATGGAAATACATCAAACAAATGTTCTACCAGAGCAATAAATATTAAAGTTGACCTATCCATCTGGGAGAAATGAGAACAATACTGCTCACTTTTAGCCCAAATATGACACTGATAAATGAAGCTGTGAGATTCCATCACACTTTTTCAACAACCTGGGCTGAGCACCCACCACATGATTCTTGTACCAGCAATTTTCTCCATTCATCTTCATTAGGCAGTCACTTGACCTGCCTCCTAACATCCCTGTCAAATTTGAACCTTCAGGGGCTTGTTGTACTTTCTAACAATGTACTCTAAAGGCCCTATTCCCTTTTTTTTTTTAAAAAAAAAAAAGCAAAAAAAAAGCTCATATGAACATAAAAGAATATATAAAGTATTTCTTCTGGAGACAGAACCATCAAATGCTACTCATGATTTTAAAAAGGAAATTACAGCACTATACATAAAACAACATATACAGTATCACACTCACAAGTCTAAAACCAACATGATGGCTGACACAGAAAGCACGTATGTGCATGAGCAATCACCCCTTTGGACACAAAATGACAATTACACATTCAAATAAGGATGTACATGGCACCTTATCACAAATGAAATGCCTTCCATTTCCTTACTCAATCACTGTTTCAAGTGAGCTGGAACAGCATTCTTAGCCTAACACAATAAGAGAGTTTCACCACATTACCAGCTTTACATTACACCCACATTATTTTCTTTTTGAACAGTACAATAATAATGGCACTGATTTGATTATTCTGCATTAGTGAAAATGGATACCAATTCAATACGAATTTGTCACTATAATAAAAAGCTACTAATAGGAATCTGGAAAGAATTTTTATAGCCTTATGATCAGAGGGGGAAATCAAAAAGGCAAAAGGTACCTTTGAGTGAAACCTTTGACATTAAAACTACCTTGGATATTCATGCAATTGCAGCAATTAAGTCAGGCTGCATATACAGTATTTTTCAGATACGTAAACAGATTCTTCTTCTGTTTCCCATAAAAACCACTTGATCATTTCTCTTAAAAGGATCCTCTAAATGTATCTACATTGCATACTTAGTGTAAAACAGCCAAAGTACTGTATCAGTTAAAATGTATCCAGATATATTTCCTACTAGGGATCCAATTCACTCATGTTGAGTGACACTTACATGAGTAGTTTCAAAGAACTACTACCTCCCTGGAACGACATACATGTGAAAGTGCAGTGCTTAATTTAGGCTTAAATAGAGACTGGGAGTGGCTAAGTCATTATGCAAGGTAGCCTATTTTCCCTTGTTTTTTTCTACCCCCCCCCCCCCGACGTTCTGGTTAAACTTGGATTAATGCTGGAAATGGCCCACCTTGATTATCATGCACATTGTAAGGAGAGTGGTCAGTCTGGATGAGCTATTGCCAGCAGGAGAGTGAGTTTGTGGGTGTGTGTGTGGAGGGGTGGGGGGCTGAGAAAACCTGGATTTGTGCTGGAAATGGCCCACCTTGATTATCATGCACATTGTAGGGAGAGTGGTCGCTTTGGATAAGCTATTACCAGCAGGAGAGTGAGTTTTTGTGTATGTGTTTTTTTGAAAAAAGGGGGTGGGAGGGGTGAGAAAACCTGGATTTGTGCTGGAAATGGCCCACCTTGATTATCATACACATTTTAAAGAGAGTTGTCACTTTGGATGGGCTATTACCAGCAGGAGAGTGAGTTGGGGGGGGGGGGGAGACGGAGGGTGAGAAAACCTGGATTTGTGCTGGAAATGGCCCAACTTGATGATCGCTTTAGATAAGCTATTACCAGCAGGAGAGTGGGATGGGAGGAGGTATTGTTTCATGGTCTCTGTGTATATATAATGTCTTCTGCAGTTTCCACAGTATGCATCCGATGAAGTGAGCTGTAGCTCACGAAAGCTCATGCTCAAATAAATTGGTTAGTCTCTAAGGTGCCACAAGTACTCCTTTTCATCATGAGTTAAGATTGCATAAATAAAGTACACACTAGTAAAATGTATTTCATTACATTCAGTGGAAACGGACAAAAATGTAATTTTTTAGGTATATGAAATAGATTACTTTCATGGCAGACATTTCAACATGCTAACTAAACGTACCTCACAAAAAGAAGTTCCTTTTTAAAAAAAAAAAAAAATCTAGTTCAGTACCAGATGATGAGGGAAAAATTAACCAAACAGAAGCCCCTTCAGGTCTATTATACTCACACAAATAGCCCCTTTGCAGCCAGCGCAGCTACTCAAGTAAAAAGGAATATTTGAGAGAGTAGGGAATACAAGGTCAGCCCCGCTTTCTCTATGTTCTTAGCTTGGGAGCGTCTCAGGACAGGGAACCTTTCTTTGTGTCCGTCTGGAAGGCACCTCGCACATACTGAGCACTACCATAAAAAAAAATACATAATTATAGCACATACTGTAGTATGCATGAGTCGGGACTCCATTTTAGCCTCTATCCAAATACTGCCATCCTTCCTTCTGTGCTGCTGCTGGCAGTAGCTATGTCTGCAGAGCTGGGCTCCCGGCCAGCCACTGGTGCTCTCCGGCTGCCCAGCTCTGAAGGCACCGCTGCCGCCATCAGCGGTACTGCAACCACCCCTACGACAACCTTGCCCCCGCCCCGCCCGACACCTCCTTTTTGAGTCAGGACCCTACAATTATACTACCATGAAATTTCAGACTTAAATAGCTGAAATCATGAAATTTACCACTTTTAAAATCTTAGGACTGTGAAATTGACCAAAAAGGACGTGAATTTGGTTAGGCCCTAGTTATGATGATTATTACAAGGGTAGAGTTTGGCCTAATGCAGATCCACCCAGGCGACCCTCAACACCAAGAAACTCAGGAGAAACTGGCTTGTGGATTCTGAGAAACACTGAATCCTCCATATGTGTTTGTTGACTTTCATTTCTGTTCCTCTGAGATGAGGACCTTCAACAGAACTGGGTTTACTTGCACCCCCCAGATTAATTATGCAGCAGAAGGGAAGGTGGGTAGGTAGTGGAATACAGACAGGGACCACACATCTCAAAGGACAAAGTAACTAACCTTTCTTTCTTCTTCAAGTGATGGCCTCTCTGTGTATTCCATTTTAGGTATACACCTATAGCAGTATATGCTGAGGAGGTGGGTTTGAGGACACCTGTTGTAACAATGACGGCAGGACTACTCTGCTAAAGGATGCATCACCTGTAGAAATTTGCACCAGGACATAACACTTCACAAAGCTGTGAATGGAGCCCCAGGTTGCCCCTCTACAGGGCTCTAGCAGAGATATCAGAAAGTGATGGTACCAGTGCAGCCGAGGCTCTAGTTGAATGGGCCCTCATATTTTGTGGGGGATGAACTGCTGTTAAGTTACAGCAAAGCAGAATGCAGCCTGGAATCCATATGGAAAGTTTCTGAAAAGAGATTGCTTCTCCTCCCTTGACAACGCCACTATGATCAGATGGAACTCCCATATTGGGGTAGCTTTTATTATTGGAAGAAAGTGTCTGACCAGGCCTTTTAGAAAGCATACTATAATAGGACAGGCAAAGATTGAATGGTTGTCTGTCGGAAAGTAAAAGCCACTGACAATTGTGAAGTGAAACTGCAGAGATCTAAGGGATAGAGACCTGGAGTTTTTAAGGAGAGAAGGTAGTCCAAAATGGCAAGATGTTGGCCTCCTCTGTGGTTTTCCAATGATGACGTCACCAGATGGAAAATCTTTTCCACTTTGAGGTATAGTATTTCCTCATAGCATTCTTCCTACTATTGCTAAGAATGGATTGTACCACCGCCAAACATGACTTTTATAGGTTCATTTTCCATTCAAATACCATGCCATTAGGTGAAAGAATACTTGATTGAAATGTTTGATGTTGCCTCTGCCTTGAGTCAACAGGTCTGGGGGAAAGCTATATATGGAGGTAAGGCAGATGGACATCTGGAGAAAACTCAGTATTGTCTGGGCCACCTGGGAGCTCAGCCAGAGCTGAGTAACGATATTACTCATAACCAGGAATCTGCTCTGAGGCAAATATACCTTGACACAGACTGTGTCTAGGTTTACCCCAAAAATATTTGTTCTTTGTGTGGGAACTAAAGTGGACTTTTCTATGTTTACTTCAGGCCCAAAGAAGTGTAGGAGACTGAACAGTGACAGGGTTGTCATCCATAGCTCCTAATGAGATTTCCCTGTGACTAACCAGCCATCAAAGTAGGGGAACACAGTGGACCCCTGCTAGTGGAGGTGGGCAGCCATTTCAATAACACCTTTGTGAATATCCTTGGCACTCCTACAAGGCCAAGGGATCACTCTGTATTGGTAGTAGTCCTGGGCCATGGTGAATCTCAGGAGTCTCCTGTGTGCAGGATGGATGTCTATGTGAAAATAAACAGCCTTTCAATCAAGAGCTGTTACCCAATCACCCTTGTTCAGTGAGAGAATTATAGAGGACAGGGTGATCATCCTGAGCCTCAAGCAATGGATTAAGATGTTCAGCAATCTGAGATCTATTATAGGCCTCGATCCTCCCTTCCTCTTGGGGAGAAGGAAATACCTTGAATAAAATCCTTTCCTTCTGTGCTGAGTAGGAATCTTATGGCTCCCTGAGCATCTTCCTGTGAAAAAGGTCCCTGAAAATAAATGGAGATGGATGTAACCAATGGTGATTATCTCCAGAACCCACCTGTCTGTTATCAGGTGCAAAGCCGAGAAAAAGGACTAGGCAGCCACCATACTGGGTAACAGAGCCCTGAACATGTAGATGTTCTAGGGTGGGGTTATCCGCTCTTTTCAGCAATGACTTGCACCACTAGCGTGTTCAGAGCATAGTGCGTATTCTGCTCCCTTAAATGGCACAAAGCTCTTCTCCAGTCTTTTCAAACTGGGAGCACACGTGGCAGGACTGTGTCACACCATTGCAGTTAGTTCTAAGATGGCTTCATTAATTGGGAATGCCACGCTATTGGACCAGCACTCTGGAGGATTACAGCAGTTAATGAGGGATCTGGAATGTGTGTAGGATTCTCCTTAGTAGTCCTTGAAGTTGTCTGTTGTCATACAGTGGAGATGGTGAGGCCAGGCAACCTGATTCATCCTGATTCAGGTCCTTCTCTTCCTCAATTAGTTCTTGAGGAGGCTGAGGTTCTTCCCTGCATGGAGAGGATTGTCTTGATCCTGGTGGTATTTTACGGATTCAAGCTTCTTTCTATCTGTGATGCCAGTGTTGCTGTGGTCTTCGGTATAGATGATTCCCTTTCATGCCATGTTGGTAGAGCCAGTGTGGGAGGCATACACTGTCATTTTTTCCTCACTGGTACCAGGGATGGTCCCTCTCCTTCATTTAGTGCCAGTTTTGGGGTGCTCTTGTACTTTGGTGCTGTGAATACAGTGACAAGCTCCATATGAGCTCCTGGCACTCCCATACTGGGATGGAGAATCTCACTTGACTTGCAGAGTGTTGGGGAGGATGACCTACAGGCAGATTTCTCTAGTGTCTTGTGAGAGTGTTTCTTAGCTTCCTCATACCCATTTGGAGGAGTCCTCTGTTCTATTCCTATCAGTTCTGGAGCCAGAAATCACCATGCTTGGAGGGTTATTTTTCAGTGCCTATGCCCAAGGTACAGTGGGGTCTGATGGGCCATGATTAGACTGGGGCCTCAGAACATGATCCATTTGGAATCTTCGAAGTCTGTACTCACAGGCTGGACAGGTTCCACTTGGAAAGGCTTGGCAGATGCTGCACATAGAGAGGATGTGGGCTTTCCTGAGACAGTAGACATATGTGTCACAGTAGTCACTGACCGGAAAAACTGTGGGCAAGCCACACAATTCTTGAAACTCAGGACCTTGGGCATGCCCCTAAAAAAAGAGGGCAGGGTCCTGAACTAACTAACTATAATCTATCTAAAGATTGTAAATAGTTTGTAAACAACTAGAGTTTAAGCATAAGTAAGCTAGCTAAAGATGCAGACCCTGAAGAGGTTCGGTCTCAGTCCATGGGCGGCAGAAAGAAATTTGAGAGGCTGTCAGTCCGCACCATGCTTTATGCTCCAGTTCAGTGCACAAGAAAGAGAGGAGAAGGAGCAGATCAACAGATACTGCAAGCAAAAATCTTCTGGTCTCCTGTGCATACAGCACATCCACACATACAGTGGCATACAATAAGGACCATCATTTGAAGAAGCAGCAATGTTGTGTTGTCATAACACTACGACCATTACATCCCCATTGTCGGTCAGGAAAAATAATTTTATGGCCAGACTGAGCACTGTTGAAGCAACTTGAAAAAAGATTTGCCAAACACCTTAAGAAAAAAGCGCATTGAAATTGTACCATATTGGACATATGATGCTTATGTGCCCATCAATGCAAGATTCTGCATATATGGAAGGAGTGTTTCACTATACAGAACTTGAGCATTCAGCTGTATCTAAACAGCAGACAACTGTGGTTAAACTCCTATGAACTTCTTCTTTATAACTTTGTTAACTTTATTCAGAATGCCCTTCCAAATGCAGTTCAGTCATGAAACTATACAATTTATAATCCAGTATTGTTTATGTCAGATCTTCAAAGTGAGGTTATCGCTGCAGGTTAATGGATTTATGTTCAAAGAAACTATGATTAAAATAGGTTTACCTACAGTGACCTGTATTCTGCGTTATACAGTAAAAAAACATATCTAGCAGCGTGATTGTTATCAACCACCAAAACAAAGTCCTATATACCCAACACACTAAATTCAAGTGTGTTCATTAGACTGTGTCCATGTTGTACATGTGGAAACAGTGGTTAAACTTGTTATAAAAAAAAATCAAACTGAAAATTAATAAAATAACATTTTCTATATCAGTGCTAATGACTTAATCTGGAAAATAATAATGATGTGCAACATTTCAAAAGAACTATGAATATCCATTTGTGAAAATATTTAAAATATTCATGGCATTTTAGGCATTCTTTTCAGCAGATGTTATAAACAATGGAGAAAATCATCTGATATTTTACAGGAACGTGTGATGTTATTGTCTTTTCATAAAATTTTGAACATGTACTTTTTTACTGTTGAAGCAGACATTAGAATTAACATTTAGAAATTCTAATGTGTAAAAATAATATAAAGAAGACGTTTTTGTTAAGATGTTTTTTATCCTCTGCTGTAACATTTTAACAGCACTTTAACTACTTATTAAAAAAAAAAGTAAATAATTTTGCCTTCCTCAGTTTTTTTTATTCTATTTTTAATTATGAAACAGTGTAGTGTCAAGAAAAAAAAGTCTATAAATTTTCAAGTGAGATTTACGCATCGTTGTTACAGAAGCAGAAACATGGAGAAACTAAGTAGAAAAAATAAGTTAATAAGTTAATTAGAACACTAATGAGAATAGGTGAAACATTCAGAGTAAAAGGCCAACTAATCTTTTACAGCTTGACAGATCTGTAACTCCGTATTTGCATGGCCAAATATTCAATTTGCATGTGCAACCAGGGTAAACTGCATCTGCAAATTGGCTTGTACTTGCATGCTAATTTTTTGCATGCATATTTATACTCCCATATGGTTCAAAATTGGGCCTTTAAAGTTTAACATTACATTGCAGTGATTCTAATGTGATACTGAATCCATTTAGAAACCAGTAAATTTAGTTCAAAAAAAGTATGAAAGGTATAATTAATAGATTCCATAACTTATTCCAAACTAATCTAGAATCTGGGACAAATACTGCATGCACACCAGCAACCCCACCAAAGCCACTGTCTTCTGTGAAAACTGGAGCTGATCTTATATACTGCCATTGCAAAGGAAAGAACAAAATTTCCTTTTCTTCTTTAAAGGATTGATAAACATGGGAAGAATGAAAGATTTTTCAATGAAATCTGGTAAGAGAATTTTGAAGTGTAGGCAAATTGCTACTCTATACACAGAAACCTCCAAGAAATCAGAACTGGAGTATGAACCATATTGTTATTTTTAAAAGCGGAGTCATATATTTTTTTTTTTACACAATTTTTAATGGAATAGAAACCTAACGTTTCTGCTTTTGAGCTACAATCCTTAACTACATGTCCATAGTAGCAAACCAAATAGGTGGATAGTGAATAGCATCTCTGAGAATGAGCTCATTAACCTTTAGTGGCCAAGAAATTCCTTCTTCTTTACAGTTCAGACTCCGAGCTGGGACTGAGGAACACTCAGCACAGCTCATGAAGGTGGGGCACAAAGGCATCTTTAAGCCACCTTTGTGGGCCAATCTGTCTCAATCTGGCCTGCCAACCCAGAGTAACATAATGGTAACTGTTCATTTAAAATGCTACAGCAGCCATGTCTTCCATTGACTTAGCACGGTCTACAGTGGGGGGTTAGGTCAGCATAGCTGCATCTCTTGGGATGTGGGTCTTCCCTACAGCTATGCCGATGTAAGTTCCCAGCGTACACCTGCCCTAAGTTGTGCCTGTTGCCAAAACAACCCTGTCAAGGTTCCTCCCCCACTCTGAACTCTAGGGTACAGATGTGGGGACCTGCATGAAAACCCTCCTAAGCTTATCTTTACCAGCTTAGGTCAAAACTTCCCCAAGGTACAAAATATTACCCCCGTTATCCTTGGACTGGCCGCTACCACCACCAAACTAATACTGGTTACTGGGGAAGAGCTGTTTGGACGCGTCCTTCCCCCCAAAATACTTCCCAAAACCTTGCACCCCACTTCCTGGACAAGGTTTGGTAAAAAGCCTCACCAATTTGCCTAGGTGACTACAGACCCAGACCCTTGGATCTTAAGAATAATGAACAATCCTCCCAACACTTGCACCCCCCCTTTCCTGGGAAATGTTGGATAAAAAGCCTCACCAATTTGCATAGGTGACCACAGACCCAAACCCTTGGATCTGAGAACAATGAAAAAGCATTCAGTGTTTTACAAGAAGACTTTGAATAAAAAATAGAAGTAAATAGAAATAAAGAAATCCCCCCTGTAAAATCAGGATGGTAGATATCTTACAGGGTAATTAGATTCAAAAACATAGAGAACCCCTCTAGGCAAAACCTTAAGTTACAAAAAAGATACACAGACAGAAATAGTTATTCTATTCAGCACAATTCTTTTCTCAGCCATTTAAAGAAATCATAATCTAACACATACCTAGCTAGATTACTTACTAAAAGTTCTAAGACTCCATTCCTGTTCTGTCCCCGGCCAAGACGACTACAGACAGACACAGACCCTTTGTTTCTCTCCCTCCTCCCAGCTTTTGAAAGTATCTTGTCTCCTCATTGGTCATTTTGGTCAGGTGCCAGCGAGGTTACCTTTAGCTTCTTAACCCTTTACAGGTGAGAGGAGCTTTCCCCTGGCCAGGAGGGATTTCAAAGGGGTTTACCCTTCCCTTTATATTTATGACAAACCCCCAGGGTCCATTTCAGTAAGTGGGGATTGTCAGGGTATCCCCCACCGCCAACTGCATTCCCTAAGGCCAGCAAGGACTAAAAATTTAAAGGGAGAAAAGCTCAACTTCTAAAGAACCATGTAACCATAAAAGGAGGGTATTCTGAGATACAGAAAGGTCAATCATGACTTTGCAAACTCACTTTTGTCTAGGAAGTCCACCAGTAGTCAACCAGTGAATTCTGTCACTGGCCCTTTACAATAAATTGAAACAAACAAACAAAAACCCTAATATTCTTAGACAAATGTATCATCTGGAGCCCCCTTGTGCATTTCATGTGTGACATGTGCTGTCTGCAATATGGGGCCCCATTCTACCTCCCTTACTCATTTTGAATACTCCTTGAGCAGCCCAAAACGAACAAATAGCGACACAGCTAATCCACATTCTTGTTTAATGTACATTCCAAATATACAGCTTTTATAGACAATAGGTATTTTGCTGTCCAGAACAGAATCTGGAAGGACTCTTGTTTGGCAAGAATTGCCACTGACCTTTTCTGCTTCATTCAAATGCCCTGCCACTGATAAATCATTCTTATTAACATCTGTGGCAAAGACAACTCTTTGTAGCTGGAATATCAAAAGACATGGCAAGTAACCAGAAAATGTCTGTCATTTTCCTCTCTTCCTTTAACCATTCTCCTTGTATGGTACCCGACTGACCTCTTGAGAGTGCACTCCCCAACTTGGAACTGAAAGTAAGTTATAACTTGCCAAGACAATTCTTGTAATGGAACTCCTATTTGCAGATTTTCTGGTATAGTCAACAGCAATAGAAAAGCCTTGAGGTATTAAGTCATCACCACCATCTTAGGCAGGCATACACGACAGACATATATTGATATTACTGTGAAAAAATCTACACCCCTGAGAGACGTAGTTATACTGATCGAATCTGCATGTAGACAGCGCTATTGTCAACGGGAGAGTATCTCCCATTGACATAGCTAACGCCTCTCTGGGAGGTGAATTAACTAGTCTGACAAGAGAAGCTCCCCCATCAGCATAGTAGCATCTTCACTAAAGCACTGTAGCACTGTACCAGAAGAAAAGCCCTTAGATAACCTATCTTAGCTGCTGTTGTATCCCTGGCTGGAAGTAATCATGTCCACTGGGCAATGTTCAAACACAAGAACTAAAATATCTGTTGCTTTAGGGCCGCAGAATGATTGAATCTGGTTCACTCAAACTAGTATTTTTGTACCCTCTCTGTTTTGGGGAACACTGTGCTCATTTCCAGAATGAGCAGAACTTGCATAAAAACAAAGGCACTCCTCTTGGTACTTACCAGAAACTTGAGACTTTGTAAATTATCCAGAACTCTGGCAACTGCTCAAAATGACCAAGCTTTCGTTAACCAATCATTTGGACAAAGTATAAGATGAATCCTTCATTACCTTAAAATTACTGCTACTCAAACAAGGATTTTTTGTGGGAAAAAACTGAGGTACTACTACAGTCTCATTTGAAAAGGTTATATTTGGAATACTAGATAAAGTGACTAATTTAATGTGATATGGAATCCATTTCTGTATTCTCAGAGAAAAATGTACACATTTTGCTAAAAATTACTAGTTGTTTGTAGTGTTGAGTGTACCCTTTAAACAAACAAAAGGAAAAAATTATAAATGCAGGCCTGGATTTTCAAGCCTATATTGACAAAGTATACATGCACATGCATCAGTTTATATACCAAAGTGAAGTCTTTGTTTATTACTGAATTTGTGAAAGTATAAAGCCATTTATGTGTATTACTAAATGTGTCTTTTCAGAGTCAGTACATGCTTTGTATTTCAGGCATCTTTTTATTTTTTGAAGCTGAAGGAATAGGTTTTCATGCTCTTGGCTGATTGCAAATTCTTTTCTTGAGGTAAAAAGAATAAATACATTTTTTAAAAAAAAAATATCTCAGAGCTGTGGCAAGTCTAAAGGATAAAGAAAACTGAAAGTAAAAGAATGTTATGGAAAAACAGAGATACCTCTTGTTCCTTGCAAGTTTACTGATGCTAAAAAAGTCCTGGTTTTTTGGGTGAAATCAGTGTCTCGAGAATTTGCATCTATAACTTTTCAAATAGTGTGTAGTTGTTGAGTTATTTTAGGTCTAGGTCAGGTCCTTCGGTGTCTATTCTACTTCTCAGAAGACCAAAATAAAAGGAATGTCCGCCTGTGAATTTTTATTTGTCTGTCTCAAGTTGCCATTACTCACATCTGTTTGGGACGACTTGTTGTAGAGTGATCTATGGAACTGCTTTATGATAGTAATCACTATTCCTAGCCATAAGTGTTTTCAGAACTGGGCCCTTATTTTTACTAGTTATTCAGACAAAATTCCTAGAGAGATCAATGAGATTTTTCTCCACTGTAAAGACTTCTCAATTTGATCATTTAATTGTTTACGTGCAAGGAAATCATCTGAGGAAGGGAAGTGGAGGGTGGGTTTCCAGAATTATATGTAATATTCCATGGATATTGTTAAAGTTATATTTAGTTAATTTGGTGGGAAATTTGTTAGACTATCTTCCAGAGATGGTTTATTAGGAGAGGAAGGATGATATTGTGAGATTAAACTACTAGAGTGGACTCAGGAGGTCTGGTCATCTGGGTTCTGTTCCTAGTTCTGTAACAGAATACCTGTGTGACACTGAGCAGGTTACTCTCTCTGCCTCAGTTACCTGTCTAGGAATTGGGGATAATACTACTTAACTATCCCAGAGAAGGTAAATCTGTGAGATTGAATTTGTAATGTTTGTGAGGAAAAGTCTAAGAATTGCTCAAAGAAGGATTTTTGAAGAGTTAAGTCTTTTAACCAAGACCACCCCCGGAAAAAGTAAAAACAGTAAGACCAAGCCAACCATGGAAATTAAACCACCAGGCCATGGTCTAATACACAGAGGGCCACCAAATTATATGCCAAATTCGGGAATGGAAAGGGGACAATATCCACAGAAGCATGAATATACAGGAAATTGACAGCTAAAATCACTAATATTGATTTTTTAATCTTTTCTACACTTCTTTGTGCTAGGCTCCTTAACTAGTTTGTTAAACCAATCAGAAAATTAACAGATACATAATACATTCCCACTCAAAGATTTAGCTAGTATGTCATAACCTTTTCTAAGGGCTAGAGCCATTTTTCAGTGAATCAGTTCATTCAATATTACAGAATCCCAATGAGCAGAACAGAATAGCCACTCATGGATACAAGAAGTCACTGATGGGTTTTTTTGTTTTTGGTGCTGAACTTCATTGGCCTGAGTAACATAATATGTAAAAAGAAAAGGAGTACTTGTGGCACCTTAGAGACTAACCAATTTATTTGAGCATGAGCTTTCGTGAGCTACAGCTCACTTCATCGGATGCATACCGTGGAAACTGCAGAAGACATTATATACACACAGAGACCATGAAACAATACCTCCTCCCACCCCACTCTCCTGCTGGTAATAGCTTATCTAAAGTGATCATCAAGTTGGGCTGTTTTCTCACCCTCTGCCCCCCCCACACACAAACTCACTCTCCTGCTGGTAATAGCCCATCCAAAGTGACAACTCTCTTCACAATGTGTATGATAATCAAGGTGGGCCATTTCCTGCACAAATCCAGGTTCTCTCACTCCCTCACCCCCCTCCAAAAAAATGGACACAAATCAGATGTCAAGAATTATAACATTCATAAACCAGTCGGAGAACACTTCAATCTCTCTGGTCACGCAATCACAGACAGGAAGGTCGCTATCTTAAAACAAAAAAACTTCAAATCCAGACTCCAGCGAGAAACTGCTGAATTGGAATTCATTTGCAAATTGGATACTATTAATTTAGGCTTAAATAGAGACTGGGAGTGGCTAAGTCATTATGCAAGGTAGCGTATTTCCCCTTGTTTTTTCCTACACCTCGCCCCCCCCCCCCCCAGACGTTCTGGTTAAACTTGGAGAGTGGTCAGTTTGGATGAGCTATTGCCAGGAGGGGGGGAGGGGGAGGGGGAGGGAGAGTGTGTGTGTGTGTGTGTGTGTGTGTGTGTGTCCGGGAAGGGGGGGGTGAGAAAGCCTGGATTTGTGCTGGAAATGGCCCACCTTGATTACCATGCACATTGTAGGGAGAGTGGTCACTTTGGATGAGCTATTACCAGCAGGAGAGCGAGTTTGTGTGTGTGGTTTTTGGAGGGGGGTGAGGGAGTGAGAGAACCTGGATTTGTGCAGGAAATGGCCCACCTTGATTATCATACACAGTGTGAAGAGAGTTGTCACTTTGGACGGGCTATTACCAGCAGGAGAGTGAGTTTGTGTGGGGGGGGGGGGTGGAGGGTGAGAAAACCTGGATTTGTGCTGGAAATGGCCCAACTTGATGATCACTTTAGATAAGCTATTACCAGCAGGAGAGTGGGGTGGGAGGAGGTATTGTTTCATGGTCTCTGTGTGTATATAATGTCTTTTGCAGTTTCCACGGTATGCATCCGATGAAGTGAGCTGTAGCTCAGGAAAGCTCATGCTCAGATAAATTGGTTAGTCTCTAAGGTGCCACAAGTACTCCTTTTCTTTTTGCAAATACAGACTAACACGGCTGTTACTCTGAAACCTGATAATATGTAAAGCTTTTGTTCCTCCCTCATCATAAGACATTTACAGCCAGGTGAGCCACAACCTCTCTTTACATATTTTTTGAATTTCACAAATACATAATTTCTTTTCATGATTCCCCTTACAGAATTATAATTTTAGTGGTGTTACATCTTCATGAGCTAGAGAGTTCTGGGTCCTGATTCTTGCCCAATGACTGGATGGGACTCTATCAAAGTTAGTGGAGTTACACTGATGTAATACTGGTCTGAGATCAAAATCAGTCCTGAGGGACTTAAGCCCTGAACTCTTACCTAGATACATAGGTGATTTACTACTGTTTAATCCAGTTTTATGCCAGTGGAGGTTGTTGGTCTCACCTTCCTCTAATGAGAACTCCTACAAAGTAAACTGAAGCTTTATTTCTATCCCAGAACTTTGCCTCCGTGGGGAATGGCTCTAGGAAAATGTCCAAGAGGAGATAATTCAACGAACCTTTTTGTCTTTAACATGACATATGCATTTATATCTCCTATTTACTTTCATTGTGGTTAGCTTGATCTGCAAATAGGCATCATTGAAAACTGAAGCCAATAATTGGTGCAGTTTTCCTTTAGAGGAAGTCTGTGGCTTTATAGTGTCAGAAGCTCTTTTTCCCTCCTCTGAGATGACACTAAGATCCTGAAGGGTTTTTGAGGCTAGAGGAAAAAACTGAGAAAATTGGTGTGGCTGAGGATTGTCTTGTAATGGAATAAATCATAGCACAGTCACAGGAGTTGCATTTTCTTCCTTTCCTTTCTTGTTAAAATTACCGACCTGAAGTTGGCCCAGAACACAGATGGGGTGTACCACTTGACCTGTTAAGGCACCAGTATTCTAAAATCATGATTGGTTTCCCGGATTACAGTGTACATGCTTCCACTGTCCAAACTGATATGTCTAATAGGTAGAAACACAAATGCTTCTTTTAGACATTCTTAAGGATGTTGTGATTTCTTGCAGTAAGTACATGGGTAAATTTAAGAGGCCTATATTTTGCTTATTCTTTTAAACTATAAATAAAAATCAAGTTTGTTTTGACACGAACCTTGCAGTTGCATTTGGAACTAAATTCTGAATGTGAATCTATTTATATTGCCTAAATCAATGGTTTGTAATGTTTGTTCTTTCTTATCTGTGCAGCTTCACTACAAAGGAACAACATGCAAAAAGATTTCTTCCCAGGAAAAGGAAAAAATTAGACAGCATAGAAGACAGGTCTTTCGTTCCCCTGCAAAATACAGCATTCTGAAACTAGAATATAATTAGGTTTCCATTCCAAGTATTTCAATGCACACTGTTAACCTTAGACAACTGTGCATGAACCTTTTAATTAACATGTTATCTTTGGTGCAATTAATATCTTGTACTTCAATATGTTACCTTCAAATTAAAACTTTTACTATCTAAACCATATTAATGTTCTAAGAGTGCAGAGACATAATTCAAGAGAAAGAACCAGTATATTTATGTCATCATAGCTATCAAATTTTTAGACCTAACATTTAGATAACTGTTAAAAAAATATTACACAGGTATTAGCCTTCAGCCCCCTCTTCCGCCACATAGCTATATCCTCGCTATTGTATATGTTATTATATCAAATGGATTAGTATATATTTGTACCCAAAATCACAGATTAGAATATTCAAAATGCTCTGCATTGCACACCTGTTGCAATGTAGGAATAATTTTAGCAACAAGACTGATTCTACTTTATTTCCTTAAATAAATTCCAGAATCAAGAATATTCCTTGCTATTAGATTTATACTAAGCAAGAATTAGTTCCAAACCACATAAGAGCTCCAACTGTGCAAAGATTTAATGATTTGATCTTGAAGATATGAAAGATCATGGTTGATATTGGTAAACCATTTTGCCAAACTGATGAATGAATAAATTCATAGTTTAACAGCTTGTAGCAAAACCTTTAACAACAGTAATTTGAGAAGTTAAAATATGGAATGATTTGTAAAAGATACTTTTCCCCCTAAGAAACTAAAAACACAGGAAGAAATCTGAGTTTTTATTACATGTGATATCTAATGAGAGGTAAACATAAAACACAAAGCCATATGGCTAGGATCTATCAAAGGATAACATCCAATTTTTTACAGACATATTCCTATTACTGTGCGTAAACCAGATGCTGTTCTATGTTTGGCCACAGGGAGAGCAAGGACTCCCTAATCCATGTTATACCAAAAGCATCCATATAGTCCCAGGAAAACACAGCAAAAGTCAGCTGCAAAACAGTGTTCTTTTAAAAAACTGCATTTGGAAAGAAAAAGTGATTTAGAAATATTTAACAGAAGAACACTAAGAGATTTTTGTAGAACTGCAGAACATCAGATTCTCAGTTTTTATTCCATCATTGAATAATTCTATATAGTTTAAACTTGAAAAATCTAGAACAACTCTGCAGTTACCTACATTCAATAAAGATGGCTACAGGCTATCATTCTACTATGAACTAGGCTTTATTTTTAATTAATTTCATATTATTAAAATCCCATGTATATATTGTGATAATGTGCCTATCAAAATAGCTGGCATATAAGACTAGACATCATCTGCCAAAAATTGTGGTCTTCAAGGAGGAGATACAGTAAATCAGCGTTATTTCAACCTGATACATGTTTAAACTGTTCTATTGAAATACTAGATGGGAACAAAAATTGCAACAGTACTGAAAAATTCATTTGTTAAAACAAATTGAGGTTATATTAGGTACCCAAGTACATTTATACATATAGTAATAATTACTGTGCATTTGTATAGTGTCTTCTAAGTGGGACTCAAAGCACTTTACTTACATTAACGAATTGAGCCTCACAACACTAGCGTAAGGACCAGAAGTATTAACATCTCTCTTTACACAGATACAGACACTTAGGCACAGGAAAGGTAAATGACTTGCCCAATTTAAGGACAGCAATTTAAGGACAGAAATGGGAATAGAACCCAAATATCCTGACTCCGAGTCCTTTACTTCAACCAGTACACCGTATGTTCCTTCTAAGCACCAAGTAATTCTAATCATTCTATTATAGTAAAAGGAAAGAAATAAAAACTTTTACTTAAGTGGGAAGTGATCAGGCTTTATGGAGTTTATCAAGGTAAATACTGAGATAATGTATGTCTTGAATTTGTAACCTGAGACTTATCAATACAAAAAACAATTTCTAGGTGATATCATTTAGAGAATCACTGGTTGATCAATCAAAAAAGGATAAGCTTACACAGGCAGAAATATATGTTTTATCCACATTATGACATATTTTTCATTTGTTGCAAGAAAAGCCAAATTGCTTACACTAGATATGTGTAACGAAAAACAACAATTTGGTATGCTAAGGGTCTAATTTTAAATCTAATACAGCCTTCCTCTCTACTTACTTTCCTCTAAAAGAAAATATCTTAAAATACTAAATTGTATGTATAATTTATTTTCTGTGCAGAATTATAACATTCTGTTTATGAGACAAGGAAAAATGTACCTGGAACTTTCTGAATACCACAATTTATTTAACTGTTTTTTCTACCAATTTCTCCCATTGCTGTAGGTAATCCACCTCCCCAAGAAGCAGTAGCTCCGTCTACACTGTGGGATAGGGCGGCTTAACTACATCTCTTAGGGTTGTGGATTTTTCACACCCCTGAGAGATATATGCCAATGTAACTTTTCAGTGTAGACCAGCCCAGTGTGGCAGGATTCCTGGGACACACTTTGCATATACTCTGCAGACCCTCATTACAAATGAGGTTCCAGTGCTAATATAATTTCTCTCACCTTTAAAGACCTTGACAATGACCTATCACAAATTGATTATATCATCAAAATTACTGAGGCTTCAATTAATGTTTTTGGGAGAAATCCATTCTCCAGGCACCAGACAGTAATATGTTCATAGTGTTCAGCCGACATACTGGAGAGAAAGACTGGGGACCTCAAGGCCACAGGGCGACAGCAGCACAATTCCTTAGAGGCTACTCTAGGCTGATGGCTGAAGTAATCTCATCTCCAAGAGAGTACCCTCAGCACAGTGAAGGGCAAAAGATCCAACCAGTGACTAACATGGAACTGCCCACCTTATTCTGGCACCATTCCCACAACAGTGTGCCATGGTGCACAAGAGAGTTAACCCTTCTCCTCCCTCCCTGGCTAAGGATGCTCAAATCCTGCCTCCCCAGTTGAACACCACTGACTCCACTGCCTGGGGCCCCTCTGGAGATCAGGGTATGAGACGGATCCAAAGTCCACTGAAGTCGATGGAAATGCATTATTAATGGTTTGGTCTTTGTTTACTTTATACTTTCTATTCCCAGCAATTCTTTCAACCATTGCAGAAGCTCGGAAAGGCACATGAAACCGTTTGGTACTTAAGTGGGTTTCACTGTAATATTAAAATTCCAAAAAGTAAGAAATGTTAATTGAAAAAGATTTTCCTTATTTTTTTGGATTGAACTTCCATTGTCTTGAAAGTTTCCAAAATCCCAAGACATTAGCTACCTAAGAAAGTAACCTGGGTTACCACAATATCTAGGAATATTATACTTATACCCATGTCAATACTTAATATTTATTATTTGCACTGCCACTACCATAGACATACTTTTATGTCAATGGAGTTACTGCAGACACTAATCTAAATAATAAAAATACTTTGAACTAATTTTAGGTAGAACTTTGCTGAACTATGAATGAAATGTTTACTATATGATCTATTTTAAAAAAAGATATTTTCTCTTTCATTAATCAGCAATCATTTATTTTGGATTTTCATTTCCAAAAGGAATAAGATTCTGTTCAAGAAAAAGAATTAGCAAAAAACTTTCCAGAGCATGTGGTTTTAAATTTACATTTAATAAAAGTATGAGATAAGTGAGGAAACAGGTGCTTATGCAGATGGATATTGCTAAATGTTAATGTATGTAATGCCACTGAACAAGTGTTAACTTTACTCTTTTTTGAAGATTTTTTTTAATATTAGATCTTTTAGTAAGGAATGACATATCCAAATACTACTGAAGGTTCAGGGCTTTTAAAAGATGAAGTTCATTACTTCATACAGTAACATCTTCAGATAGTATTTCTGTCTAGTTTTAGAAAACTACAATTGATCTCTACTCCATATATACTTAACCTCCTACAGATTTATTTGATTCTCAATAATTACTATTATCTGGTAAAAGGCATATGTTATTACTGTACACTGCACTCCCACAAGCTGTCCACTCAGTGTATTTTAATAAATCTCTGCCAGAGCTGTATAAATTTGATCCTGTTTAAATTTAATAAGGATCAGAATATATCAAAGCCCAAATACCCATGGGAGAAACAGATATTTTGCATAGTTATTGAGTGCCCTATTCATAGATACAATGTGTAAGACCTAGACCATCAACCTTGAATTAAAAAGAAAAAAAGATTAATGTGTTCAAAGCTAGCTACTTCTTAAATAACAAGTGAAATTAGCATTTAATAAAACATTTTCTTCCCTGTATTACTGTTAAGGATATCAGCACTGTTGCTGTTTTAATAAAAGTATTCTAATATACAACTGCTGAATAATTATAATAATGTCTTATAGATGCCACATTTCTCAAGTACTCAATTACCATTTTTAAAGTGTTTTCATTTCAGAAGGACATATGGTACATTGATAAACACACCCCAAAAAATTTTATTTAAGGTCACTTCCAGCTCCCTTTGAATTCAATGGGAAATTTGCCACTGTCTTCAATGGCAAGAGGATCAGGCACCAGCTAGCATTACTAAAACGAATCCATTTGCAGCACCAAACACTGCATGACTTTCTGAGAAAAATGGACAGCATGAATATGTGACAGTCATTATATCCTTGCTTTTCCTTCCCTTTCTCTGTAACAATTTCTAGTGTGAGAATTTATTCTTCAATGTTCTGATAATATTCTGGATAAAATTTAGTGATCGTCAATACTGCTTTACAAAAGGACCACTTCCACTGACTTGACTGAAATTGCTTCCCTTCTCAGCCACTGCCATGTCAAAACACCATTAGCAGTAACGTAAAGACACTATAGCATAGTCCCACTAGTGGAAACTATGATGGCCACTAACTCTAACCCAGATACTGTCACATGCATACCTATATATCAGGGTCTGCATATTCCAAGGCTGCACTTAAAAACAAATGGTTAAAATTGTGTTTTATGTATCAGAAAAAATAACCAGTCCAACACATATAAACCACTCATGGCAGCTGTTAGAAATGGAAATAAAATTAATTAATGTTCCCTAACAAGTCTGCATCCTTTATTATTGGGTAGTATTACTAAATGTATACCTAACACTATTTTTTTAAACAATCCCATTAGCTCAGTACCCATCACTACCTTCTGGTTCTGAGATAGTCAGTCAGGGGACAAAATGAGACCATGGTTATTCCCAAAATTAGACACTCTTATTTTTACAGTGTAAGGGCACAATTCTTATTTAGTGTAAATCAGCTCTACTAAATTCATAGTACAGAAATCATTTTACACCAACTGAAGATCTGACCCGAGAAAATAAATATGCCAGAATTCTTTGCCATTGTTTTACAAATTAACTTCTAAGGGTGAAATCCTGGGTCCACTGAAGCTATCAGGAGTTTTGCCAATGGCTTCAATGGGGCTAAGATTGTACCCTGTGTGTTTTACAGCACTGGAAAACTGAAGTCAGTGGAGTTATGGCTTTACATGGTGTTACAACGAAATTTAGTCCTAAACGTTCAGATTATCGGACCAGTCATGTTCCCAATGAAGTCAATGGCAAGATTCCCATTTTTTCCCCTCTTTGTCAAGCTCTTTGGAGCTGACATCATAGTCACATCTGCCAGTGATATTTCTTCATCCAGGTTTTTTTTCCTTATTTGCTTCATGACAAAACTCTCAAGATCATGGTGATGAAAGTCTACATACAAAGATGAAGATAAATGAAAAAGGCCACATTAATAGAAACCATAATATAGTCAACATGGAAACAGACTATTGTCACAAAAGTTGAACATTAAAAAACAACAATTTTGAACTGACACCAAACTGTGACACACACAGAATATGTGGAGAAATATTTATTTTAATGGCATGGATTAAATATGTGGATAATTTTTTTGTGCACCACTTGTACTACAGGGTTACAATCCATTGGTATTTGTTCTAGACTCACAAAAGACACAGACACTGGAGAATAAAGAGGGATCCATTCATATAACACTGCAATGCTTATCTACTAAGGAGCCGAGTTAAGAGTGCAGTGAAAGGCTTAACTCAATTTCCTTGCTTTTATGGGTTTATGTCTTTCAACCTTAATGTTATTTCAACACTGTATTTTGTGTTTATCATGAAGGTATTTTGCTGTACTGTACTTTCCTTTTCTCAGTTCATGAAATTTTCAATGTAACAAAAAAAACCCTTGAATTCCTATTTTGAAAATCATATTGCCATTTTTATTCAGCCTGTATTTTAATATAGCATCAATATTTAACTACTTCATTAAATGAAGTGTGACTTTTATAGTGAAAATGTCAGTCTTTGCAGTTCATTAAATTCATTTAAAGCATAGCTGCTTGATTTTTTTTCCTGGAGGAATAAAGGGCTATTAACTGAAGGCATAAACTTAGCATTGGCATGTATTTTCTCCTTCAAAATTAACATTCAAGATTTGTAACAATCTTTACAAATTTAAGGGATTGTTTGTATTATCCTTATTTTTATAATAGATGTCATTTTTATAGCATACACAACTGTTTAGCCCAGTTGGATATGACCAATAGGATGTCACAAAGGATATTAAGATGTCCTGTGTTATTACGAATCTGTTGAATTCTGTATGTAGGATTAAAAATACATTATTCTGAAGTGTGCATCTGGAAAAATAAACCATATAGGATGTGAAATTTAATAACTTGTGGAATCCAACGGGGCTTGTGAGTGGTGTATTTCTGTTTCATAAAACATTCTATGATTAGCATCTTTTTCAAGAAGGAGGAGTTATCTGAGAAGAACGAACATAGTTAAAGCTCTATTTCTGGAAATGAAGCCCCATGTATTTGTCAGATGTAAGAGTCCTGGTTCTTACTCTCTAGGACTTCTGAAATTTACATGTGTAAAGCTGGAAAAGCTAATTATTTCTGATTAATAAATGTCTGTGATTACAAATTTCAGAGTAACAGCCGTGTTAGTCTGTATTCGCAAAAAGAAAAGGAGTACTTGTGGCACCTTAGAGACTAACCAATTTATTTGAGCATAAGCTTTCGTGAGCTGCAGCTCACTTCATCGGCATCCGCACACAAGTGGCACAAGTACTCCTTTTCTTTTTGTGATTACAAAGTCCTTTAATAAGAATTAAGAAGCTGCTATGAAATTTACTAGGACAGACATAAAAGTGGTGAATATTTTCTGCTAATCTTACCATTCCCACACATGACTAGAATAAATACAAGCAACAGTAAAACATCAGTTTTGTAAGCAACAAGTTCTTTCCAATTATTTTTTTAAAGCAGGAATCATGTGATTATGATCTTCTGTTGGTAAGACAGATCTGTACCATTATCATGATGGTTCTCATGCTAGCAATTGATCTGAGATTCCTATGAATTGAGTAGTCATACATCCAGTTCATTAAAATACTGCAGGGCCTACATTTTCTGAAGTGTTCAGTGATTTTGAGTTTCTCAATTTTCGGGAGCCAACTTGAGACGCTTTTAGGGGCTGATTTTAAGACCATACAGTGGACCTCCTCTGAAAATCAGGTCACTTTTAAAGTGCTTCAAATCTGGCACCACAAAGGACATTAGTCACTTTAGAAAATATAGGCCCTCGCTTTCTGCAGTTTAGGCCCTTCAATTAAATTTAACGAAGACCTTATCGGGAACTAGTGTATGAAAATATATCACCCAACCTTTGTGTCCCCTTTCAAAATTAACTGGATTCTATGCTTTCTTTGTACATGGGTCCCCACAATCTGTTACAGCACCCCATCAGTATGCAATCCAAAATGGGGACAGAACTACACAGGAGGAGGAGGAGGAGGACAGGATGACTGCATTAATTTGTACCTACTATAAAAGTAACATTTTTCTACCAAGAGTCCTATTTTCCATTACCTTTATCTTTGGAAAGTAGCACTCTTTTTTATAAAGACATTTTCTGCCTCTCCCAGTCTGTACTGACAGACTAATTTCTTTCTCTGTGAGTTAAAAGTAGCAGGATCTATGAGAACTAGCCTACGAGTTTGGTACCTGAGTTCTCAACTATCTTTTCCCCAGACGAAATTACTACAGCACTCAGAGGTAATAAAAACAGACTAAAGAGGATCAAAACTATAATGTTACTGCTTTGTAATCAGTAAAGGGAAACAAAGAATTATAAAAACCATTTATGAAAACAGCAGCCCTAACACTCAGATGTATAAAATAGTGCACAGATATCAGTGTGGGGTGTTCCAGATGGGTGTATCAGAGATAAACAGCCTTTACACTCTTATTTTCTACACCGTTAGAGCCACCAACCTAGGCTGATAGGCTCTAAACAGCAGTTTCTTACAAGATTAAGTGGCGCTAAATAGAAATAGTTGGTCTCAGGATTTCATGGCTGAACACACAACTGCAGAGTCAAAAGTGTCCAGCTTGCTGTAACAAATCCATATGTTGCAGACAACAGTCACAATTACTAGGTAAATCACACAAACACACACACCTGCAGAGCGGGGATTGGAATCCCAGTGCTTGAGTTTGAAAACACAGCCATATACCACTTGAGGTAAAGGAAAATCTCCCTGGCATGTAAGTCATAGTAAGTTCCTTTTCCTTTTTGTGGACCAGCCACCAGATGACAAAATGCTCTCTTCTCTCATTCGGGGGGGTGGGGAGGCGAGAGGAGAGAGAGAGAGAAAACTTATATTATGCTGGTAAAACAAAATGAAGAGGACTAAATGGGTGTTTATAGATTTCCTTCACCTTATCTCTCCATCCAGGAAGAGACCACTTTCTTTGTGGAATGTACTTTGATCATCAAGCCAGAGATACCTTCTACAAGCATGCCTCAAAATCCCTCCATTCCCGTCTGGGAATCATAAAGTTGGACATCATGGCTCCTATTTTAGGATCTCTTCACAAGATAAACAGATGATTTGATATTCTTAATTCTTATTCTCCCCTCCCCCCCATCCCCAAATACAACTCACCCCTCTTACACATAAGGAGTAGCAAATACAATCCTATTATAAGCAGTGTACAATTAAAAAGTAAGGAGAGATATCTTCTAGGTTTCATGTGAACCAAGAGAAACCCCATATATCCCATTTATCACCATCTGGATGCTATCCAACAACAAACTGAGCCACATTCTTAAGGAATCATAGAATATCAGGGTTCGAAGGGACCTCAGGAGGTCATCTGTGCAACCCCCTGCTCAAAGCAGGACCGATCCACAATTAAATCATCCCAGCCAGGGCTTTGTCAAGCCTGAAGAGACCACAAGAAGATGGAATTCCATCTAATGACCAGATAATTTTCCCCTGAACTGCACTGAAGAGGAGGTGTGGATTCTGAAAGTACTAGCCTTTGTCCAAGCCTTCCTGAATAAATACTAATGCCAATTAGTGCTTAAATTAGAACTTTTCGATTTTACCTGTTGGAGAATTCCCTCTGAATTCATAATACAATGATGAACAATGGATAATGATAGAGTACCCAAATATATGATAGAAACCTCAAAAAGCAAATGCATTTCCTTGGCCCCAAAGAAATCTAAATCAGTCATGCACAACATGTCAGACTCAAACAGTCAAGAGGTATTGGCCCTGCTTTGAGCAGGGGATTGGACTAGATGACCTCCTGAGGTCTTTTCCAACCCTAATATTCTATGATGGGGGGGAAATAACAGAGGGGAAAAGTGGGCCGACAATCATATCATGCAGTTACTTAGTAAGGCATATACACATCATGATGGTTTTTCTTTTCATTAATATTTTCTTTAGTTCCCCTCTCTTCCTGTAGGCTCGTGGCGGAAGTGAATTTTTAAGTATTGGAAAGTGGTGGAGAGGGTTTGCTTGGTGTGCCTTTTAAAATGAAGAAAATAAATTGGAGGAAGCTTAAACTAGCAATATCCCAACATGAGGACTAAATTAGGAAATTATAAAATAATCCAATCTCTGATAAAAATAAATAAATACACTGTTACACATTTTTCTACAGAATCAGAGGGCAATACTGACAACATGACACTAGGTTAGGAAGGGAAATAGACCCACATATCTCAGAGGATATAATTCTAATCACTATGAAAAGTACCAACTTCCCCCACTTTGTGGTAGGTGGGAAATTATTTATGGATACTTCTGTACACTAGTCTTAAAGCAAAATAGATGCAAAATTTACAAGAAAATTCTAGCACCTGCGCCATGGTATGAGTGATCATTTTATCTCTCTTCCAAGAATGTACCAAACTGAAAGAATGCCGATGTGCTGTTAGACAATGGATACAAGAGCCATTTCAAGGATCTCCAAATTCCGTTAATTATGGTGTTAAGGCAATGTCTTGATTTACTGAAGTTAAACAAAGACAGAAAAATCCTTGTAACTGAACCCAAAAAATTGCACTTAATTACTATGGTTGCAAAAACAAATACCTACTATACATATGAGGATGACAAGAATAAAAGTATTAAAATAAATGGAACAATTTATGCCTGATTATTTGAGGATAGATGGACATAGTGGAATTAAGTAGTTCTAAATGTATCCTTGATATAACTTTTATAACAGTACATGTAGTCACTCTAACCTTTAACTTACATTGCCTTGACTCTTTTGTAATCCTTTACTTTTATATCTGATACACTATACAATCACTTGTATATGAATATTATATATATATATATATATATATATATATATATATAATGTGTGTATGTTACCATCAATAGTTCTGTTTGTCTTTAATAAAAATATCAGGGACTAGATTGAACTGAAAATGCTTGGCAAACAGAGTTTTTCCTGTCTCTGCCTCACACATGTCAACGGTCAGGATGGATTTAAGTTTCCAGCTTTCAATCCAAACATGGGGAAAGAACCACTATTCCTTTACTGAAAATTGCACAGGATCAAACTCAGACAGCAGTAGCTAGGGTGGAATTCCTAGAATGCTTATGGCCAGACCCTTCTGCATCTTGCAAACCACTTTTTACATTAGTGGGATCAGAGTTAAGGTGTGTCTATCCCTGTGGACTAAGAAAAGGGAAAGACACCCACTGTGCTAATTTCGTCTCTAATTACTTTCTGCAGAACTAAGACAGTCTGACATTGACCTTGTACACAAACAGGTCCAAGGACAGCTGAACTCACAATCACTTGGCATACCTCTGCGAAGAAATGTCTATTCTTTTCCACTGCCCAAATTAATGAGGACTTCATTTCTTAAGGGCATATCCTTAAAAAGTCATGAACACTTCCAAAGCCTTGAAACTCAGGCTACTAACTCAGGCTATAAACACCTCTAAAGGAACCATCTCTCCTGAGCCAACGAACACTTCAAGTCCCACGGGCCATATCCTAAGATGATGTAAACCATCTCAATTCCATTTTGAGCTATAACAATTTGCATCAGCTAAAAATCTGCCACATACCCGTAAGTGGCAGCATCAGTAATCTAATGTAAAAAGGAAAATTCCTTTAATCTCTTTAGATAGATAGTTTCCTTCTAGGCTCCTGGAGATTCCCCCCAGCAGGACACTATACAGTACTCTGTAGCTGAGATAAATTCAGTGTGGAGAGAATAGTATTGTAGATAATCATCCCTCGAGCAAAATTCAAGAGGTTTCTAATGAAACAAGAATGCGATCCCTCCAAGTCCAGGGATGCCTGATAATCACCCACAATAAAGCCCTTGCAGTTTCCATTCATAATCATTGAATCACTACAAAATGAGTCACCCATCTGACCTAGGATTGGCCATCTATCTCCTGTTATCTTTTAGAGATGGCAAAATAAATTAAATAAATGATTGAGCATGCCTCCAGAGGAGAAAATGGTTTTTCTTCCGGGATACCAAGCAGGTTATCTACCAGGCTTGACGTCATCTGTCTCTGTCTGTAGTTCATAACACAGGAGAGGGAATGAACCAAGCAGCTGATGGAATCACTATAAATTATACAAACCTCTGTTAACTACTGACTTCACACATCGGTTCATGCTTTCACTAGCCAGTTTAGCCTCCCTCCAGTCTGACAATGTGGACACTCAAAATCATATGGGTTGACCTGATTGCCCTCTAAAAAATTAATTTCCTTGAAATTCTGCACTGAAGGTTGACTGATACTTCTAAAATCCTTCTGTTGCAGGTTCTGGATTATTGTCCCATCTAGGGTTTGCTTTGTCAAAGCAGATAACCTCTCTTGCTCCCACCAGATTAGCCAATCCTTCCACTGGAACTCAGAACAACCTAGAGTGCAGGGACACGGCACATGAGGCAATTCTGTATGTTTTACTGCTGTAGAAGAACATAACAATGGTTGTCGTTTCATAAAGTAAGAACACAGGTCTTATGACTTAGTTTATGGCTGTATACCCCATTTTCGTCACCAGGGAGATACGTTGCTGCTGCTGGTGAGGCTGAGACATCGCATGTAGTGGCGGTTGTACGCAAGTTGGTACTTTAACAGCCAGGTGGATGGTTACTAACATTGTGTGGTGGACTTGTAGCACAAATTATTGTCACTGATTCCATTTATTTTCCAAACGGAATCAGGGAGTGGCCTTAACTTCTCAGATTATGGATACCTAAAAACTGGGGGACTAGAACCCAGGTCTGTGGAGTCTGGGACGGCTGATATTCCTATAGTACCCCCCCAGTTTACTTTTTCAGCAAGTAGTTTGTGAAACTTCGATAAAATGTGAAAGTATAAGAACTATTTCTATCTTCAACCTGCCACAGATTTGCCATCAGAGACCTTACAACTATGTACGGGAGCATGGTCCTATCCAGTTTCTCCTGCCCTTGGATGACTTTGGAAACCAGAGCTGGAGAAGAGAGAGTCACATGTGTTTTTGACAAATTTTAGCACCAAGTCCAGCACTTTCTCTAGGTTAAACGTCTGGAAGAGTTATGATCCTTCTTCTCAGAATAGGAACTTCTAAGAGAAGAGATTTTCTCCAAGAGAAAAACTTCCGCGGTTGGAACAGAGTAACTGCCTCTTCCCCTTCACTGGCCACCACTCACACAGAGATGCATTGTCTGAAATCTTCTTCATGTTTCTAAATTCAAGGATGTTAATGCTGCATCCATTCCAACAACTTTGATAACCTGAACTACTAATGTAAGTGAGGAGTGCTACAAATGTGAGCTCCCTTGCTAGGTACTAGAAGCTATCAGAATGAAAGAAGAAAAAGATGAATCCATTTTTTCCTTTTCTGTCTGGTTAGTATCAATGTTCTGTTTTTTGAATGAGTCATCTCTTTCTCTGGAAAGACAGCATGCATCCTCAGTCCCAGAAACTGCAGGTTTCAGAGCCCAGGGGCACTAAAGACAAATCAACCCCAAAATTAACTGTAGCAACACTTCCCCACCCTTATTTTCACCCTTCTTGCAGGTTCGCCACAGCTATCTTCCTTTCTTAAAAAATACGTGGCCTTTACAGAATTTTATGTGGCAGCAGGTGTACACTGGTATGACTCTTCAGAAAGAAATGTGAAAGTAGGGAATGAAGGTGAGGAATGCAGCAGAAAGAAGTAGGGGGAACGCATTAAAATAATGGTGAGAGGTAATGACATGGAGATGCCTGCTGCCAAAATTCTGGGCTAGATCTCAGCAACGGAACTACTGGTCTCTCATCGAGAGTAGCTGCAACCCATCAACCTGGACAAGTGAATATGAAGGTCCAGAACTGATTTTACTCTACAGAAACTGTACACTCCTTTTTATTCTCATATTTATTTTAAACGAAAAAGTTTATATTTTGTGAGGAACAAATGTAGTTGCAGGAGGCAGCAAGGAATACGTCTGATGTCAGTTCTCATCCATGCAGAAGATAAATGAAACTCAAGTCCTTTATATAGTTTGATGCCAGTTAGATTTTTATAATTTCTCGACCCTATCTAACTCTTCTGATGTCCTTATTTTTTTTTAATTTAGCTTATTATGAGTTGTTTGAGTCATAGAAACTCTGCAGGAGAATAAAGTCTAAAATAGCATAAAGCTCACACACATCATCATATGAATCAAGCTCTTTATCATCACACACCATACTGCTCATTTCTCATGATGAGAGAACTTTTAAAAGCATTTATTTAGAAATAATTGTGCATATGCATAGTGCCAAGCAGTATGAAATGTGATGCAGAGATGGTAAGCATGGAATGGGCCAGAAAGTCAGATACAGGAGGTCTATGGGAAACTAGGCCCATAAACATGCCATCAAAAATTCAATGACTCTAGAGAAGCCAAAGATAGAGTCCTAACCTTTCACAATAAAAAGTAGCCTCTTACCACTTTTGTGGTGCTATGAAAGCTCATTTCAACCGAGTCAGACCCTTAAATTCGGTTAACATTTTAAAGAGACTATATAAAAGTATCATTTTCTGACTCAACCATTCTCATCCCTGTGTGTATTACAAGTCAGGGCTGCAAACTTTTCTGAAGAATAAGTTTATTACATTTTATTCCTGTTCGTCCTACAGAATCAACACATCTATAAGTGAGGGAGCTGGATTCTTTTCTGGTTCACACATCATCATCAGAGTTGTTCAAGAACCAAATTCTGTGACCTTTACTCAAGCAAAACTCCTACTGACTAAAGATATGGATAAAGTAATGCAGGCAAAAGGCTTTCTAGACTCTTGTGTCATCAGTAATCCAGTTCTGCAACCGGAATGTAGAGTGAAATATTGCAGTCCTCACTCAAGCAGAACTCCCATATGCTTCATAATATGAAAGACAGAAAGAGCCCTGTTTTATTTGCATTTAGTAAAAATATCTTGTTACTTAAAATGAGCAAATTAGATCTGCAAATCACTGTGACAATAACCATGGAACCGCATAATGCCATTTTTACAGTGACTTTTCAGAGCAGAGATAAATTTCAAGTAGAAAGTTCAAGACTCATCTCAAGCTGGCAAATCTGACACTATCCCACAAATGGCTTTGCGTATGTACAGTGCCAAAGTGCTTTGTAAATCTAGGTTACCTAGTCATTTGTCTACCTCATCATATCCTTCCATTTAGCATAACAAATGTGATTTCCTTTTATACAACTTCTTGCTAAAAACTGTGGGCTATATTTAGCCCTGGATTATGCTGGTTTTTACAGGAAGACCTCAGGCCTGGGTGGTGAAAGTCTGCCTGGGTTTGGGGTAGTTAAAAGTAATTAAAGTGGCTGGTATGAGCTAGAACCAGCCAACCCAAGTCAAAAGTGGGAAGCACTATCAGAGGTGGGGCATGACAACAGAACCCAAAGAGTGGGTTGATTCAGAACATTCCCCAGGCAGCATTTGCTACTGGGAGCCAAAGACACAACATAAAACTGCCCTCTGCTAGCAAATCACCACCTGCCCTCGCCAGACATAAATCCTCATTCTCTTGAAGCAGCACCTAATGATCCAGGGTGCTGCTAGACCCCCCCAGAGCCAGCCACAGTGAATCAAGCCATCTGCTCATATACCGTATTAGAACCTTCCAAATCCCACAAAGAATGCATAATTGTGTAGGGGAGTATCAGCTGAGTCCTTGGAGTAACAATTCTAGATGTATATTCAACAAGCTACAGATTTTTTTTTTGTAAACATCTTCCATGAGTAATACAACGCAGCTATTCTGAAATGTGCTTTTCAAATGCTGAAATCTAAAGACAAAGATACCAGAATAAAACAGAGGACATGTGTTATCTGTTGTATATATTATACCACAAACAACAGGTAGATCTCTATCAAAAAAGCAACCATGCAAGCCTCTGTTTAGGTTAGGATGTCAGACTGCACCATCTGAAGTAATGTGCAATTCATCTATAGACATACACATGCTTCTTGGGCCTAACTCTCAATCACACTAAAGCCCCATTACATCATTGTGGCAGAGGAAAGGTGCCTTAAAGTGTGTGTTTAAAAGAAAGAAAGGAAAACAGGAGCACACATTGCATGACTTTATTTTAAAAAAGCTTACACCACAAAGCATACACTGTTCTTCTGCAGAAAGTCAGTTATGCCAATTCATCATATTGTATATAGTTTTGCAAATTCTTAGAGAGTCACAGACTTCACCATTACACATGTACAAGTATTCATTTCCACTGAGATCCATGACTATATGCAACATAAATGTTTCATGTTGTAGGCCAAAGTTGTGCTCTCAAATATTTTTGCCATTTATACTGAAGTAACTAGGGCTTAAGTGCAGATATCTAGGGCGGAAGTTGACTTGTAACTGTTTAGGTGTAAGGTTAAAGTGTTTCTAACCATTTTAAACAATGCAACAGAAAGAAACTCCATCTTGGGTTGTGGTGACAAACCACAACCACAGAGTGTGTTACTACTGCATATCAGTGAAATTCTATCTTTGTAGTTAGTACATAGTTGCTTGTCTATTAGTAGTAGTATTGTATCTTTATGCTTACAGGTTAAAACCCAACAAGGTTATTCTTTTACACATTCTATTTTCTAAAGCACACTGAATATCAATTTTCCAATACCTAAGTGACACTTCACTTAATTAAATTCAATACTGTTTATTCTACCAACTGAAACTGCTAAAAAAAAAGACAAACCTCTGCCAATCGGAAACTAGCTTATGAATAAAAGTATAATTTAATTTAACAAATGCGCTTTTATGAATAAGAGAGTTTGGCAATTTCCTAAACCACCTGAAATGCAGCTATTTATAAAAGCAGCATAACTATAAATAGAGTAACTGTAAAAGAGCTCAGTCATGAGATAAATATCTTCTGCTTTGAAAACAAACAGCTCTTCTGTGCCTCTCAGTCAATTTTTGTAGTTATCATAAAATATTTCACATTAAAATTAGGCATCTAAATCAATGTTTCGGTATTTAAATACGCCCCACTCCTACAAACACTTACATATATGACTGACTTTACACATGCAAGTTATCCCATTGAGTTTAATCGGATTACTCATGCATACAAAATTATTCACATGTGTAAATGTTTGCAGGGATTAAATATGGATTCAGGTGCCTAACTTCAGGTACCCAGTTTTGAAATATTTGCTAATTTTCTTGTATCTCTCTCTCTTTAAAAAAAACTACTTGATTTCAATGCAAAGGGTGTGCCCCTTCTTCACTGTTAAATAGAACCCCCAAGTTTCAGCATCACCAGTAGATAGCTTGCTTCACAGTAAAAGCAGTTTTTGAACAAACAAACAAACAAAAAAAGGATTTGCAAATACTGTTTGAAAGGGAAAGTAGCTCTCAAACTGAAAATTACATATAAACTTTACTACTGTTTTACTTTAGTGAATAAGAGACATCCATGAAAGCTCTACCCATAAGAAGGCACTCACTCCAAAAACTGGGTGCATTTTTCAGTAAAATAGGAAAGGACAATTGACTTTGTAATACAGGTAGCTTTGAGCTTCTGAACCTCATTTACACACGCCTCTTTACTTATGTGGTAGTTCCATTAAGCTCAGTGGATAGAGTTAACTGAAAAAAAGAAAATGCAGACAAAGGTATTGAGGCCCAAATCATTCATTGTATACATTAAAATGGGGAGAAATGGGAAGAAGAGACGTACCACTGCCTCTCCACAGCAACTCTCAGCTGATGAGATCCAAACCAAAACAGTTGCAGTATCCAGGATACCTAAAAGAACTCAACCAGATCCCCCTGCCTCTAGCAATTGCCCGGTCGCACACTAACATATCCTCTACTTTTACCTTCTGTGTATGCCACATCCACCTCTCCTCCACCAGAGTTAGCTCTTGGATATCCGTGCTGCAGACTTGTGGCCAGGAGGAATAATGCAAGGTCAAGGTGAACCACACATCGAGAATGTTTTTGCTACTGTAAAGTAGAATCAAACTACTGAGTTGCAAATTATTTTTCCCATGAAACACCAAGAATAGGCCTGATATACATCACTGAAACAATTCCCACATTGGATCAGACCTCAATGAGTATAAACAAAGTTAAAAACCAGAAGTGCTAGTGAAAAGAAACACGCTGCATTTCTATCCAAGAAATCTTATATGAGCTTAAAGGGACACAGTCAACTTGAATTTTTTTTAAATTGACCAATTTCAAAAATTCCTGTTTGACAGGGAACCTCCTAATAATAGGACTTAATTTTTTTTTGGGGGGGGGGAGAGAGGAGGAGAGGAAAATATTAAACTTTATAAGGGTTTTTCTGCTCCCATGATGATGTTTATAAGGGGTCGTTCACAAAAGAGAAACGGACCAGCTAACTGACTATGCAGGGGAAACACTGAAAATGACTTTATATATACACCAAGTGTTGTCAAATAAACCATCTATTTTGATATGAAAACTGCAAATCTGAGAAGTAATTCTAGAATAAAGGATTTCTCCCCTCTCTTTATACAAGTTTAGTACTTGAATTAAATCTGTCTTTTTCAATATGTTGTTTTCATTGCAAGTAGAGAGAACACACAAAAAATAGCATTTGAATTTGGGCTGACAGGCCCAGAACACGAGGAAACAGATATGAAATGGTAACCTTATTGTAAAAATAAACATTTAATAATGGGCAAACATGATCTCATCAAAGGCTTCATCTTAATGTAACAAAATGATAGAGACCAGAAGGTTCCTGTGTGATTTTGTTATCTAAATTCCTGATTAGTTTTTCTCCCTGGCGTTCTCAATTTTGGTAGAAATCATCTGCAAGATACCAGGGTGACTGGCACTCTATAAATACATAAGATAGAGAGGTAACGGTATGGACCACTGGTATCAGATAAGAGTTTTAAACATCTGAGTACTCAGCCTTGCCGTTAGGTATTTGGCTGCATATTGTCAGGGCAGTACCCAATTTTACGTCATGCTGTAAGCAGCAATGGGAGTCTACAGATCAAAACGGCAGATTGTTCACTTAAGGCCTTGATTCTGCAAACAGGCATTTGAGTAATCCCACTGAATTATCTATTTTATGTCTACATAACTTGGGTGTTTTTATAGTGTTACTGAACTCAATAAAACTACTCAAATCCAATATCAGTAACAACAACAACTCAACTCAAAAACTGGTCCCTTCCACCAAGAGAAATTGGTCCATTTAAAGATATTACCTCACCCTATCTTGTCTGTCTCATATCCTGGACCAACAAGGCTACAACTACACTACAAATCAATAATAATTATAACATTTACATTGCAATAAGTAGCACCTAAAGGCTACAACCAGTTTGGCCTATCGTGCTAGGCACTGTGCAAAAATATAATACAGTAGAAACTCAGTTACGAACACCTCAGGAATGGAGGTTGTTCCTAACTCTGAAATGTTGGTAACTCTGAACAAAACATTATTCAACAGTTTACAACTGAACATTGACTTAATACAGCTTTGAAATTTTCCTATGCAGAAGAAAAATGCTACTTACCCCCCCCCCTTTTTTTAGTAGTTTACATTTAACACAGTACTCTACTGTATTTGGTTTTTTTGGTCTCTGCTACTGCCTGATTCCATACTTCCGGTTCCAAATGAGGTGTGTGGTTGACTGGTTAGTTTGTAACTCTTGGGTTCTACTGTAAATGGAAGTCCCAGCCAAAGAGCTTACAATCTACAAAATTGCACAAGTGTTTGCAGTAGAGTGTAAGCGATTACCTGTAACACTGCTACCAAAATTTCACCTCACTTCCTCAGTAGAACTCAACATGATCATTTTATAACAAAGAATAATATTTTAAAGTAAACAATCTTATGAGAACAGGCCTCAAAAGGATATTTAAAAAATAATTTTCCTCATTCTTGGAAATATTTTTTTGAGAATTAATTTGTCACAAACTATCACTTCATATTTTTTAAAAGATACATGTTTGGGCTTTTCATATACCATACTAAACATACTTCAGAAAATCTTTAATAATAAACTATTGCACTTTACTTTTCTTATACTATTGTACTTGATTAAAATCCTTGCTGATTAAATTGTAATTAGTTGTAAAGAAACTTGCTGACAAAACAGCTTCTGCTATGTTAACTGTTTTTAAAACCAATTTCTCCCTGTGTCATACATACAAATGGTTTATTCAATACAGACGTTGCATTATTTGAACAAAAAAATTATACACGGCACAATCCAATTAGTGTCACCACTATGCACAAGCTCCTTCAAAAAAAATAGTCCTTTGTAAAGTTGCCGCCCTTGACATATAGGAGGCTTGTTTTCTAAGCTAGCTGTTCAAGAAGACTCAAGTAAAGAAAAGCTGTAGATCATTCTTCAGAAAGACAACGTACTGCAAGAGCTAGTGATGGTACAAACCGTAATTTTTATTCTAATTTTGGATTTTCACTGTTCCTCATGAAGCCTGTATTAGTAAAGTGCAATGGCTTGAAAAAGGTTTCAGTGATATCAGAATTCATGCCTCTTTGGAGGAAAGGGAATCTCAGATGGAACATTCTTGGTCCCCGGAGGACAGGGGGGACATTTTGCACTATTCTCTGGTTCCCCACAGAAGTTGCCTGTAAAGTGTTGAAATGTTGACGGGTCTGTTTACCATTTTGGGCAAGTAACAGTTCAGTAAATTTGTCAGCTATCCAGGAGGATCACTGAACTATAATGGTGATAAAACGGCAATCCAGAAAGAGGTGATAAGGGGAGAGATCACAGATCCTTATTTGGATTGTCTCCCATCTCATGGCCTTTAGACTGAGTTGTCTGGGACACGTGGGGAACCCTATGCTTATATGCATAACCATGACCAAGCAGCAATAGTGGGTTACAGCCAACTTAAAACTCATATTTCTCTTTGAAAATGCACACTGCTGCATATGTCTTTAGGCATTCAGCTTATTACCAGGGATCCTCAGCCACCAAAAGGAAACAGAGTTTTCCTTTCATTCACTACTGTACAGCCAGACTAAAGGCTCCCCATGACCCAGGCTACTGCTGTCTCTTCTCTAACTCTATTAAAATATAGGATAAACTCATTTTAAACCCATAAGATACAAGATATTTCAGCCAAAAATGTCAAACTCTGGCATCCAAATATGGATTTTTGGTGCCTAAATTTAGGCACCCAAATTTGAAATTTTTGACCAACAAGAGCATCTGTATGGAATAAATACACTGTATTTCAATAAAAATGTAAATGTTAAATAATGCAGCAAATTTTGTTCAGTTCTAATACGATAACTCACTTAAGCACCAGCCTGTGGTTGGGTTTTTTGTTTGTTTGTTTGTTTTAAAAGCACCATGAGAATTATGGCTGCTATACAGACTTCCTTATTCTCTCTGACAAAAAGTTCCATAAATATTTTCAGTTCAAGGCACATAACCTACTCAATAACTGGAAAAAGTTTATTTAGGAAAAAAAAAAACATATAGCCTACATCCAAAATTACTGTCTATCAGCAGAACCATAAAAGGGAGCAAGACAGAAGCAGAATGTGTAACAGCTGGTCTCTTTCAACTTTTTATAATTTTTTTACAACTCTTTTATGGTGAATTTTTTAGTGCCCAGAAATATAACAGGCCTGGACTAGAAAGAGGCATACTGCAGTCTCTCATACAATTCTACCAATTAGAGATGGGTCTCCTCCTTGAGAACTACCATCAGTCCTAACACACAGAGGGGCAGGTTATGTACTTTGATTACCCAACTACCTTCACAACTGTATAGAAAATTTATGAAGTACTGGCCCAATCCTGAAAAGCATTTAAGCACATACTTCACTTTAAATTTGTAACTAATCGTACTGAAGTCAATGAGATCCAGCATGGACCAGATAAGGCACTGATCTAAGTTCTTAGTTCTATGCCTGGTTATGCTGGTGACCTTGGACAAATCACTTCACATTTCTGTGCCTCTGTTTCGCCGATTGCTCTTCAGCTATTTATTTTGTAAGCTCTTTGGAGCATACTATGTGCTTGTACAGTGCCTAGCAAAATAGAATCCTAATCTAGAAATATCTAGAAGCTACTATAATACAAACAATACTTGGACTATTCTTGTACTTGAAGTTAAACTTGTGCTTAAATACATTGCAGGAGGGGCCTATCTGATTTCCAAAGGAAGAGTCTTCAAAATCAAGGTGCTACCCCTTGGAAATAATTACCATAACACTGAGTAACCAACAGTGTGACATTAAGCTTGAGAGTAGCAACTTTTAGAGGCTGTTCTGGTGGAAGAAATCAAGTTAGCCTTCTTGTGTACTGCATACCTGCAGGTACACAGGTTTAGGTTGTGACATTTATACCAGAGTTCTGTTTAGGGGTAGGCAGAGTCACCTGGCCTCCAGAAGAGTGACAGAGAGATTGTCTGTTAGGTGGAGGGTGGGAGAGGTATGTTAGAGTGAGAATTCTGCTCCAATGATTATCTCTAGCGTATTTACCCAACATCAGTGCTTGTGTTGAAATTTTTAGACATCATAACTCAACAATTAATTTGCAGTGGCTGACTCATGAATCGTCAACTACACTTTTTAATCACACTGGCAATATTTTCATAGAAACTGTGTTTATGCAGTGATATGTTCCAACAGGAAAACATTTTATTTGTAACATCACACAATTTTTTTCCATAGCAACTCAATGGTCACAGGTAATGTCATTGGCACATTACAAGAGGAATATGAATACAGATTGTAACAATGAGGCAGAGTGGTCAAGTGGACAGGGAACTCAGCTGGGAGTCTGAAGACCTGGGGTAAAATCCTGGCCACACTGAAGTCAATGGGAGATTTACCATTGACTTCAATGGTGCGAGGATTTCACCCTTGAGTTCTATGCTTTCAATTCATCCCAGTGACTAAAACAGTTTATTTTGCCTAAGCATATCTGCAAAAATAATAATAAATAATAAGCCTTAAAAACTAAACTTAATAAGAGAACTTGAAATGATGCATAGATTTTAAGGCCAGAAGAACCCATTTTGATTGTGTAGTCTAACCTTCCTTTGTGAACTCTGTTTTTAAGGGGGTGGGGAGTATATTTTCCATGCAAGAGAATAACTACAGAAGATAGGTGAGCTATTGAGTATAGGTAGAAGTCAAACCTAACTTACTATAGAACAGGAGCCTCCCTTCTAGGAACTCAATCACAGACTGCACTTCTGTTTTTGAAACACCTGCACAGTATGCTATTGCTTTCCAGACTGATCTAACGGGAAATGATACCCATCAATCCCAATAACATCACTAGGAACTGTGAGTGCATGCGTCTGCTCAAGATCAGGCCCTTAACATGCAAAGATTTATCTGTAACAACTCACACAATGTAGATCTTTACAAGTTCTCCTCTAGTTATAAAAATGTCTTCTGCTATAGGTTGAAGCTTGGCCTACTAGTCTTTACCAAAACTGTGTTAACAAGCACAGAGAAATAGAACTTCCATTAGGTTTTCCAAAAATCTTACAGGTCAAGAAGTTAGTTACTTCTAATGTTCGTGGGATATGTGCACTAATCTCCTTTCCTGCCTGCAATAAAAATTTATTCAGTATCTGATTTTAGATGTGAACTTTATGTGCATGTGCACCAACTGAGTTTACACAACAAACTTCAGGTTTTGGAGCTATTCATGATTTTGGATGTAACAAGCACTGTATCAATAAGAAATTACACAGTAGATTGTAGTGGCTCCAACATAAGTACACAATGTGCATAATACAATAAAAATGTTAATGAATAAATACATTTATGTCAAGTAAATGACAAACGTTTTCAAAATTAGTTGGTGTACCAAACAACAATGCATGTTTACTAGGCATTTTAGCATTTCTGAAGCCTTTAACAGCATTCAAAGCTTGACACTCATGTTATCTTCATTCATGTTTTCTTTTAATATTAACGATTAACAAAGTAGCATGCTAATAGCCTCCGTGTTGTATTCAGTGAGAGCATGCGCAATGTGAGAGTCATGTACATTTCCCGGGAAGTCTGTTCTACATCTCCCAGTGAAAGCATATCTGTGTTTTGAATAGCACGGCAGCTCACAAAATAGCACTCTCAAGCTTCAACATTGCAGCAATTGAAATTAGAATTATTAATTGAAGAGGAATAGAAAAGTATACTTGTGATATCCACTTGTCTGTCATTTTTTCATGTGAGTTTCTCCATACTCAGATACTGTTCCATCCATTTATTCTGATCCCAAATTATGTCTCCCCTGAAGTGATCTCTGTGTTTCCTCAAACTTTAACTAGGCATTCGCAAAGGATTCTAGAACTAGAGTTAACATAAGTTATCACATTATGCAGCACCCTTTCTTTCCCCAACATTTCATATAGTACCTCACAAAAGGCCCCAGAGGTTGGGCAAACACAGCACTAGGAAAAACACAGTGTGAAAGGGACCTTTATGTACATGTGAGAGGGCCCAGTGCTAATAGCTCAATGTGCTATTGACACATCCCAGTGCAAACAGCTAAGTCTTTTTCAAAATAGCATGAGTCACAGTGTCATTCTTAACTTCACATTTTCCATCTTTTGGTAATTTGTGAAACAAACTGTCTTGATATTATTTAAAGACATACTTTGTAAATAAATTGACCCACTGGGGAACAACTACTTCTTCTGACTAGCAACATCTGTTGTGAAATCCACAAAACCACAAGAAAGGTGTGAAAAACAAATACAGTAAGCAGGACTGCAACTTCTTTGACAATATCCAAATCAAAATGGTTATTCCCTTTTAAAGTTAGCAGCTGAGGTACATAAACCTCTAGCTAACCCTCCACTTTGTAATAATCCTTTATTTAGCAACTTGATAAAACTGATCTGAAATAATCTGAAAGAATAGAATGAACGAATTATTAGAATAATCTCTTTCTTTCTCCCACAACAGAGATGCACTGTCTGGAAGCATCATTTCCATCAGAACTCTGCTATAACATAACACTGGGAGCAGAAGTCGGTCCAGCCCCTGAAAAACTTCACAAGTGCTGGCCCTGGATAGAAATCTCACTCTGCTACTATGGACTCAAAGAAGCTGTCCATTGTTCCCGACATGTGGGGGAAAAGCAGCGCATCTTAAAGTTATATTTAATAAAAAAACTGCACAAGATCCTTTGCCCAGATGAAAATACTTGGTTCCTTAGTAATTCTCTTGTGACCAATGAAACGCTACAAGCGGTAACATGATGTAGCTGTTCAAAGTGTAACACATTTGTGTTTACAGATGTAAATGCAATATTACAAAGCTGTGCCTTTCAGACTGGGGGCGGGGGGGAACAGAAATATTCTCACAGAGCAAAAATCACAGTGGCTCTCTCCATCAATGCATGCCGAGGGAAAAGGGAGCATTTAAACTTTTAAAGGACATTGTGTCCCATTTTGCAGTTTCGAAATGTAAGTTTTAACCTGCTGGATCCGTACTTAAAATTCCCACCTCCTGAAATGCTCCCCAGCATGCACCAAAATCTAATACATACAGAATAAGCAATATAACAGCAACCTGAAGAAGAACAGAAATGATCACCTTGTTGTAGCTGTAGTAGCCCAAACACTGGGCAAAGTCCAGATTGGAAGGGTCTCCGGGAAGAGAGCTGCCAGCTGCAGCTGGGTAAAATCTTACATCCATGCTGGGGGTGGTTTTGGTCCAAGAAGTGCACTTCGAGAAAAGCGCTGGGAGGTTATAATAGATCCACCTTCAGTGCCCTTCCCTGGATCTGTGCTTCAGGGAAAGGACCAAGTTGCTGGAGCTAGCGAGGGAGCCGACTTTTCCTTTGAGGCGAGGGGGACGAACAAGGGAAGGGACCGAGGGAGGGCAGAGCCAGAGAGAGAAGAAAGAGGCGGTGGGGAAAGTGCAGGTAAACAAGGGAAAGGGAGGAGAGGGGAGCAGCCCAGGTAGGGGTCTCTCTCTGCCGGGGTGGGGGAGGCAGGACGGGCTGGGTTTTTTGTTTGTTTGTTTGTTTGTTTGGAAAAGCTCAGGGCCAAGCCACAGGGTTTGCCTCTGCCTTCAGGAGCAGCTGTACACAAAGAAGCCACGCGCCCGGCACGGAGACGGCAGCGGCTCTCCCCGCTGCGCCCTGCCTGCCCCAGGAGGGTGCTGCTGAGCTCTGCCCGGGGCTCGCTGGCCGGAGGGGGAACAAAGGGCTGCCCCGCTGCCGGGGCGCGGGGGGGGGGGAGGAAACAGGGTCCCGCTCACCCCTCTGCCCGCCGCCAATCCAGCCGCCCCGCGCTTGGCTGCAAGGCAAGCGGGAGAGAAAGAGCTGCCCGGCCCCGCTGTCCGGGAGGGGGGTGAAACCAGGCTGGGGGGGGTGAGGGAGGCTCCCCGGCTACACCGAGCGGAGTTCAAAGTGTTGGAGAAGCAGGGGAGCCGCCGCCGCTGCTACTGGCACCGCTCCCCAGGAGGAATGAATCCGCGAAGCGGGTGGAAACAAGGGACCGGGGGGCCCCTCCCCGCGCCCGCGCTCCCACCCCTCCCACGGCGAGCAGCTGGCGCTCCCTGCGCACCGGCTGCCTGCCAGCGCTCCGACACGCCGAGCCCGGCGCGCGCTCGCCGGGCATGCCCCCCTGCGCACGCCCAGCCGGACTACAGCACACCGCGCGCGCGCGCACCCGGGGGGGAGGGGGGGGCAGGGCAGTGCGCGCGCCCTGGGGGCACACAGCCACCTGCGCCCCCACCGTTCCGTCCAGAGCAGGGACCCAGCCACAGAGTGCACAGCAGACGTGCCCAGAGGACACTGCCCATCGGCACATGCAGTGCATAGGCAGTGCCACGCAAGGTTTGCACAGATCTACGCCCCCCCCCCCCCCCGGTGCACAGAGAATGGAGTGCATGCACATACCCCCCATCCCATCCCACGTGTGGAGCGAATAGAGGAAGCCCGGTGCTCGCACAGTCACATATACACTGTACAGCACACGCCCCATCTGCCCTCACAGTCACAACTACAATGCACAGTGCTTAAAGCTACAGTTGAAGTGTTATATAAATGCCTAAAATGTTAACAATGCGCCCACAAACCCGCAGTGCCCAGGGTGCATGCTGTGAACGCAAAGTGCATAGAGACTGCGCACACACAGCTGCACATGCGAGTGTACATAACCTACTCAACCTAAACATAATGCAAAGTTCATGCAAAGTGTACAATGCATGCATACACACATAGTGAACAGTTTGTACATATATACACACACCTACCCCCTCCCCATTTCTCTGATCCATCCTCCACTTTCTCCATATCTATTCCTCAGTTTCTCTTAATCCACATGCGCATATCTCCCTGCCCCTTTGAGTCCTTCCTGCTCCTCCATTTCCCCCCCTTGTTTTTCCACTTTCATAGTTGCCTCTTATTCATTCATGGCTCTAGGACTCCCTGACTTCAGTTTCCCTAGCAAGATCTACTCCTTCTTTCCTTCCTCCTCAGCACTTTCCATATCTTGTATCTAGAGAAACAAGACCATTATTCACTTGAAAAAATTCTAATAATTTTCTGTAGTATTTCCTTTAGTTTGTTTTCATTCGACAAACTTTCTTTCCTTTTTATTTATTTTTGGTCTTGTTTTGTATTCAAAAGGTATTCCAATAACTGGATGTAACCGGACCTTTCAATTCCTGTCCTATTTTCTTGAAAGATTCTAGGTGAGTAACTTCCACCGCTGCATTTTTTTTAAATTGCAGCTTGTTTTGTAATGTACTTTATTGATTCATAGTGATATCTTGCTAGCTGAACCTGGAAGTAGAAGAAAGAAAAAGATTCTTATAGCATAATATCAGACTAAGGCTTTAAAACATAATAGCCTGCCCACAAAAGCTAGCGCTCTCTCTCTCTCAAATTCTTTGGAAGCCAATGTGAAAGGGAGAACAGTAATCCAAATATGTTTACTCAACCACAGTCACCACATTATTGGATCTGCTGTCACAATAGAGATGTATGGAGGCTTTTGTATCCCAAAAATGTTAGCTGCAGAACTTTTAAACAAGACCCTGTATGGTAGCACTCATATTTCTGTACAGTTGTTGTAGGAGGGGACATGTCTTGTACATCTGCTCATTTTATCCTTCATAAAACCAGATAACAGAAAAATAAAGGGTTCTTGTGATCCCAGACTGTGAAGGAGCCAGGGACCAAGGAAAGATGGATCTCTGGATCCAAAAGAAGGCTGCAGCTCCTCCTCTCCACTTCAGCAGTTAGGAAGCTGAGGCAGCCTCTCTTTTAGCCTAGGTCCACCCTAACACCAAACTGCAAAACCCACCACCCATAGAAACTGGCAAGATGTGTGGCCAAAGGTCCTCATCCTCTTGGGAAGAGAGGATATTCCTATACATTTTGCAGTTCTTGACATGGTATTGTTTTCATAAGGTTTTTAATTTAATTAAAAAATAAGCAGAGGATTTCAGCACAAAATATATGTTATACAGAGGAGTGCCTAGGTCATTTTTAAAACATGGTCATTTTGAAAGGCTCCACAGAAAGAGGTGGCTATAGACTTTAGGGTCCAACAGGCTAGTGTCTAATCTTCTAACTTACAAGAAAATTTAGATAAGTTCAATTTTATTGCACTTTCATGGGTCTGAGGAAATGAGGGAGAGATATCTGTGTGGCTGAGTCCTGAACTACAGCTATAGGAGATATCCATACAACTGGAACCCTGGCCCACCAATTAAAGTCCATTGCACAGTCCAAACTGACAAGCTTCCCCATTATATCATTTCATAACCAAATGTAGGCAGGTCTTATATATGTATGCGTATGTACATGTGTGTGTGAGCAAGAAGATGATCCATTTTTCATTGTATAGGCAGATTGGGCTGTAAACAGTAAATGAAATGACCAGCACCAATCAAAATGTGTCCTAAATTAATTTTTGCACACACCTGAAAGACACACAGGATTTTAAAAAGGGGACATTGTCCCAGTTGTGCTCTTATCAGTTTAATATTGGTTACATCCTGTGGCTCGATTCACTCCTGCTAGCACAGGGAAATCCAAATGACAGCACCCATGATTCCTTCTCATAGAGTCCACGTAAGAGGAAAACTTTTAAGCTCCATCTGGGATGCCGCGGGAATCAGCATGTCACCCCAACAACCTTTCCATAGACTCCCCTCAGCCAGAGCCATCAACATGTTGACTGCAGACATCCCAGTAGAGGGGAGGTAATGGTTGCCTTGAGCTACTGCAACCTCCCAGTTGAAAGACTTCAGTGCTGAGATCCCTGCACCTTATTCTACACTGATCCCAGAGAGGCATGGCATGAGGCAAAAAAAAGTTGTCTAGCCCAAAAACAAGCTTCTGAATCCAAAAATCGAACATGGCATGGAGGTGCATCTTTACTTACCTATTACATGTATAAGTAAGGCCATACACCTTTTATATGAGCACACAAGTGCCTTAACAGAGCAACAAGATATGCTCATCCAAATACTGTAATCAGCTTCTGTTCAGTCAGTGTATGCCAACTTCAAACCTCCAACGAATCAAAACTAACAGCATACTTTGATGCTAGAAGCAAACAATGGTTGAAATGTGCATGGTGTGTATACAGTGCAGTCATAGGCAACATGTACCATGTAGCAAAAATATTTACACTCATGAGACAAATAAGTCATTTGCCAAATGAAAAAAATAGCAGAAGTGCAGAGCCTATTCCAGAATTCATACAGCCCTTCAGAATGTAAAATGTTCTTGGAGATCTCATCTACAAACAACATTGACAGAAAAATGATAGGTAGACAGGGATGGCAACTCAATTTCTAGAGGAGAGAAGAATTTTGAATGAGGCTTAACAAGTGCAAGCACCAAAATCTGTCTATTCACTTGGAGGCTATACTCCTAGAAGACATTTATGCAAGGTAGGAAAAGTCGCTTCTTAGCTGTGACTCCACACATTATTTATGACAAGCAGCTTTTCTGAGAGACTATCACAAATCTGAGGGCAACTCCCTAAGTGCCTTATTCTGCTTTTATACGATTTTTATGAAGCCAGTGTATAGGCATATTTCCACTGAATACAGTGGGACTTGCATAACTAAGGTGAGCATGATTTGTCCCCAGGAGTCTAATTGTGGCGAGAGTTGACTGAAAAATGTCCAATGGAACAGGTCTATTTCAACTAAATTTTTTTTATAAATTATAATACAATATTTTTAAAAAGTGAAAATTACAACAAAATGTTTTGATTTTATTGAAATAAAACATTTCAATTGATTTGAAAGAAAAAAATGTTCAAAAATTTTGTTTCACAGGAAATTTAGAAAATATGGCTTTTTGCACAGAATAAAAATTCCAGTTTTCAATCATTTCTAGTTAGTCACAGGATGTAAGTATGAATTTCTAGTGACAGTGATAATTGATCAAGTGAGAGCAAAGGACCATTTTAAGGTGAAAGGAATGGAAACTAGGATGCATGCTTATTACCTTTCTTTTAGAACAAAGCATTATGTTTGTATGAGATATTGTTCCATGGAGAATTTAACAATTTTGAAAATAAAACAGGTATGTAAGGGGTTTATTTTCTCAACATCTCTTCAAGTTCTTGAGATAAATTGAATAATTCCTGCTACACTTTTAATGGCTACATACACAGCCAAACCATATTGATCTCATTGGTTTATCTAAGGACAGAATGTGGTCCCCAGCATTTCTATCATTTTATATATTTAATCTTAAAGAGGCCCAGTAAATTTCACTCTGGTTATTCACTTTCATATCCTCTAACAGATCCATTACTTTGAAATTCTACTTTCTTTTTTCTTTCAGAGCAGTTGTATTTATGAATTATTGGTCATTTTAAGTGCATGTTCCATTCTTTTCATGGTGTAATAAAGTAAGCATCTTTCTGCAGAAAATGGAATACTCTTGCCAAGGATTTCCTTTGAAACCCACCAGCCTTGAATTTGAAGAAACTTTTTGAAATGTACCCTTTTGGTAGTAGTATAATCTAAATCTAGTAATGCCAACAATTATTAAGTCTGAGGTATCACATAAGATATGACTCTGTTCCATCCTCAGCTAAACTTTCTTCTGAATTGTCATCATCATCACAAATCAATTAGCCATAAAGAACACTCAGACTCCTGGTCTATGGAAAGCACAGAAAATGTATTTAAATGAATCAGTAACAGATATATTACAAAAATATGCACATATAAATTCACTCCCGCCTAAAAAAACGGTATCTTTGACTTAAATCTGTAAACCCTCATGTTCCAAGTCCAGTTGGTTTTGTTACATCGCTGGCAAGTATGTTTTCCATGCAGTAGTAGACGTGGGGAAGCAGTATGTCTAGAATCAGAGAAAAGCACAGAAAATCAGGACTGTTCATCGGCTATATCCGGTGACCTTTTTATTATTCTCTGTGAGACTTTCTACAAGTCATTTAACCTCTGCTCCTCAATTTCTCCTTTTGTAAAATGGATACAATACTGTGAGATGCGAGCATTATCCTTCTTTTTCAATCACAGAAATTGTGATACAGAGGTTAAGGTGACTTAACCAAGGACACAATGAGTTAATAGTGGAGCCAGGATTATAGTAGACCTCAAGAGTTCCTAGTTCTATCCTATGCACAATCCAAAAGAGTAGTCCATGCCACCTGTCTAGCATTTACACACTTACAACCTTAGCCATGGTCAACACTAGGACTTTAGGTCGAATTTAGCAGCATTAAATCGATGTAAACCTGCACCCGTCCACACGATGAAGCCCTTTATTTCGACTTAAAGGGCTCTTAAAATCGATTTCCTTACTCCACCCCTGACAAGTGGATTAGCGCTTAAATTGGCCTTGCCGGCTCGAATTTGGGGTACTGTGGACACAATTCGACGGTATTGGCCTCCGGGAGCTATCCCAGAGTGCTCCATTTTGACCGCTCTGGACAGCACTCTCAACTCAGATGCACTGGCCAGGTAGACAGGAAAAGAACTGCGAACTTTTGAATCTCATTTCCTGTTTGGCCAGCGTGGCAAGCTGCAGGTGACCATGCAGAACTCATCAGCAGAGGTGACCATGATGGAGTCCCAGAATCGCAAAAGAGCTCCAGCATGGACCGAACAGGAGGTATGGGATCTGATCGCTGTATGGGGAGAGGAATCCGTGCTATCAGAACTCCGTTCCAGTTTTCGAAATGCCAAAACCTTTGTCAAAATCTCCCAGGGCATGAAGAACAGAGGCCATAACAGGGACCCGAAGCAGTGCCGCATGAAACTGAAGGAGCTGAGGCAAGCCTACCAGAAAACCAGAGAGGCGAACGGCCGCTCCGGGTCAGAGCCCCAAACATGCCGCTTCTATGATGAGCTGCATGCCATTTTAGGGGGTTCAGCCGCCACTACCCCAGCCGTGTTGTTTGACTCCTTCAATGGAGATGGAGGCAATACGGAAGCAGGTTTTGGGGACGAAGAAGATGATGATGATGATGAGGTTGTAGATAGCTCACAGCAAGCAAGCGGAGAAACCTGTTTTCCCGACAGCCAGGAACTGTTTCTCACCCTGGACCTGGAGCCAGTACCCCCCGAACCCACCCAGTAATCAGAACTTCAATACAGTATTGTGCAAATACAGCAACTTGAATGAACCATTCCACTGGTGATTTCCGTCTGATGTTACAATCACCACACTGGGAGAAGGGAGAGAAAAAAAGAGAGGAAAAATTAGGGTGGGGAAAAGAGGATGAGGAAAGTGAAGAGGAAGGGGAGAAGAAATAGGGCAGAGAGAGTGGTTTTGACTGTAATAAGGCTGTAACTCACAGGAGTGTTGTTAAGAGATGATTTCTTTGCCTCACTCTCATGATATGGGACAGAGTTACAAAAGACTGATACCCCCATCACATGATAGGTGTTATTATCCATTGTTTTTGGCTGTTAGAGAGGCTACTGTTAGACTGACTTACCTCTGATTCTCCATCTTACTTGGAAGAAGATGGCGATTCGGGTGAGTGATCAAGCTCTGATGTTGTCCTTCAAGGGAGGGTATCACAGTCCCATCAACCATCAAACAATTCACAGAGCAGCAAGAGAGGAACAGGGAGTACAAGATGTAAAAAACGGCAAGAGAAGGACAGCACCAAGGTGAGCTACTAACTAACCTGCTTAGGGCCTAAGCCCATTGAAGTCAGTGGAAAGACTCCTTCCTGTTGATTGCAATGGGCTTTGGATCAGACATATAATCTACTTATCAAGAACATAAGGTTGCCACCTCCAAAATGCAGACAACACGGCTATTGGCCTCCCCTCCACCACCAGCCTGACCCTCCCCTTCCCCTCTTAGGTGTCCTACCACCATCAGCCTGACCCTTTTCTGCCCTCCTCATGCAGATGGCTGTGCAGGTGGGGGAGGCTGGGGGTGGTTCAAGGCCTTGCTGCACTCTGAGTCCGAGCCCGTGTCCAACTGGGGATGAAGGTGGCTCTGGTCCCCTGTCAAATACACAAGCAGCCAGCAGGGAAGGTGGCCCCACAACCAACTCCCCACCCCCATTTCTCTTACTGAGTTGGAGGCTACAGAGTCTGGCTGATCCCGGAGCATGCTGGGAAGGAGGGGAAGGCAGCCCAATCCTCCAAGGGAGGCTCAGCTCTGAAAAGGATAAGCTCATGGGAAGTCTCTGCTGAGCATTTCTTCCCTGTCACTCTCAGGGTGGGGGAGCAGGAAAAGGGCAAAAAAAACCCTGGCAGTTCTTCCCCAGCCAGGCCGGTTAAAAACCAGCCAGATGGCAATCTTACCAGAACAACAGCTGAGAATCAATAATATTTTGATTCATCCCATGAAATAACAGTTATCATGCTGACTTTTGAGTTGATATGATTAACAGCATTTTAATTCATCACAGTTTATCTTAATCATGGCCATGCCACTTTCTCATCAGATCTTAGGGTCAGCTGGCACTTCTAAATGAAACTGATGACAGGAAGTAGGCTCCCTCCTTCCAAAACAATGAGTCTGATAAGAGACCATTTTTACCATTAACATGAATTTGAATCAGATATTCATTGATATCGATGCTTCTTCTCAACACAATTGTCCCAGGTACAGTGGGCACCATTAAACACTCAACATTCACCGCCCAGGGTGTTGCAGTAAACATGGTATTTTATTATGGAGGCAGAGTGGCCCAGGAGCCAGGACAGGTGGGTTCTAATCATGGGTTTGTTGCTAGTCTACAGTTTGATCTTGAACAAGTCAGTTAACCTCTATTTGCTTCAGTATCCACATCTGTAAATTGGGACTAATGATACTTACAATCCAGTTGACATCTACGAATGAAAAAGGTCATACAAGAGCCAAGTGTTGTTATTATTATAACACTTTACTTAAAATACACAATATTGTGATACTGTAATTGCTTCAGAGGCAAAAGTGATGTATGTGGTTAGTGGAAATTCCATTTCTTATGGTCTTTGCCAAAATCAGGAAGTGCAGAAGTTTGTGAAACTGGAAAAAAAATCAAAGTTATTGATTGTTTTCAAATTTCTAAAAATGTTTATTTTAATTTTTGTGTGGAAGGATCATGTTTGTTTTTATTTGTCTGAATTATTTCATCATCTCAGCTCACATCTGACATTTCTAACCATGTTAAGGCAGAAAAATATTATTTCAAGTTATTTACCGTCTTTGGAGCACAGACTGCTACTGGTATTTTATAGTAAAAAGTTTCCTACTTCTTTAAAACTCTGTTCCATACACCTTCAAAATTAACCTATCTGTAATATAATAAAGTATAAAATTACTTTTTGGCAGAGTGAATATTCTGTTGCTATTGTCTACATACTGTCTTATGTACGGTACTCTGCCATACCAGCATATATTTTTTGTGGGATAAGGACCACAGGACTGACCTCAGAGCTGAAAACAAAACAACAACAACAAAAATTAGAAACTAATGTAAAAATTAACTTATTCAAGAAAGCAAATGACTGGAATGGCTAATTTGATTATGGTTACTTGGATTAATATTAAAGGTCTCAATAATGTTGTAAAGGCTTTAACTGAAATTAAGGAAGTGTAGCCCAATAGGTAGCCCCTTCTTGAAGGAGGCACATTTTAAAGTGGACAAAATGCTTCTTTTAGAGTCAGTTGGTTTTGTCATGCATATTTTTTCTTCTGCATCAATTAAAAATTAGGGTGTGGGTGTGCTATTCATTTATGTATGCCCAGGTATGGAATATAATCTATATAAATTGTTGAAAGAAAAGAGAGACAGGTCTCTTTAAAAAAAATCTACTTTTTAAAGGAAATTAAATGAGAAATATGTTTATCAAGAGGAACATATATGTTCCTAATAAAGGGCAGACCAAATTCTTCTTGAACTTCTTTAATATTCTACACAAGTTTAAAAAAGGAGTACTTATCATTGGCAGGTACTTTAATTGTACTCTAGAACCAAAAGTTGATTATTGAAAGAATTATTTTACTTAAATTCACTTATAAAGTCTTAGAGACAGCTGGTGAACTTTACATCTGAATTACAAAGTCTACACTTTTTTCTCCTGCCTGCATGAAATATACTCACGTACACTTTCCATTATACATTTTCATGCAATTAGTTGAAAGACACATCACATGGTTTGATCATGTCCCACTCTTACTCATCCTAAGAAACTAGTTTGGTAAACCTACCTTTAATTCAGTTGTATCATGGAGACGTTCTAATGAATTTCCAAGAAATTAAAGACCATTTTGGATCTGCAACACTACCCTTCTACCAACATTTACAGCTCCGATACTATATTTGTCATAAAACTAGTAAACAGCATTTTAAGAGAAAGGTCACTAGCTATACAGGAACTGGTTTAGAATTGTACCATCTCACAAACAGACAAACATTTGAGCAAAATATATAAAGGGGATAGAGGAAGAGATAGAGGAAAAAATCTTAGAGAAATACTCATTAAGGAATGATCGTCTGCCATGTGTACCTGTAATGGAGTCTTAGGTGATTCCTCTCTCAGAAGGTGGGAGGATCTGACCATGCCCAATTATCTATACCGGGTGATTTCAAAACAGGCCCCACTTTCAAGGGGTGGGGCTCTGCCCTTTGTGAGCCTTTTTAAGTCTCTCTGGATGGGGAATCAAAATGAAAGTCACAAATTCTAATGTATTCGGGGATACTTCCACCCTGTGGCCCCAGCAAAGAGGGGAGTGGCAAGTATACAATGTTGCTAACTATCCAGCACCACCTTAGGAGGGCTTGGAAAAAATCCTCTGGAAGGGCCTCTGAGTCAGGCTCAGCCTTTCTGTCTTACCCTGGGAATTTGCTGCACTCTCGTCAGGGTTGGGGTGAAGGTCTCCTGGCTAGGAGTTCCCTCCACAGCTTCAGGAGTCACCGTTGCTGTCTGCTGTTCAGGGCAATCCTGCTCCATACTCTCCCCTGCTTATTGTAGTTTCCTCCCTTTCATTCAAGATTGACAGGCCTGGAGAGATGTGGCTAGCCCTACCACCAGGGCCTCTCTGTCACCTTCCTGGTCCATGTGAGGTCTATGCACGCCTTCACAGTACCATTCTAAAGGAATAATGTTTTATTAAGAGGTTGTATTAATGGTATCTTGCTCCAACACAGTTTAAAAAAAATTATAAAAACCACCAGTGACCAGTGCTCGAGAAGATGTGAAAATATAAGATTTATTCATATCTGGTGAGACTGCCCACAAGCACAATTTTATTGGGGCAGGACTGGAGTAAAATCTAGTCAATAATTGGAAGTGGTCTTCTTAAGGACTCAGTAGTTATCCTTTTAGGTCTCCTAATTAATGACGTAGCCTTCTGAGATTATAAATCTTTAATAACTCCTTTATTAGTAGTAGCATGGTTCTTATTAGCTGGGAATTAGACAAAGAAAACACTTTACTCTGTAAGTACTTGCTACAATTGAGTTTGGGACATAGCATAATGGAGTTATTAGTGCATCAAATTAAAAAGTGAACAAAGTATGCAAAAGCAAATAGCAAGATACCCAGTTTCTTTTTATTGAATTTTCCGATAAGATATATTCATCTGCAAATCTGAAACACTTCTTTTTTTTTTTTTTTTGAGAATTAAATGAGATGTTGCTTGTGAAAATTTCCAGTGAAAAGGACTCTCTAAGATAGCAAGAAATACAGAAGACAAACATGATTCATCCCTCCTTGGAAAAATAAATAAAAAGAAAATAGGACTTAAAACTGTGTTTATAGAATATAACAAAGAAGTGTGCTTCAGCAAAGATTAACTTTATAACTTTTTATAATGGAAAATATCACACTGACTCATGTATTACAGAAATACTGTAAGAACGTGTTGTTTTACTTTATATACCATCTTTTTGTTTTGTGTTTGTATAGTGCCTAGCACAATTGGGTTCTGGTCCATGGCTGGAGCTCCTAGATCAGGGATGGGTAAACTTTTTGGCCCGAGAGCCACATCAGGGTTGCAAAACGGTATGGAAGGCCGGGTAGGGAAGGCTGTGCCTCATCAAGCAGCCTGGCCCCCACCCCCTATCCGCCCCCTCCCTCTTCCCGCCCCCTAACTGCCCCCCTCAGAACCTCTGACCCATCCAACCCGCCCTGCTCCTTGTCCCCTGACCACCCCCTCCTGGGACCCACCTCCCCTAACCGCCCCCCCGGGAACCCACCCCCATCCAACCCCCCCTGCTCCCTGTCCCCTGACTGCCCCGACCCCTATCCACACCCCCATCCCCTGACAGGCCCCCTGTGACTCCCAACCCATCCAACCCCCCCCACTCCTTGTCCCCTGACCGCCCCCTCCCAGGACCCCACTCCCTACCCAATCCCCCCTGCTCTCTGTCTCCTGACTGCCCCCGCAAACCTCCACCCCATCCAACCACCCCCTGTCCCCTGACTGCCCCCCGGGGCCTCCAGCCCCTCAACCAAACCCCCTCCCCCCACCCCCTTACCATGCTGCTCAGAGCGGCAGGACAGGCTTATTGGAAAGCCTGGAAGGTAGGCGGGCACAAGCCATGCTGCCCATGTGGCGGCATAACTATGGGGGAGGGGAGACAGTGGGGGAGGGGCCGGGGCTAGCCTGCCTGGCCGGTAGCTCAGGGCCAGGCAGGACGGTCCCGTGGGCCAGATGTGGCCTGCAGGCCGTAGTTTGCCCACCTCTGTCCTAGGTGCTTCCACAATATAAGTAAGAGATAATAAGACCTAATTTGAAAAATGTTTAAAGTTAAGCATGAGCTTAGGGGTCTTTTAATAGAGAGTGACTTAAGCATGTGCTTAAGTGCTTTTCTGACTTGGGGCCCCATTTCCTAAAAGGGCAATCTAGGGACCCACACAGCACTCGAATATAATCTTTTAAACACATTGTTGTACCTTCAAGAACAAGGCCTGTTTTTTTAAAGAGTAACTTTATTAACTCTAATTCTTACTGATGCTGGAAACCAGATCCCAGCTCATGCCAAGGTCCCCGAGCTCACTGAACACTTACTACTCCTGGGGGAATTCTGCACCACTACACAGTGCAGAATTTGTGCAGAATTAATGATCCCTGCAGAATTCTATTTTTTCCCCGCAGAATTCGTGATTTCAACCAAAATGCTTCCTTTTGGTGGACATCACAAATTTCAGCCCTGTGCATGGCGGGCTCTGGGTGTCTGGGCTGTTAGCCCCACACATGGTGGGGTTGACAGCGGGAGCCCCAGCTTAGTGACATTTCTTGAATCTTTTTCGTTGTCTGTGTTGTTACAGACATACTTACTGACAGGTATATATTACCAAAATAATTGTAACTAGCAGGATTATATTGTGACAAATAAAAATGCAGAATTTTAAAATATTGTGCACAGAATTTTTTACATAAGTAACTTACAAATGTATAGCTGGAAACCGGTCTGGCTCACCTGTGTTAATGTGTGTTAGCATTATCAAAATAGATATTAGAGTCGTAACAATGTATTTAGACTTTATGGAATGCTTGTAGGATGCTGCATGTATTATTTCTACTGTATCCCACATTACAGGGGAAGGCTTCAATGTTTGCTCTGTAACTATAAAAATGTTTATTAAAACTGTAAATTCCCTGTAGTCAGGAGAGAAACATTACCAAGTGTGAAATATTAGTTTACGCCAGGAGGTGTTATCTTTTGCCAGTCAAGTAGGACTGTTGAATCCAAATGTGCCATTATGGAACAAAGAATTGTTGATTTCTCCCTCCCACCTGTCGCAGGTAGGTACACCCCGTCACGGATGCTGGGTCACATATGAGGAGGAGAAAGGGGAAAAAACCTGTATAACAGCTGGTTAGGTCCCTCGTTCGTGACCCTAATTATCAAATGTGGCAGCGGGGCCCTGTGGCCAGAGTCAATAGAGTAACCCACCTCTGTAGGATTGTGTGGCCTATTGGCCCACTGGGGAAGTGGGCGCCACTTGGGGGGGTGACACCCAGGGTAGGGGGACTCGGCCCCTCCCCGCTCCTCAAAGTCCCAGCCCTGGCAGTGGTAGGGGTGCCCACCACCAAGTCAGTGGGGATCCTCCCAAAATGTGCTGACCAGTTCCCCAGTTCACTCCCTGGAGAAGAGTCTTAGTCCCTGGGCTGCTTCCGACCCTTTCCCCCTCGGCGATGCTCCACGGTTCCCCCGGGTCTCTGGGGTCCTCAGGTGGCGTAGCTCCTGCCAGCGCAATCTCTTCTCCAGGCTTGTCAGGCAGTCTGGAGTCCATCTGGAGCGCTGCGTGCCGTGGCTCTGTACTCGGAGCTTGTAGCAGCTCTCTGGAGAGTGCCTGCCGTCTGCATCCTCCCCTTCCAGCAGCCTTCCCAGACTGGATTGGGCTGCTTCACTTTATATTCTGCCTCCAGGCTAAGCATGCCCAGCAGAGTTGGAGGGGTGGGGCTTCCTCAGTCTGCAAAGCTAACCCTTTCGGGGCTGGTGCGGGGCAGGTACACCATGTCATACCACCCACAAAAAGGTTGCCTACAGGCACGCTCATCCCATCAGCTTTTACTTGAGGTAGGGGATAAAATCCCTGACCAGAAGGAATTGAGGTCTCTTTATGCCAGTGGCGGGCAACCTGCAGCCCATCAGGGTATTCTGCTGGCGGGCCGCAAGACAGTTTGTTTACATTGACCGTCCGCAAGCACAGCCACCCGCAGCTCCCAGTGGCTGCGGTTCACTGTTCCCAGCCAATGGGAGCTGCGGGAAGCTGCGCAGGCCACAGGGATGTGCTGGCTGCCGCCTCCCACAGCTCCCATGGGCCAGGAATGGCAAACCGCAGCCACTGGGAGCTGCCTGCCAGCAAATTACCCTGACGGGCCACAGGTTGCCCACCTCTTCTTTATGCTGTCTGAACTCTGAGGGGCAAAGATTCATAGACATAAGCAAGAAATCCCCAAGCTGCTTGGCTTGAGTTAGCCCGAAGGACATAAAAGTTTGCTTATTACAGAAGCTTCTGTTATCTTTTGAACTTAACATTATACCTTATTTGTGTGTATGCTTACCCGCTTTAATCTTGTAAATAGCTCTTATTTCTTTTCTTAATTAAAAAAGCTTTAGTTAGATTATTACAGGATTGGCTACAGGATTGAGATCTGAGTACAACTGATCTGGGGTAAGTGACTGGTCCTTTGGAATACTGTTGTGATTTTTAGTCTTTAGTGTCCATCTATCACAGTGGTTCTTAAACTTTTGTACTGGTGACCCCTTTCACATAGAAAGCCTCTGAGTGCGACCCCTCCTTATAAATTCAAAAACACTTTTAATATATTTAACACCATTATAAATGCTGGAGGCAAAGCGTGTTTTGGGGGTGGAGGCTGACAGCTCACGACCCCCCCATGAAAGAACCTGTTGACCCCCTGAGGAGTCCCGACCCCCAGTTTGAGAACCCCGATCTATCACATAGTCCAACTTGCTGGGTGGCAAGATAGTCTGGAATATTTACGGGGACTGTCTGTGACTCCATGGTAAGACTGTTATAGAGCTTTAGGTGTTCACACTTGTTACTGGGTTACTAATTATAGAACATACCACCAGTTTGGGGTTTCTGCCCTTTGATGGTTGGGAGCCACTCCAGACAGAGTGACACTGATTTTTTCTGCTGCTTCAGAAGGCTGGGTCTTCCACCCTCTGGAGCTGAAGGCAGATTTCACCCAGTGCTCTCAGACTCTGCAAATTCACATTTAGTCAAGCGCCACACTCTGTTCTCAAAGGGCTGCCCCCACTACCACGCACATGTAACACTGAACAATACAGCCAAGAGCAAAAGCAAACCAATTAAATATGTTTTGAAAAATCCTCCAGGTTCACTGCTAAATACAATGCTCTACAATAAAAAACTATTTCAGTGACATTGACTCTTACAGCAGCCTAAGTAATCAACGAAGAATTTTCCATGTGGTTTACACCTTGCCTTTTAAAATGAAGTGACTAAAACGAAAAAAGTGTTTGTTTATCCTGTCTAGGTTGATTTGTAAAACATATTCTTTTCCTTTCTCTTTCCCCAGCCCCTCTTCCTACCTCAGCCTGCCCTCTTCCCACACACAGTTTCCTAAGCTTGCAGAGGGCTTCACCACAGAGCCCAGGGACAGGGAGATGATGCTCCCATTCCTAGTGGAAATTGGATATCCTTGGAAAAAGAGCCCTTTTTTCATCCACTGAGAGTACAATCTGGGACCCAGTTCTGAATGCCATCAACTGCCTCTAAAATCAATGGGAGTTGACAGCCCACAGTATGTCTCAAGAAATGCTCCGTACCTTATGTATAGGTAAGGATTTTATATCTGCAAAAAGCAGCTTCTAATTTAAACATTCACTGCATTTTCATATGCACATGAGCCCATTTAGAGACTGAGCATAGGATAGCTGAACATTTGGCTCAAAACAGATAAACCAGACATTTTAATTTGCCACAAGTTCCCTTTAATTCATTGGCAGTTAATTTCAGAGTAAAAATATATCAATAAGACTTGTTTGTGCCTTTCAGTCACAAGTCCAAGCTTTTTGTTATTATATTATTTTTAGTGCATGCAGTTACTTACCATCAAAAAGATTCTCTGATAAAGTTCTCCTCTCGAGAAATATTCTTTTTGTAGACCCAGCCAGTGGAAAAATAGTATTCATTTGTAATACCCATCGAAGCAGGGCTGGGGAATCAGAATCAGCTGAAAAGAACTTGTTTCATTAATACACACTGTGATTATATTTGAAATGTTAAATTTGATCAAATATCAACACAGCATTCAGAGTGAAATAATCTCTCTTAATTTACATGAACCTGCCTGTGCCAAACAGAAGTGTGTTTGCTTTCAAGCAGGTGCACATCCTGCTATGACTAAATCTCTAACTCATCAAACCACTTTACCAGTGTGGGACGTGCCCTCTTTTCTGGAACAGCTTCAAGCTTTCCCCCCAGCATTTCAGCCACCTGTTTACTGAGTTCATACTCCAAAGGAGATGCATGCAATTAGAAACAAGGAAGTGAAAATAAATGACCTTGTTTGTTATTTATAACAAAGGGACTCAGCAAAATTAATGCAGTGAAGCCTGACCTTCTGACCTGAAAGAAAGAATCACCTCATTCCTTTGTACTAGACTCACAATGCTCCAGCACCAGGCATTGTTTTGCAGCTTTGCCTCTTTTGATGACCTTAAAGGAATATATTCTAAATATTAAATGTTTCACAAGGTAGATTGGGACATTTTCATTAAAAAGCATGTTCAAACAAAGGCAAGTGAGCTGTGATGAAAATTGTGATATTTCCTTGTTTAAAGTGTACAGGTAAATTATGTGTATGTGTTCTCTACTAGTACTATTACAGGTTTTCCCATTGAAAAAATAAATATGCAATGCCAGGTACTAAGAGCTGTGGAATATATCCTTCAGTACTCAGAACTGCTCAAGAAGGAAGTTGTTAAATACACAACTTGGTAAAGAAAACATATTTTTGTGTAAGTTGTTTGCTTCACATGTATCAAATCATCATATGACATGCAATATACCCCTACTACTAATAGTGACAATGGCTTTCTTTTTCATTTGTACTTTTTGTGTTATCTTGTACATTGATTTGAACTAGAAATTCCTTCTTTTTACAAGGCCTATTCTCTGGCATTTAAATGTTTTATTGGGTTATTTTTATGAATTTAAGTGACTTCCAATGTGCACATTGATCCAGAATGGGGTGTCCAGTGGTAATGGAAGGCAAGGTGTTAGAATCTCTTTATGTAATGAGATTGCAGTCTTTTTTTATGGGAGTTCTCACAAAAAGAACATTATGTAATTACAAGGCCAGTTCTAGTTCTTAACTTGTGACTCTCCAAAACAAGGCTGTTACTAGTAAAGTAAGTCAGAATAATTATAGAAAATGAAAGGCTAAAATATTTTGATGTCTCTTACTGCAAGTACCTCCTGCAAAAGGTATTGCTTGGCAAAGCGTTCTCTAAAACTTTCTTTTTTTTTTCACCCAGCTGATGTGGGTTACTGCAGGGCCCTCCACATGTATTAAGGCCTTAGTTCTCCAAGTTTTTTTGCTTGAGTGGACCCCTGTGTCCACTTTACCCCTTTGACTTTAGTGGGGAAAAGGTGTCCACGCTATGTGGAGTAAGTTGCAGGATCAGGGTTACATCTCTCTAGGGTGACCATATGTTCCATTTTGGCTGGGACAGTCCCTTTTTTAAGTCCTGTCCCAGCCATCTCGACTTTTCTGGCAAAAGTGGGTATCTGTCCCGTTTGTTCTTGTCAGTTGGCAAGAGAAAACAGGACAAATGCCCTCTTTTGTCAAAAACCTGGGGTGCAGTGCAGAGAAATGTGTGTGTGGGGGGGGGAGACATGCAGTGATGCCACCCCTACGCAGGGGAGAGGCAGGACTGGGGGCGGGGGAGACGCAGGCAGAGATCGGGTGAGCAGTGACCTAAGCCATGCGTGGGGAGGCAGGCAGGGCTTGGGCAAGCTGCTCATGCCAGCCCTGGGTGGGGGGGGGGGGTAGGTGGTCGGGCCAGCAGCTTGGGCCAGTCCCACACTGTGTCCTGTTTTTCCCTTTGGGAAATATGGGAACCCTACGTCTTGCCATACCACTTAAGGATAGTGGAGTGCGGGTGGAATGTGGATGAAGCTAAAAAGGAGTGCCAGTGAGAGAGCCCCTGCCTAAACCTCAAATAGGTCAGCACACAAGAGATAGCAAAGGTGGGACCCTTATTAACATGGATCTAGTGCTCTTACTGAACCACACAAGTGACATGCAGCGTCTGCAGCTGTTGGAGTAGTGGGGGTGGGGCTCTCTGCCCATCCACCCCTCCCACCCATTCTTCATACTCACAAAGAGAGGGGGGAAATGGCTTTATATGAGTGAAGTGACTTACGCCCCTTGAGAATACAGAGCTGAGTAATGACTTGTTCCTAGGCTAAAAACATTAAGATACTTTAACAAAGAAAAACCTGAAGATGCATTTTACAGTAAAAGATTGAGCTGAACTTGAGCTGTTTTGCTGAATCAGAGCCTGAAACAAATATTTTATTTTGAATAATTTTTGGATCGAGTCACAAGTTGTACATTGTTAAATTCAGAATTGGTGTTGTGCAGGATTCTTTGATTTCTGTTCCTTTACTGGGTGAGTATAGCTAACTGGGTGCTATTACAAATTGTCAAGTTTACAAGTTCAGAATTTATTCTATGTGAATTTGAAGTAGGGATTTACAATGAGCCTAAGAGAATTAGATACACAAGTCCAATTCAAATTCAATAGGAGTCAGAGGCCTAACTCCCCTAGGCTCCTGTGAAAATCCAACCTTGCTGCATAGAAAAATGTTAGTGGTCTGGCTGGATTTAATTTAAATATTCAAAAAAGTCTGGTTCCTCGTGCTAGAACAGGAAGAAGCATGTTGTTACATAGCCAGATATTCCACAGGCATACAGTGACCCTCTGGCTGCATAACCCTCTCAGTTCTGAGCTTGAAAGTTCCACACCCATATCAACTATTGACTTTGAAGTGCACCATTAAAAGGGAACAGTGCTGTCCAAATTGCTGTCCTTGGTGAGAAATGAAACCAAAGTTCCCTTCATTCCAACTCCAATTCCCATCCAATGGGAACAGAAAGAATCCCCTGAGACGTTTTGAAAAGAATAGAGGATAATGCTGGTGTCCTGGCTAACATTCCCTATCTCAGTAAGACATCTTCTAATGGCCCAGGCTGCGCGTGAGCTATTGCTGAGCACATAATGACTTTGCAATGAACCACTAAGCCAGTCATTGCTCTGTACTGAACAGCCACAACTGTAACTCACTGCTTCATAAAGTGTTTTGCCATTCCTTGAGTGTGAAAGGTGTGTGACAGGGTCAGGCCAGATGGCTACAGGAGAGTGATAGAAGGCAGATATATTAGCCCCAGGTTAAGTAGGTCCCTTTTCCCTGGGTAAGGTAACAGGGAAGGTTCCAGAACAATCAGGAACTTTCTGGAAACAATTAAGGCAGACAGGCTGATTAGAACACATGCAGCCAATCAAGAAGCTGCCAGAATCAATTAAGACAGGCAGGCTAATCAGGGCACCTGGGTTTAAAAAGGAGCTCACTTCAGTTTGTGGTGTGCGTGCGAAGAGGTGGGAGCAAGAGGTACAAAAAGTTGAGAGTGAGAAGGCATACTACTGGAAGACTGAGAAGTACAAGCATTATCAGTCATCAGGAGGCAGGTCTTGTGGTGAGAATAAAGAAGGTGATGGGAGGAGGCCATGGGGAAGTAGCCCGGGGAGTTGTAGCAGTCACACAGCTGTTACAGGAGCCACTGTAGCCAGCTGCAATCCACAGGGCCCTGGGCTGGAACCCGGAGTAGAGGGCGGGCCCGGGTTTCCCCCATCCCTCCATCCCCCCCAACTCCCTACTTGATACCGGAGGAGTTGATCTGGACTGTGGGTTCACGAAAACGGCCAAACTAAGGGCTGCCGTGAATCTCCGAGGTGAGCAAATCCGCCAATAAGCACAAGACCCACCAAGGTAGAGGAGGAACTTTGTCATAGGTGCTTTACAAAAATCGAGCTCTATTCTACTCTATAGATTAAAAAAAACCCTTTATATTATACTCTGACTTGTAATGCTCTCTTGTTCTCTGCAACCTTTGAGATAAGGCTTCTATGACAATTATTTATTCTTTCTGAGTATTAGCAATTGTTATAGCAAAATCAATTGTTATAGAAAATTCACTACATACATTGGAGCTGTGGTGGTCCCTTTGACAGAGAAACCAATGTGGATCTGTTGAGCAAAGAGGGTCCACACCAGGGATGGGTATCACTATATAGTGCAGACAACTACATGGGGACAGATGGGACCATGGCAAAAGATCCATTTCTTTCCTTCTGTGGTGTGATAGCACACTAGAACTAACTCAGCCATTAGCCTAAAATGGACTTTGCAGAGTGTCCGTAGCAATGATCCACAAATTGGAGGGAGAAATCCTCACACCGTCTCCTTCAGAGATATCCAGTGTACAGCTTGCTACTCAGGTGGGCTCTGGGTCCCTGGATTTGAACCAATATGGGATCCTCATTGTTTTGCAAGTATCAGGAGGGAAGGAGACCATTTATTTGAGTGAATATATTGAAGCAGATCCTCATCAAGGAACGTTCCTGATATGGTTTTAGGTCTATGGGTTGTTGTTTTTTAGGGCAACAAATTCATTTCATTTTATAAAGCATAGATACTGGAAGCACTCATCCATAGCTTTGGGTGTCCCTTCCAATATTTCAAACACAGAACAATCAATAATTGCTCTGAGCTGCGTAATCTACTGCTGATCATCTGTACATTTATAATTCACTCTCACTCTATAACTTGGTTTTGCTGCATTAACAAACAACTCCTCTCCCCGCTCCCCACCAGCCCTCATCTTGTCCCCTGCTCAAAAGCCTGAGAAATAAGTGATCTGAGTTCTGGCAGACCACGAAGGCCTCTGCTGACAGCTCTCTCTTTTCTATATTGAGGGCACTCCAGCTTGAGTACCTCCACTGATTCTAGTTGAGGAGTATGGTACATGGAGAGAGGTAGTCTTGCAGGTAACCTGGATCCAACTAATTTAGGGCTTTACAGGTCACACATAGTGTCATGAATTCTACCAGGAAGTGCACAGTGGGACTTGGTCTGAAGTAGTGGTGGTATGGGTTCTCACTGGAAAGGCTGATATTAGCAAGCAGGCCACATTCCTAATTAATCTCAGCTTCTGAATGATCTCACATTATAGCTTCAAGTAGAGTACGTTACAGTAGTCTTTAATTATGGTACCTAAGGGAACCCTTCCAATTCTGTGGTTAGGACAAGGAGTTTGTTTGCCTTCTGTCCTGGAATGAAATGTGTCACTCTCTTTTTTGTTCCAACTATTTTAGTACTTCTTTTTCACTAAGAACTATTCTACAGGAGAGAATGATGGGTAAGTATTCAGAAAAATTCCTGTTGAAGGTCTCAGGCAGGCATACTTTGATGAAACCCATCCATTAAAACACTTTCAGCCTTTTCTGTAGAGTTAAAATAAGTATATTCCTTTGAATATACTACATTTTATTTTGCATAAGTGTTTATCATCTGTATGACTGTGCAGTCAGTTTTTTAAACCAAAACCTTTATGACCCAGACATCACAGAATCCCGTCATGTATCAGCTGCATACACAATACATAAGATGAGCGCTCATTCAGACAGGTTAAAAAACACAAACATTTTTCTGAAGATTTTCCTTACACTCTCTCTTTATGTATACTGTACTATTATTTTGGACTGCACTGTCCAGGGAGTCTCTCAGGAAAAATCTTATATAAGTAGTTATGGTAAAATATAAGAAATTTTATGATGGATGAGTTACAAGAAACCTGTCTAGATCTATGTCCATTCTCTGAGTTAGCATTTCTGTTCCAGAATATATTTTCCCCTTCAGATATAGTAGTTATTACCTAAGGCCAAAAAAAGCCCAAAAAACCAACCAAACAAAAAAGACTGTATGAACAATGATGTGCCTAATTTGTGCATGGGTTTAATTTACTTTTTTGCATGTGCAAATATTCCACTTTAATCACATTTTCAAAAAATCTTAAATCCAGAATTGTAAATACTGTTTAGATTTGTTGTTCCTATTGATGCCTTTGGTGGTATATTTCATACACTGGCCTGTTTCCTCAGTCTGTAAAGAAATTCTGACTAAATATTTTTGTTGGACAATTCTCCAACGTTCATGATTCTTTGTTCTTGTATCTGGGAGTAGCTCAACCAGCCTTGTAGCTTTTATCCTATCTAGTCCCTTCAGAATTATCTCTAACCCAGTGAGAGGGCCTCTTAATTTCCTCTTTTCTAAAGAATACAGACCTAGTTTCTCTAACCTTCATATATAAATAAGGTCCTCTGTCCCCCTTTCAGTCTGGCTGCATTGTATTGCACTCTCTGTTTGTATGATATCTTTTTTATAATTAGTTTGCAATTTTGGTTACCCTGTCTTTCATGCACTGCCAAAATAATGTAATCGCTCACTGATACCATACTATTTGATGCCTTTGTATGCACGGCTCAGAATTGTTTGTATTTATTTCATTAAGTGCACATTTGTATCCTCTGCTATCCTCCAATCTTTCTTTTGCCCATTGTGGCTTTTAAATGGATATCTAACATTCCTTCTGGCTGGTTCCCAAGCAGGACTTTCCTGAGGTTTCTCTATTCTCTTTCCGATTTGGGTTCACAATGTCTTCTATAATGCTGAAGCCAATATCACAACTTCTGAAATTTGCCTTGGGGTGAGTAATGTGCTCTGTTTGCACTCTGCATACCAGCTCTGCTCGGTGGGCTATTCAGGCAGTGGGGCTATGGACTCACCTCCTCCTCCTCCACCTCTGCCCCCTTTTGGTAGCTTGGTTTCTGGGATAGAGCAGAAGTGAGCAGATGGAGCAGAAGGACCTTGAAGGCTGCCATGTGCAAAAATTGGCTGTTCTGTCAGCCATGAACCATCACAATCTGGAATATTTTGCACGGATTAATGAGAGGCTGGGGTTAAAAGCGCTTGACTGCACTTCAGTCCATCAAGTATTTATAACCAGTCTCTATTTCCAACACTAATAATCTAATTGTCTCCTTCTCTTAGCATGCCAGGATGGTTCTTCTGAAGTCTTGAACTTTTTTAGTTTCCTGGAGTATGTACTAATTCCCTATTCTGTTTCCATGTTCCATCTATGTCTCTTTTGGTCTTCTATTACCCCAGCCTTCTTTGTGAGAACTGAGTCCAAGTATTTGTTTAATATTTTAGAAACACATGCCTCTTCTGTCAACAGCTTACCTTTGCTATGTCTGAAGCACCACTGCCTCTTCCAGTGACCTCTTGTTCCTTTTTACTTGGAAGACGTCTTGGCCCCTTATGGAATCTTCCCATTTTGTCATCCCTCCTCCGCCCCTTCCTCCCACCACACACACTTTGTTCTGTAATCTTTCTGGTCCTCTTCTCTCCTGTCCCATGACTATCTTACTATTAATTGATATTTTCTGGTTGGCAGGCATAATCGTCAACCTACAATCATTTTTTTCCCCTTCACATCCTTTTCCATTCAATGATATCCATCCCTTCCAAATAGGTTGAGTTAGTTTATAATTAAAACACAAATAAGATGAAAATTAACCTGCTTTATTGCCCCGACTATTAAGATGTTCTCCCATGCCTACATCTCCATTCCTGTTATCTTTGTGACTCAGAACTAGGCTGAGGATTGTTCCTTTTAAGTTCCATCCTTTTATACTGTGTAAAGAAGCAATATGATAGTGTTCGGTAAGTGATTTGTGCTATACGCCCAGACTGAATTAAAGCTAGATGGAGTAGAAACTCAGGTATGCCTTGTGTTTAAAGGTCTCTGTGTGAAAGGAAAAAAAATCTATAATGCTATCCCCAGGATTTCAGGCAGTGAGATTCCCAATCTGAAAGAGCGGGAATAAAGAGCCTGAAAAACATATACATCACTAGCCAATCAATTGAAAATATGGTAAATGGAAAACAGAAAACTGCCCGAGTTTGCCTTGTGGGCTGATAGCCCTGGCTTTGTATGAAGAGAGAGCATTTATGATTCACTTTTTACTAGGGACAGACAAATTCATTCTTCCAAAGGTGCAGCACAATATGGCAAAGTTCAAAATCGTGGGAAGTAAAAACCCACAGCTACTCAATGGGCAAGTTGGCTGGGCAATCGTGAATGCCATGGCACTTCACCAACATACAGTACCACTGCATGAAATGCAAAAGCCGCTGAAACCTACCAAGCTGTATTACAAAAGTGAAACTCACTTTGATCAGTTGTGACTTTTGCTAAGATTCAGCAAGTCGTAGGTTGGGCGTAACAGTAGGCAATTTTCACTGGGTCTAGCATGCCTACAGTCTTCCCCCCTTCGAAGGCCCTGGTGTTCTCCTTACTTTGTGCTATTATCTGGGGAAGGGGCTATACACCCCTACCTAGTGGCTCTTGTATGATCTACTTCGAGACATCTGAGCCCCACATCATGATAAACTGGCCCTGGACAGGTGCCAGATGAAATCAGTGCAATCTTGCAGAGGTGGGTGAGGAGCTTATCTTTCCAAACCCAAATACTGTAGATGGAGTTAAAAAAAAATCTTATTTACAGGGAGGGAGTGGGCCCACTGTCCACCCTTAAAAATCAAGAAGGGGGCAGGGCTTGAGCTCTGCTTCGAAGAGGAATTGAGGTTCTGAAGCCGGCACGAGTCCAGAGATAGGTGAGTTTCATTGCTTTTATTGAAACCCAGGAGGGTCTGCACAATTTTGCAGAAAGCCTTTTGGGGTCATGCAAACCCCAGAGTCAAAGCTAAACCTCAGGTCACACGTGAAATGGCCTAATGAACCAGAAGAAACAAACACTTCCCTGTCTACTGGGTTCTGATTATGATTCTTCTTCTACTGCCTATTAGGCTCCAACTCCCCAATTCCTCTCCCAAACAGCCAGGCAATGTCCTAGGGATCTCCTCAGAGGCTGGGCGAGAAGGCATTTCCCCCTGCAGAGCCAAGAGCTGCAGCAGAGCTATTCAAAGCTGATATGCCAGCATCCCGGCTGAAGTTGCCTCTTCTCCATATGTACTCCAGCCCACCCTTCCATGTGGGGAACGGCTGACGGAATTGCACCACAAGAGACCCACATACCTGCCCCTGCTCTGCCCCGGGAGCCCCCATGTCCAAGCTCCCTACATCCTGCCTAACTTGCAGAAGAGTGCCAGAATTCGGAGTACGTGGGAATTATTAAAAAATGAACCATGTAGTGCCTCCACCTGTTCCTACCCTATCACATTTATTGGCATTCAGTCTGCTTCTGCATTTCTGGTCTGTAACTGGATCCTGAGGGCCCACACCTGTGACAATGAAATGGTCTCACACGGATGGCTCAAGGCATGCAAGGATCAACTATTCAAGGATCACACAAAGAGAACGCAAGGACCACACCCAGTTTAGAATATTTGCATATTCCTGCAAAATCCTTACAATAGGAACTAATGGATATGCTTGTAACCTTGCATTTGGAATGTGCACACCTCAACCATCAGAAAACCCAGTGAGCCAGAATTTTTGCTGCCCTGCACCCCGTGCAAAGTGAGTGCAAAAATGCGTGTAAGTCATTCCCATTCTGATTTAGTAGCATTTTACACCTACTTTGCACCGGCATGTATAACAAGGCAACATGCTGGACAGTGGAGATTCAAGTTCGTTATATGGTATTTGTGGTAGAAGGTGTGTAGCAAATATTTGTGGACTGAGAACTATGGCAAGCCAAAAAGGATGGCCAAAAAAGGCAATTTAGCCACAGCCTAGGGTTGCCAGGTGTCCGGTTTTCAACTGGAATGCCCAGTCGAAAAGGGACACTGCAGGTTCCAGTCAGCACTGCTGACCGGGCGGTTAAAAGTCCAGTCAGCAGTGCAGCGGGTGCCTGGGGCTAAGGCTGCCCCTACCTCCAGCACCATCTCTGTAGCTCCCACTGGCTGGGAACCACAACCAATGGGAGTTGCGTGGGTGGTGCTTCTGGGTGCGAGGGCAGTGTGCAGAGCCTCCCCGGGAGATGCAGTAAGTGCCGCTGGGACACTGCACATCGAACCCCATCCCGCACTCCAAATCCCTTGGCCCCAACCCGGAACCCCCTCCTACACCCCAAACTCCTCATCCCCAGTCCCACCCCAGAGCCTGCCCCCCCAACTGGAGTCCTCACCCTTCACACCCCAATCCCTTGCCCTAGCCCAGAGCCCTCTCCCGCACCCCAAATCCCTCCTCCTTGGCCCCACCCCAGAGGCTGCACCCCCAGCCATAGCCACCCCCTCTCCCACCCCAACCCCTTGCCCCAGCCCAGTGAAAGTGAGCGAGAGTGGGTGTCATAAATATAAAGGGAAGGGTAAACCCCTTTGAAATCCCTCCTGGCCAGGGGAAAGCTCCTCTCACCTGTAAAGGGTTAAGAAGCTAAAGGTAACCTCGCTGGCACCTGACCAAAATGACCAATGAGGAGACAAGATACTTTCAAAAGCTGGGAGAGAAACAAAGGGTCTGTCTATATGCTGGGTTTCTGCCGGGGATAGACCAGGAATGGAGTCTTAGAACTTTTAGTAAGTAATCTAGCTAGGTATGTGTTAGATTATGATTTCTTTAAATGGCTGAGAAAAGAATTGTGCTGAATAGAATAACTATTTCTGTCTGTGTATCTTTTTTGTAACTTAAGGTTTTGCCTAGAGGGGTTCTCTATGTTTTTGAATCTAATTACCCTGTAAGATATCTACCATCCTGATTTTACAGGGGGGATTTCTTTATTTCTATTTACTTCTATTTTTATTAAAAGTCTTCTTGTAAGAAAACTGAATGCTTTTTCATTGTTCTCAGATCCAAGGGTTTGGGTCTGTGATCACCTATGCAAATTGGTGAGGCTTTTTATCCAACATTTCCCAGGAAAGGGGGGGGTGCAAGTGTTGGGAGGATTGTTCATTGTTCTTAAGATCCAAGGGTCTGGGTCTGTAGTCACCTAGGCAAATTGGTGAGGCTTTTTACCAAACCTTGTCCAGGAAGTGGGGTGCAAGGTTTTGGGAAGTATTTTGGGGGGAAAGACGTGTCCAAACAGCTCTTCCCCAGTAACCAGTATTAGTTTGGTGGTGGTAGCGGCCAATCCAAGGACGACGGGTGGAATATTTTGTACCTTGGAGAAGTTTTGACCTAAGCTGGTAAAGATAAGCTTAGGAGGTTTTTCATGCAGGTCCCCACATCTGTACCCTAGAGTTCAGAGTGGGGGAGGAACCTTGACAGTGGGGAAGAGCGAGCAATGAAGGGAGGCAGGACGCAGCGAGCGGAGTGCAGGGCCTCAGAGAAGCGGGGCAGTGCAGAGGGATTCAGGTTTCTGCGAGTGGAAAGTTGGCACCCCTACCACAGCTTGTTGTAATGGGGCAGTGAGGAGCCCAATTGGGGAAAAAATGGGATGTGTTTTGCTTCCAAGAGGAGCAATGCCCCTTGGGAACTGCCCAGTGGTGAGCAGGACCAGAGAGAATGCTGTGTGGCCCCTCTTAAAGGTGTGTAACACACTCCAACTCTCCCCTGCCCTTCCCAACCCTCTTTCAGGCCTCCCTCAGTAGTATCTCAGTAGCAGCCTAAAATACAGTCACTACTAACTGTAGCTTCCCAGTGTATCTGAAGAGTTCCACTTCCTTAAGATTTCAAAGCCAACAGCACATCTCTTTCTCTCTCATTTGAAAAGTCTTAATAGCAAAAGGGAAAAGATGTGAGGGTAAAGTGACAATAAAACACGATGCAAGGTCAGTCAGTCATAGCTAGTAAATCTCTCACCAAAAAAACCCAGCAAAAGACAAAAAAGAAGCTCACATATGCAGTCTGTCTTGTTGCATATGCACTGAATATTAAAGCTAAAGCCACGTAATCTACATATATAAATCTCCTATGATTTTATTACAAAAATGCATTTTTCTTTGGGGCTTCTTGCAATAGACAGCCACTTCGCTTCTCTATATAGTCAAGGCTACCTACAGAAAACTAAATAATTTAGAGGTACACTCCTCTAAACACCAAGGGCCTGATTCTGCAATCTCTTACTCGTGTGATTCGTCCACAGTGGGACTGCTTGCACATACAAGGACTACACACATGAGGATTCCAAGATTAGCCCTTGAAATGATTAGAATCCTGTTCTTTAGAACTTTCTTCTCAAACAGATTGACCTTATGTTGCAAACACACAACCTAACTCAGTTTCTTTCTGTGCAAAAGACACCTCCGGGCATAAACACAGAAAGGCAAATATTAAGTGAGGTGACTGAAACACCTGCACATGCAAACTCACCCAGCCTTTGTCAGTAAATAAACAAAGTTAAATGTTTGCTGAGTTTTAAAACCAATCACATTTCACACTGCTGTTCCACTTCATTCCAAGGGCCCAATCCTGAGAGGCACGAAGGGAAGTGAATTTACTGAGTATTGGGGGAACACACCAGGACTCAGAATTGGGCCCCAATATCGCAGGACCTAACTTCAGTCAGTACATTCTGCGTCCTAGTTCTACGACAAGTACAGGCAGAAACAGGAAGTAGCGGGGGTGAAGGGAGGAGCCATTATTGCTAGTCATGTCAACAGAATACGCACAAATAGTTCTGTGACTGTTTGATGAATCATTCAATTACATTTAGCAATCTAAAGAAATAAGATTGTGGCAACAGTGCTTATAACTCAGTCCCTAATAATTTCCTGCTGTGATGACTGGGATAAGAGTTCCTTTATGGCTAAAGTAGGGGCAAGATATTCTCTAAAGCTCAGAAGATAAGTTGAGAGTTTCAAAGCAGTCTCGGGGATTTGGACACATCTTCCATTAATATTTGTCTAAATACTAATATGTCTATTAATCTTCAAAACTCAACCATTCCCTTCCCCCCTTTTTTTTAAGTTTGTGACTTGTCCTCTGGAGGTGTGCAGTTGAGGCCATGTTACTTGATTTCAGAGATGTTTTGTAAAGCCCAGGCCCAGATAGCTATACACCAAAGCGAGGCACATAAATGTTGTGTGACTAGCGCCCTAATTCATTGCAAAGGGGATTCATATACTTGCACAGTGAAAAGCTCAGATTAGGCACACAACATAATTTCCATTATGTTAATGTTGCTTTAAAATATATTGCACAGAGTGCTGCAACAATCAAATTATCAATTATAATGTCTACTCAGAGTAGAAAAGTGTTGCAAACAGAGGGCTGATTACTGCTTCAGTACTTCCAATCTGCATACTCATTGTTTAGTACAGGGAAAACAAATTATCTTGTGCTGGCCCTAGTTCAAATTTAATTAAATGAGTGCAAAGCAATTATAATAAAGTACAATAGTGTAGTAATGAAAGGAAAATAACTCATTAACCTATTAATCTTTATTTATGTTCCTCTCAAATAAGTATGTAATTTCTTTATCACCACATCCCATAAGAAATAGCAGGCTCTTGTGCTCATGGCCTGTTTTTTAGTGGGGTTTATTTTACTAAAAGATCATTGTATGACTTCACTGTTACTATTTATATAGATTTTATTTAGTGCCTCTGATTTTTCCCCTCCCTTTTTGAGCCACTTTCCCACATATCTATGTGATGTAGATTAGAAACCTATTCTCACTTTTTTTTTCTTAACATTTGTCAGTTCTAAAAGGTAAACCTCTCTATGAGCATTGGTATGCTTTTGTCATAGCATAAGGGAAAGAGCCCTCCCAGAACATCTGCTGTGTAAGATAGTGTTATATTAAAACATAGGATGAAAGCATATTATTTTTAAGAGGACTTGACACAGCTATCTCTTTCTAATCTTCATAAACTGAATGGGTATAACAACAAAACGCAGCTCTCTCAAGTGTGCTTTTTAGGATCCTCACTGCAAGTTTTTAACCAGATTGTTTTGTTTGTTTCATTATTCTTATGAAAAAAGAGTCATTCTCAAATTTAAAAGGGAATTTTTTTTAAATTGATGAAACACTGTAGCATGGTAAACATTTATTTTAATGGCGCCCACAATATGGTATGAGTTATTACCTATCTTCACATTGTTGGTTTTGTTTTCTATTGATATCTTACATTTGGGTGTGTACATTTAATGGCGCACACCAATGCTTAGGTTGCTGCAGACAATAAGAGTTGATCCCGTGTTTTCAGCCAAGCCAGACCAAAAGAAGAAAAAGAACATGGTGGCAAAATACAGGTTTTCTTCCAACTTGGCAGGAAGCAACAACATTAAGAACAACAACTTGTCACAAAAAAGGCAAGACACCAACTTTAGGCCTAAACTGGAGAAATTAATATTAGGGTGCAAAAGGAAAAAAATGTCCAGTTTAGAAGATCAATTGAGATACAGCACTTCTTTAAAATCTTTTCAGTTGCCTAAGGTAACAAAATAATATACTATTTAATATTCATAGGATTTTCTATACTAAATAAAGGGAAGTCCAGGTAATATTGCACCATGACTACTGTGGTACTATTATCTAATTACAAAGGCAAAATTGTTGAACCACCACTGTACAGCACAACAGAAAGTTAAAACATTTACAATTATCAACATTTGAAAAACAAACCATATTTTCAAAAACTGGTCTCCATTTATGTACCCACAAATATCTGTGTGGACAGATGATCAGACGTACATGTATAAAACCAATCACCTTGCGTGTCCAGTGTTAGTGTGCACGCAAATGGAGGCTGGCTTAAGGCTCCTTTTGAAAATTTGGAACGAAAAGTCTTTACAAAATAGTTTGTGAAAGGGAAGTCAGACTTTGCACTCTAAGTTTGTTTTCCTTGAATATTGTGTGGGCCCTAATGTTAATTTATAAGATCCTAGAAGAAATAATAGCTTTGATATAGTTATTAACAGAATCTTTAGAAATCCTGGAGGAGTTGAGAATCATAAACGTTCACGATCTCTTTCCCCTTCACACATAAGAGTAAACTTCTGCCTTGTAGCAATATATTTCTGGTTTCCCAATCTGCTGCTGAGAATTCTTTTAGCAAGCAATGGAACTCTTTACTCTTAATGAATCAGTCTAGTCTTTGCACATTTCTTGCATTCAATCCTTTATTTCACACTTACTGCTCCATTATTGCTTTTATACCATCTCAGTACTAATATTGTGCTAACACAACTACGTACCAAGCATTAACTTGTTCTGACAAAATCCTAGCTATTGTATCACACTGTATAAATAACATTGTGCCTTCACACTGACAGATCTCTCAACCTGCCATTGTGTGAAACAAATAATCAGAATGTGCGCCAAACAACCAACACATAGCACATGTGTGTTTTGTTGTGCTGACAACAGGACTGACACATTATCCTGTTTTTTAACTATAAAGCCTGTTTTAAGGAGGTATTCTCACTGTGTGAATTAAATAAAACCATTTAAAAACCAAAAAACTCCACCACATGCCACCATAAGGACTCCACCTGGATTGTCAGCTTCAGATCTCCTGGACTTTCAAATCTCCAGCCTCGAACTAATTACTGGGCACCACTTGAGCTCAAGCAGTGACATTTATCCTCTCCATGAACCAACGACTAGAGGAGAAACTGACATACTCCACCCATAAGTTTCACAACTGTTTGCTAGACAGGAGGAGAACGTTGGAGATCAGGAATCCTGAGTTCTACTTCTGGCCCCATGTAGGGAATCTGTAACTATTGTTTATTAGCCCAATCAAAATATCCAAGCTTTATTTGAAATGACCTTGTACTACCCCTCAATTAACATTTATAAAATGGGAGAATTAAACTCTATTGACTTCTAGGACAGAATATGAGGTATGCTCAGACATGAGGACACAGAAATATAAACAGCAGTCACTAGACGTGAAGCTAGAGCTCATGATCTCCTGCCTCCTCTAGGCTATGTGGCATTTGGAATATATATATATATCAATCTCTCTATATATAATACCTAGATATATAGAGAGATATAGATATATATATACCCTGATATAGTGGAAAAGGCAATTTGATTCAGTTGAAATGCATAACATCCTGCAAAATCCAATATACTGCAAAGCTCTGAATATATGTAATTCAGCCTCTGCTATCCTTGCCTAAAATACTTCTCTTATGGTCCTATTCATTTCAATTTTGCCTTATAGATGTACTCATTTTATTTGCAGTGAACATATCTTACCATATTGCACGCTCAACTTATATTGGGTATGTCTACACTACCATAGAAAACCTGCAGTCGGTTTGGGCTCGCGGGTCTCAGGCTAAGGGGCTGTTTAATTGTGTATAGATATTTGGGCTTAAGCTGGAGCCCGGGGCTCTAGCATGCTGTGAGGTGGGAAGGTCCCAGAGCTCAGGCTGCAGTCCAAGCCTGAACATCTACATTACAATTAAAGAGCTCCTTAGTCCAAGCCCCACGAGCCCAAGTCATCTGACACAGGCCAGCTGCAGGTGTCTAATTTCAGTGTAGACACAGCCATTTACAACTTCACTTGCAGTGTATCAGGTCAGTGATTCATAATGTATAGTTTCTTTATGTGCAGATATGGGGCACATATACACAATGGGCAAAAATCTCCACTAGTATAAATTGGCACAGATCCACTGAATTTGACCCAGGGTGTGCACACCAACACTTACCTTTACTTTGCCATAGTATTAGATATGACTACATTGGTTTTGGAATTCTCAATACTTAGCTTTAGTGAGAGAAAGGCCGCTCAGGCCTCAGGAAGTGCAACTAAGGTTATGTACACACAACAGGATATGTAACTCAGAGCGTCCTTATGATGAAGGATATGTTGCTCAGGGGTATGAATAAGCCTGGGTGACATAAGTTACACCGACCAAAGTGCCAGTGTGGACCGCGCTACATCGGCAGGAGAGCTGCTACCACCGCTCATGGGTGCTGGAGAAGTTAAGTTGACAGGAGAGTACTCTCCCATTGGCTTAGAGTATCAGTGCAGCTGTAAACCCTGTAGTGTAGCCATAGCCTAAAATCTGATTCCTTCCACCATTCTATTCATCCCCGCTCACACTGGTGGAGCAGCAAGGGCCTAGTTAATTTTTCTTATTCATTGTACAGCATCTGCCGAACACCATGTTTTGCTTCACTGTATTCTATGGAATCTCTATAGTGGATGTAACTACAGTACATTTAAGGTCTACTCTTTCTTTAAAAGTGCACCTGTATCAATGTTGTTATTTTAAGGTGCATGTATATATATTATGAGCAGAATGAAGTTACATGCATGCATCATTTTTCTTCACTCTCCTTTTGTGTCTCAGATGTGCAGCTACTTATGTTCTGCGTTAATGGAATGGCACAGATTCTAAATAATAAAGAAGAAAACGTATCTTCTCAGAAGGGAAGAAGCGAACACATTGTATTCGGCTTGTGATGAAAAATATGTGTTTTAATTAGTTTGCCTTTAAAATCCCTGCTTTTATTCATAGGATAGAAATGTTTTTGACAGTAGTAAAGAGACTGTAAAGTTGACAAACATGAGACAGAGAAATGCAGCAAAATACCTAATTTAATGTAAAAGTATTTAAAGAAGAAAAGGAGTACTTGTGGCACCTTAGAGACTAACCAATTTATTTGAGCATGAGCTTTCGTGAGCTACAGCTCACTTCATCGGATGCATACCGTGGAAACTGCAGCAGACTTTATATATACACAGAGAATATGAAACAATACCTCCTCCCACCCCACTGTCCTGCTGGTAATGATCACTTTAGATAAGCTATTACCAGCAGGACAGTGGGGTGGGAGGAGGTATTGTTTCATATTCTCTGTGTATATATAAAGTCTGCTGCAGTTTCCACGGTATGCATCCGATGAAGTGAGCTGTAGCTCACAAAAGCTCATGCTCAAATAAATTGGTTAGTCTCTAAGGTGCCACAAGTACTCCTTTTCTTTTTGCGAATACAGACTAACACGGCTGTTACTCTGAAACCAGTATTTAAAGAGGCATTGCTCACATAAGAACATGTGGAATATAAATATTTAAAAATAAAAGGCGCCACATTTCTATTGGGCTTCACAGCATGCTGTGAGCCTAATTCCCTCCTAACTTGTAGTAGGATAAATAAGGAGTAATTCCTCTGAAGACAATGGAGTTATTCTGATGTAAAGCTGATGTGAGTGGAGAAGTTGACCCTGTATCTGAAAGCCTCCTATAACTTCACTAAAGAAATAATTACTGTAAACAGACATTGTTTTTCTCTAGTAATTGATTTAGAATTCTGAGCAGCTGCTAAGATGGCCCTTTGCTTGCCAGACAGGAATTTATTTGCCTTAGTAATGAGCACAGTTTTGTATGGATGAGTTTTTTCTCCACAAAATAGGCACTCTGTATACTTCAGCACTCAGCCGTTCAGTTGCCAAAGCATAAAACTCACCATTAAGATACATAGACACAGCGGGTTTGCAGCGTAAGAGACTGTAACCAACCTCACTGTGAAGTGTCACTGTGAGTGGTGTAATACACTAGACTAGATTTTTAGTAACATGCTGGATGTACCACATGCTCGGAGGCAAGAGCGCTCCAAGGTGCTCCAAGCATTAGGCTGTTCAGGTGCTCTGTAACTCTTCCCACAAAAATTTCCCACACTTCAAGTAACGCACAGTTGCTTAACAGTTACCTAGGCACAGTTACCTTAACAGTTGCAACTAAAAGATTAACACAACAGTTCCCATCCCAACCCCTAGGGGCAGTGCACTCCCAGAGCTATGATGGTGGGGATCTTGAGGCTAGCCCTCCAGGCTATCCATCACACCCTGGCCTGCAGATCCGCTAAAGTTTAGTTCTTTAGTTTGTCTCCAGTGGTCACATTTGGGCCTCTCCACATATTGCTGCTGTTTGCAGACCACTCCCAAGTATCCGCATGCTGTGGCTACTTCTGGCCCCTTTCCCCCGCCCCTTACCTGCTGGCACTCAGCTTTTCAATCCCAGCTCCATAGCTCCTGTCTCCACTTTGCAGTTTCTGCAGCCCCTGGATCTTTCCCAAGCCTTCCTCTGATCTCAGATGATACACATGCTACAAACAGCTGCAGCCTTTAAATAGCCTGGGAATGCAAATGTTACCATTGGTACCTGTAAAACTGTGTTCCTGGGTACAAATACTAACTCTTATTAACTCAGGGCCTTAAACTGTTTTAGAATACGGGAAGGTGAGTGAATTTTTAGCAGGTGTTTGCACCTACAAAGTTGAGACATGTATGTGCACTTGTGCAGCCACATGTGAAGGGCATGTTGAGGATCAACTGAAAGTTTATTTGTGTGTGTCTGTTTTGGCTATATCTGAAATAGATTGGAGGCAACTTGGGGTAATGACCATGATTCCTTATATGTTACCCAGCATGCTGTCAGCACTAACCAACCATAATATGGCATTCCATTGTCTTTCAGTCAGTGCGCTGACTCCCCTCCCATTGTTGATGTCATTGTATGAAAAGATACAAGAAAATCAGTTACTGAGACATATACATTATATATAACAACTGAACTCTCAAGTATTTGTCCCTTCAAGTTGTAGACATAAAACTGTAGGCTACTATTTCAGACACAGGCTTTTAAAAGACTAGCCTTATCACCAATGAATGAATAGGTGAGGTGAGATAAAGAAAGTATGTTATGGGAGGGGTTTTAATTGCAGAGACCATTTGTTTTCAAAAGCCTATTTTTTAATCAGATGCCCAACAGGGGATCTACTCCCATGATTAGTATTCCTTGATTAGAACAAATCAGTTCTTCATTTTGTGAATGGATCTTTAATTCATTTTAATTTAGGATCAACACTGTATCACAGCAGTAATGTTAATGCTGTTGGTTAATATCCATATTTGGTTTATTGCTTGCTGACCAATTTATGGAAACAAGACAAGATGCAAGACGTTTTGCTATAGATTGAAAAGAGGAATATTCAGTGAATAATGACAAAGTGTATGGAGGGTATATGATCATCTATTGAGATCCTAATCTTAACTCTGCCTCCCCCTGTTCTCACCAATGTTCTTCCTTTTCTCCTCTTACTGCACTACTGCTGTCTGCTAATAACTCATGCTGTTGTATTGTTGATATTGCTGTGGCTTTTTGGTGCAGTTAATTTTGTGAATGTTGTCCCTCCCTCTAGTGACACCCAGGAGCTGCTTTTACTGCTGCTGTCCTTTTGATGCAGGAGGAAGAAAAACTTCATCTAACAGACCACTTGGTAATGGTCCACTGTGTTATTTCCATCCTTCATTCTCAAACCACTACCTCTGCTGAGCATTTCATCCATAAGTCTTGCCTTTCTTTGTGACCTTTACTCCTGTAGGATATTTTAGTTTTGCTTTCCTCCTAGTCAGTCTCTCTTACCACTCTGCTGTAATCAACACCTCATGAATGCTGTCCTCAGTGTCATTAATATTTTCTTTTAAAAGTTATGGAGATAATTGATATGAAAAAGATGGGTATCTATTCTTACTAGATTCCTGTGCCTGACTTCTTTAAGATGTTGATGATTGTTTGAGTGCTACTCGAATTACACTCTCCTCACCTTTAATTGTTCATTATTTCTTTACTGCCTTATGTAGTGAACAATAAGTTGAACTTGTCCACTAGTGGTCAGGTTTTGTGCACCCTAACAGCAAGGAACCCCTTCTTCCTCTTTTGTACTGAGTTGTTTAACACAGGGTGATGAATGAGAAGTTCAGAAGACTAGGCACTTATGCAGGGATTTTCACAGGAGCCTGAGAGAGTGCCCATTTCTCATCAAAATTGAGATAAGATGCAAAATAATGTAGCATTCTCTTATAGTTCCACTGTTTTCTCTACTAGAGCATTAGAATGTGATTTGCATTTACTACACACAGTGTGGCAGATGTCTTTGATTTTCTCAAGGCCAGACTGTGCCTGAACTTCATGAAGGTGCACAGGGCTGGGGAGGAGGGGCGGGAGACACAAGTAACCTTCTCCCCATTCCTTGGGCACTCTGTGTAAGGGTCAGCCATGTTTGCTCGTTCAGCACTCAGAAGAGTCCAGGGTCAGCTTCCTCCCTGCACCTCCCAGGACACAATTTACCCTAAAGGGGTCAGGAATTGGTGGAAAGTGGATGCAGCCATAGACGTGACCCAGCCCAAAGACTGGAACCAGTGCATGGGATTGGCAAGGGGGCAGTATAGTGCAACTGATGAAGTCATGCTCCATCGGGAGCAATTCAGTTCTGCTCTGCCACTGACTCTGGACTGTGTGTAAATGGCACAATCTAGCTCTCCATCTGTAATAACAAAAGGCCTCAATCCAATACCCTCGCTCACTTAGATAGTATTTTATTGCACAAGTGGCCCAAAAGATTTTAATGTGACCACTTAGGGAGTGTGTAACTATTCAGTCTGAGTAAGGGTAGCAAAATAATCAGTACCTATCCTGGGTCATAACACTGGTCACAAATTTAGCCTTTCTTGGATTTTTTGATGCTGTGGACAATCAAACCATTTCATGCTAAGATGAAATTTTCATCATGCTTTGCTTTGTAGATACAGTGCTGTAGTTAATATATAATTTATAGCAATAGGCAATTTTAAGCAAAGACCCCTACAAACTTATAAAACTAGTCAAGAAGAGACCTAAAAGAACAGAAAGATTTCTATCATAAGCTTAGAACTTCAGATTTCTTGGCTTGTCTCCTTTGGAAAGAAAAAAGGGAAGACCTGAGTTTGGAAACCTACTAAATAATAGATCTTATGCTCCAAACTAGAAAATGAGGGATTCTGGGTTAATGCACTGATTCCCCAACAGATGGTGTAGATATTTGACGGTACTCCAAGCTTTCAGCAATGCAACTTGGCTGAATTTCTTAGCAGTCACAGTGTGGAAATAGGTCTTAGGACTCTGGGTTCCAGTTCAGTCCTGCCACTGATTGCTGTGTGATATAGGGAAATTTGTCTAAACTCTCTCTCTACCCCTGTTCACCAATCTATTGAAAAGGATGTAATAATTATATCATTTATAGGCTTGTCGTGAGGCATAATTAATGGACAGTTGTGAGGTGCTTTGAGAGCCTTAGCTGAAAGTTGTATTATACCAATGAGTGCAGTGCATTAATATAGTAATAATAAATAATAATAATACTTAATAAGTTTAAATAGAGAAAAAAAGGGAGGAAAGGGTTGAAACTGAAATGTTACATAGCGGAAATAGGAGTCAAACTGGAGAAAGGAGAAGTATAGTGGAGAAAGCTATTAATTGGCATGACATGAAAATGGAGGGCAAGAAAACATTAATTATGCTGAACTAAAGAAAAATGTAGTGAAGGAAAATGGATTAAATTGAAATGACAGAAAAGTAATCTTGGACAAACTGAAGAGGACAGAACTGGCAAAGCAGAGTAAAATGTAGCTCACTGGAGCGGTGCTGAGACTGGACTGACCTAGGAAGGTTAAGTACTTGTTCAGTCAGTTTCACTGTGCTACAATTCACACTTCATTCTGCTCCAATTTGCTAATTTCTTTGCAGTATAGTTTACACAGATTGTTCTAATATATGGCATTGCCACAGGTCATATGCTCTCTTCTTCCTCCTCTAAAATGGGTGGTACCTCTGGGACTTGACAGCATCTCTTGAGCATGTGGCATTTTTGGGAGAGATATCTGCACAGACATCTCCATAACGGCCTAAGGGAAGCTGCACTGATTCCCTTCACCACCAGATCATCTGTGAATTATATCACCTGACCTACTGCAGTTAGCTAAGCTTAATTCCCATAAGTGAACCGTTAATTGCTATGTAACATTGAGCATTTCTGTTTTCAATTCAGATGCTTCTAGTTTTAGCATCATTCATAAACTCCATTTAATTGTACCATAGCTCTGAGAACATCAATTTAAGGAACAAGGCCAGATCAATCAACCAGAAATACATCACACGGACACGCCAGAACAGCATAAGATTTACTTGCAACTGTTACAGACTAAACAGCTAGCTAATGAAGTCCAAACAGGCATTGGTTTGTTAATTCACTCAGAATAAGGAAAACTCTTTTCGGTATTGGATTTCTGGATTGGGTAGGCCACACAGTTTAGATGACTTAAGAACCAACCAAAACTACCTTTCAAAACAAATCTTTTTTGAAGTTAAAACTTTACTTATTTAGGAATGGGTTTTTTGCACTTCCTGAAACACTGGAAGAATTGGAAATCTTGAGGTAAAAAAGGATCTCTCATAAGATTTTCAAACCCTATTTTCTGCTGGTTGTGTGCAGTTTTTCATTTTTTTGCATCTACTCACTATACAAGTGTGGAAGTGTTCCTTGGGGCTGTCTCTGGGCCTAATTCTGCAACTATTACTTACACACAAATCCTGAGAGATGCTGAACTGCGGAGTAGTTCCTATTCCACCCAATTGAACTCAGTCAAATCATTTGGCCTCATGATCTGACACCAGCCACTAAGCTATGAATCCCTGCTCACATTAAGAATATCTAAGAGACTCAAACATTCTGTGCCTTTTGGCTTCAAAATATTAAATTTGATCGTTCTGGTTTCTTTTCAATCACTTTAGCTGACTATTTGCCTGCTGTTTACCACAGGGCTGTGCCCACTCCATTCAAGTTTCACTCTGCAATATATTTTCCTGTGGTGCAAGACAGCAGAAGAAAATGTATGAATCCTTGATCTGTGAAAGAAGAATGATGTTTGTTCTGGTCTGCCTCTGACCAGTCTACCACTGACAGTCATTCATGTAGTGTGGAACGCTGAGCAATGCACCTTGCATTTGCAAAGAATGCATCCTCAGTACATTCTTCTTAGGTATAATAAAACCTTGATCTTTTAGCTAATGATTTTCATCTGGGCATATGACTCATTTGCTCTTAACGATGGAACACTGACCCTCTGGGTTTCCCAATCCTGTATCCACTACAACAAACTCCTCCCCTGCATTAGACATGACCCATCTTAAACAGAAAAAAAAATCCATGCTAACATGTTAGACCCTCACTTCCATGGCAGACATCTCCTGAGTGACACTTCAGATACAGAGGACTTGTTACATTCCCAAGAATTCAAAAAGCGCTTGCCCGACTCCAAGTAAATAAAATCTTCTGTTTCAACAGTTTATTCAAGATAAACAAAAGTGATGAAAGTCTATGTTCTTTATGACTGAATGCATTTTTGTTTGTGATTCCCAAGCATCTGTGATCCCCAAGGACATCAAAAAGGGTATTTGTCTTTATGATGCCCAATGGACCATGTTACAATAAGTCTCTTCTCTGTTAAACCCCTTTTGGCTAGATTGTGCAATCTTTACACTGAGCATTTACTCCCACAAGCAGTACACCAGTACTCATTCAATGACTGAAAAATAACGATTAGCACTTTCATTGCAAGCACAGGAGTGGGTTATTTTTAAAATTGTCCACATTCCATTAACACCATTCCAACAATAGGGGACAATATGGGGGGTGTTTTTTCCTCCCCTGTACTGGGTACACAAGGCGACATTGAAGCATTCTCTAGGATGAAAAAAATAAATAAATCACCAGTCTACAGTGGCATTGGATGATAAGTTATTTATCACAGCCCTTCCTCCTTTAAGGTTCTTAAGGACCGTTCAGGTTTTTATTCTTGTTATCCTGTTGTCTTAATTAGCTTCCCCTCACTCCATTTAGATAAGCTCTGATTAAGTATCTGAACTTTTAGTCCAGAGTAGGGCTCCAAACCAACATTAATTTATTTGCCCACGCAGAATTGTGTCATATACACGTTTATTGTTTTGCTTAAAAGAATAGGCTTCAACTAGTGTCAATTGTCATAGCTCAGCTGAAGTTCATGAGCCATGACACTTTACATCAGATGAGAATCTGTCCCAATGTGCCTGATTATTTCTCTAACCAGGTGAAACATATAAATAAAATAAAAGAATAAAATGAGGGGAAAATCAGCATATGATATTTATATGAAAGAAAATCAATCTGAAAATTATATTTGGTCGATCCCTCCTAAAACAGAACCTTCTTTTAAAAAAAGGTTTAAAAATAATATAAAATGGTATAGGTCCCCCCCCCCACACACACACAGTGATTTGACTAATAAATGATCAGAAAAACATGCCATATGAGTAAAAATTAATGTTAGTTGTAGGTATCATATTATACTAACTACACTATTATTTGACTTGCTACACATTTTATTTAAAAAAAGAAGAAAAACAAGTAGGTGCATCTCATCTGGAGCAGTGCAATACAATATTACTGTATGTGATATCAATTAACATACCCTTTATGTATTTATCTTAGGAAGCCATCTCTCAGCGCTCTGCTGGTAATTTCTTGCCCTCCATCTCTAGCTCTTCCCATACCCTGGAGAATATTTTTTCCTTTAATGTAGATACTCTCTAGAGGGAGACTACTGTTATAAGTACACAAGCAGTGCTGCTCAATGACACATTATAGTCTTCCTTGATCTGAGTCAGGAAGGAGCCTTTGGAACAGCTGAACACACAATATGTACACCAAGGGGTGATTTGCACTTAAAAACCAACAACCCTATATTGCTCATTTACACAAGGATGGCAGTTCATCCCCGTTAGCTTTATTTTCTCATAATATTGGCCTTCTGTTATTTAGTTATCCAAAACAACTGTTAATTTAAGGAACAATTTTGTACACTGTGGTCAAGTCATTGTCTATACTAGGAAAGACTGGGCCTCGTCAGTACTTGAATGGGAGCTCACATTTTCTATACTACAGTAGACAAGGCAAGATCTACTTCAATATCAGGACCACCAAAATTACTCAAAAACGTAAGAAAAATAAAATTCCTGATTTCTAGAATTACATGCATGCAATTGTATGTGCAGAAACACTTTTGGGTTTGTCTACACTGCAGCTGGGAGGTATGATTGCCAGTAATGGTAGACAGACTTGCACAAGCTCAGCTCAAGCTAGCACACTAAAAATAGCAGTATGGACATTACAGCACGGGGATAGTACCTGAGTCCAAGCCCAGCCAATCCCGTAAGTCTGAGCTTGGGCTCCTAGCCAAAGCTGCCACTAGTGCCGCAATGTCCACACTGCTACTCTTAGCACACTAGCTTGAGCTAAGCTAGCACAAGCCTATCTGCTAACACATGGAAGTTAATGAAGTTTTACCATCCAGTTCAATAGAAGCAGACACGCAGATAAACATGATTTGTTGCTCTGACATACCCAGGGTACAAGCTGGACTGATGAACAGCTGTGTCAGTTCTAACCTGGGGTGTCTTTTACACTGCTTCGCTGCGGTACTTACCACGCCTGGTCAGTTCATACACAGCCTCCAGCATGTAAATCACTTCCAGTTATATTGGCTGCCTGAAGCACTCACACATTCTCAAATATACTGCAGAGTGACACCAATAAACTCCCAGTCCCAGACTTTCCCCAGAAATATAAGTCTTGTATTGCCCAGCTCGCTCCTGGACAATACAAGCTCATAGAAAGACAGTCATTTTATTAATACAAAATGATAGGCACAAATCCTTTTATCACAAACGGAGCTTCCCCAAACACTTCAAGTCAAACATTTAGATAAAACAATAAAACAAGTTTATTAACTACAAAGAGACAGGTTTTAAATTAATACAAGCAATGGGGCTTAAAAGTCAGAATTGGCTGCAAGAAAAATACAAGTAAAAGGCCACTAATGCCTCCGTTAAACGAGAGTGAATTCAAAGCAAAGGTCTCTCTCACCACAGTCTCCGCCATTCTACTAGCTGGACTTCTTCCAGTCAGGATCCCTCCCCGAGTCCAATGCTGCTTCCTTTGTTCTTCAAGTGCCATGGATGCCATAGGCAGAGAGAAAGGGAGGGAAGATTTGGGGCATCTGCCCTCCCTTCTTCATGTTCTTTCCCTTCTTCAAGAAGCATCTCCAGCGGAGGTTCCAGAGATGTGTGGATGGAAACCCCAAGTTTTCTTTTTTTTTCTTTTTTAAAGATGTAGATTTTTCACCCATATTCCTGCCGATGAAGAGCCACTTAACCAAGTGATGGCCCATTTGATCTTGTTTACACCTAGCTGCAGTGTCAGCTTGTCTTTTGTCTCTGAGGAACTGGTTTGGCTGTCCCCCATGCTTGGAATATGTCTTAGTAACACCATACAGTGGAATCTTATTATTAGGATAATATTGACCATTGAGTTATCAGTTTTTAAATGATACCGCACAAGGCATACCTTATACAAAAATTATTATAATAGTTTGCAAGCGGTGAATCCAAGAGTACAGACTGTCACAGTTGCAGAAGAATCAACACGGCTTTTGTAAAGGGAAAGTATGCCTTACCAACTATTAGAATTCATTGAGTAAATTAGCAAGGATCTGGATTCGGGTGATCTCGTCAATATAGGGTATTCAGATTTTCAGAAAACCATTGACAAGGTCTCTCACCAAAAGCTTTTAAGGAAACTAAGTAGTAATGGGATAAGAGGGAAGGTTCTCCAATGGATCAATAACTGGTTGAAAAACTGGAAACTAAGAGTAGGAATAAATGGTCAGTTTTCACAATGGAGAGAGGTGAAAAGCAGAGTCATTGTGCCCCCCCACTCCCGACTCTGTTCAACATAATCATTTTTCATCTGGAACAAGGCATAAACAGTGAAGTGGCAATGTTTGCATACAGTACAAGATTATTCAAGATAATTAAGCCCAAAGAAGACTTTAATGAGTTATAGAAGGCTCTCACAAAACTGGCTGACTGGACAACAAAATTGCAGATGAAAGTCAATGTTGATAAGGGCAAAGTAATACACATTGGAAAAAAAACCTCAACTATACATAAACATTGATGGATTCTAAGTTAGCTCTTACTACCCAAGAAAGATCTTGGAGTCACTATGGACAGGTCTCTGAAAACTTCCCCTCAATAAGCATCAGTGGTCTAAAATGCTAACCACATGTTAGGAACTTTAGGAAAGGGATAGAAAATAAGGCAGAAAATATCATAATGCCACTATATAAATCCATGTGTGTCCACCCTTTGAACACTGTCTCCAGTTTTAGTCACCCCACCTCAAAAAGGCTACAGTGGAACTGGAAAGGTTCAGAGAAGAGCAACAAGATGGTCAAGGGTGTGGAATGGCTCCATATGAGGAGAGACTAAAAAGATTAGTGCTGTTCAGTTTAGAAAAGAGATGACAAAAGGGGATATGATAGAGGTCTATACAATCATGAATGGTGTGGAAAAAAGTGAATAAGGATGTGTTACCAACCATTTCACACACTACAAAAACTAGGTTATGTTATTAAATTAATAGGTAGCAGGTTTAATACAGACAAGAGGAAGTACTTTTTCCACACAATTCACAACTAACCTGCGGAATGCATTGCCATGGGATGCTGTGATGGCCAAAAGTATAATTGTGTTCAATAAAGAAGTGGATAAGTTCATGCAAGATGGCTAATAGGTCCATTAATGGTCAGGGATGAAACCCCGTGCTCGGGCCAGCTCTAAACCTCTGACTACCAGAAGCCAGGAATGGAAGACAGGGGTGGATCACTCCATAATTGCCCTGTTCTGTATACTCCCCATGAAGTTCTGGTACAGGCCACTGTTAGAGATAGGATGTTGAGCAAGATGGACCATGGTCCAATCCAATATGGCAGTTCTTATGTTCTTACCCACATGGGAACCACACCTCTCAGGTGCAGTGTAGACATACCACTTTGTGTCTCCAGTCTTGGTGACTGAGCATTGTAATCACAATAACTGCACACGCAGTTTTTCAGCTAGACTTCTAAATGGTTTCATACAAGAGCAGTTACCATATTTGCTCATGTAGGTCTAAGCATCTGACCTGAAATTTCAGTATGCTCTTTGTTTAGAGATTTCAGCTGATCTGCTGTTTACCAATAAACGGTCTAAAATATTTCCATAGTTTAACATGCAGTCTTCATTCATTAGAATATTCCACAAACACAAGTTATTTGTTATCCAGTCTCAGCTGGTTAGTACAGCATAGAGTACATCATGTATTTGTAAAAATCACCTGTATTAGTGAGAACACATTACTACTTGGCTCATCATCCACCAACATAGAATCATAGAATAACAGAGTTGGAAGGGACCTCTGGAGGCCATCTAGTCCAACCCCCTGCCCAGAGCAGGATCAATCCCAACTAAATCATCCCAGCCAGGGCTTTGTCAAGCCTGATCTTAAAAACTTCTAAGGAAGGGGATTCCACCACCTCCCTAGGTAACGCATTCCAGTGTTTCACCACCCTCCTGCTGAAAAAGTTTTTCCTAATATCCAACCTAAACCTCCCCCACTGCAACTTGAGACCATTACTCCTTGTCCTGTCAGCCGCTATCACTGAGAATAGTCTAGATCCATCCTCTTTGGATCCACCTTTCAGGTAGTTAAAAGCAGCTATCAAATCCCCCCTCATTCTTCTCTTCCGTAGACTAAACAATCCCAGTTCCCTCAGCCTCTCCTCATAACTCATGTGTTCCAGTCCCCTAATCATTTTTGTTGCCCTTCGCTGGACTCTCTCCAATTTTTCCACATCCTTCTTGTAGTGTGGGGCCCAAAACTGGACACAGTACTCCAGATGAGGCCTCACCAATGTCGAATAGAGGGCAACGATCACATCCCTCGATCTGCTGGCAGTGCCCCTACTTATACACCCCAAAATGCCATTGGCTTTCTTGGCAACAAGGGCACACTGTTGACTCATATCCAGCTTCTCGTCCACTGTCACCCCAGGTCCTTCTCTGCAGAACTGCTGCCTAGCCATTCGGTCCCTAGTCTGTAGCGGTGCATTGGATTCTTCCGTCCTAAGTGCAGGACTCTGCACTTGTCCTTGTTGAACCTCATCAGATTTCTTTTGGCCCAATCCTCCAATATGTCTAGGTCCCTCTGTATCCTATCCCTACCCTCTAGCGTATCTACCACTCCTCCCAGTTTAGTGTCATCCGCAAACTTGCTGAGGGTGCAATTCACACCATCCTCCAGATCATTAATGAAGATATTGAACAAAACTGGCCCCAGGACCGACCCTTGGGGCACTCCGCTAGATACCGGCTGCCAACTAGACATGGAGCCATTGATCACTACCCTTTGAGCCCAACAATCTAGCCAACTTTCTACCCACCTTATAGTCCATTCATCCAGCCCATACTACTTTAACTTGCTGACAAGAATACTGTGGGAGACCGTGTCAAAAGCTTTGCTAAAGTCAAGAAACAATACATCCACTGCTTTCCCTTCATCCACAGAACCAGTTATCTCATCATAGAAGGCAATTAGATTAGTTAGGCATGACTTTCCCTCGATGAATCCATGCTGACTGTTCCTGATCACTTTCCTCTCGTCTAAGTGCTTCAGAATTGATTCCTTGAGGACATGCTCCATGATTTTTCCGGGGACTGAGGTGAGGCTGACTGGCCTGTAGTTCCCAGGATTATCCTTCTTCCCTTTTTTAAAGACGGGCACTACATTAGCCTTTTTCCAATCTTTTGGGACTTCCCCCGATTGCCATGAGTTTTCAAAGATAATGGCCAATGGCTCTGCAATCACATCCACCAATTCCTTTAGCACTCTCGGATGCAGCACATCCAGCCCCATGGACTTGTGTACGTCCAGTTTTTCTAAATAGTTCCAAACCACTTCTTCCTTCACGGAGGGCTGGCCACCTCCTCCCCATGCTGTGCTGCCCAGTGCAGTAGTCTGGGAGCTGACCTTGTTCGTGAAGACAGAGGCAAAAAAAACATTGAGTACATTAGCTTTTTCCACATCCTCTGTCACTAGGTTGCCTCCCTCATTTAGTAAGGGGCCCACACTTTCCTTGAATTTCTTCTTATTGCCAACATACCTGAAGGAACCCTTCTTGTTACTCTTAACATCCCTCGCTAGCTGCAACTCCAGGTGTGATGTAGCCTTCCTGATTCCATTCCTACATGCCAGAGCAATATTTATATACTCATCCCTGGTCATTTGTCCAATCTTCCACTTCTTGTAAGCCTCTTTTTTGTGTTTAAGATCAGCAAGGATTTCACTGTTAAGCCAAGCTGGTCGCCTGCCATATTTACTATTCTTTCTACACATCGGGATGGTTTGTCCCTGTAACCTCAATAAAGATTCTTTAAAATACAGCCAGCTCTCCTGGACTCCTTTCCCCCTCATGTTATTCTCCCAGGGGATCTTGCCCATCAGTTCCCTGAGGGAATCAAAGTCTGCTTTTCTGACGTCCAGGGTCCGTATTCTGCTGCTTTCCTTTCTTCCTTGTAGACAGGTTTCAGACATGTTAGTTTGTATTAGCAAAAACAATGAGGCATCCTTGTGGCACCTTAGAGACTAACACATTTATTTGGGCATAAGCTTTCATGGGCTAGAACCCACTTTGAGTGTGAGAACTTTTTCTAGTTTTACAGGGAGAAAATTCCATTAAATTAAGGGAGCTTTATGGTAGAGAGCTGTTTTTAGGTCTGTACTTATGTGCTTATCAGGGATAGGTCATATAATCCTTTCCTGGAATTTCATGGTCACCAGTTCAGATAATCAACCAAATCCACACCATTCATAATCTTAAATGTTAACAATTAATTTTCAAAATCAATCCTGAAAGGGATGGGAAAGCAAAATCACTGGGCCTAGATAGAATATGCTCTGTGGGTTTCACAAGACTCAAAATGTAAACCACAGAATTTATATCTCATTGTCATTCAGATAAAGCTGATTTAGGCAATCAAGATAACAATATTCTACAATAGTCTGGGTGAAACATACCAAAATTGTGAATTAATAACTTATCTGACGTTGAACCCCAGATGTTTCTTACTCTGGCAATGTTCCATAAGTGATGATAAGCAGATTTACATACTTAACTAATTTGTTTATTTAAAGAAAATTTCCAAATCCAAAATAACATCCAGATTTCTTATTTGGCTTCAGATCAAAAGACATACCATCAATAATGGCAGTATTCAGGAAAAACCTTTTCAACATCTGCTCAGAACTAAACAGATTTTTGGTTTTCTGCAATTTCAATTCCAGACAAATTTCACTTCATCCAATATTTTTGTATATCCACAAGACAGTTTTGACCTAGTCATTTTGCATATTCAGTACTCAGAGTATAATTTCTACATCAGCAGAGACAGAAATCACTAAGGAGAAACTGCATTAATCTGTAGCTCAGCTATACAGTGCTATAAACATTTCACTCAATGCAAAAGTAGCAGAATTTCTAGGTGGGAAACAAAGGGCCCAATTCTTCTCTCCTTTATACCAGTTTGTACAGTGGCAACTCTCCATTGACTTAGGGGAAATGCTCTTGATTCACAAATGAGTCAGAGGAGCATCGGGTTCTATAACTTTTTATTCGATGCATTTTTAGAGTTTTCTTAAAGTCAAAAAACAACTTAATCAAGTGAAATTTCACTTTATTAATGATAATCAAAGTTGTGCCTTTTCAGTAAAGATGGCGGAGCAGAAAGCAAAGGATGAAATTCAGCTTGATGCATCATATGGTCTTCTCTGTATCTCAGCTTCACAATGAGTACTACTCACTGTTACATTTAAGGGAAACTACTGGAGAAGGGAGATTGCACAGACTTGAGAGAGCAACTTGAAAGAAAACACTTCAAATAAACATATCCTGCTTCAGTTTTCCTTTGGGGAAGTGGAAGAGGAAACGGAGTGACTGACAGGAGTAAATTTGGGTGCACTGGAGCTGGATAACTACAGAGAGCAAGAGATACAAAATGTGCCCTTGATTTTTAAATGCACGAACTGATTTTGGGTGCTCAAACTGACAAAACTAGGGACAGATTTTCAATCATGCTGAGCACCTGACAACAACATTGGAAGACAGTGAGACCTGAAGGTGCTTGGCACCTCTGAAATTCAATTTCTATCTTTGGTTAAATTGGCCACTCAAAATCTAGGTATGTAAATGTAAGAGAGGAGGACATGAAGTACACAGCCTTTCTTCAAGGGTGCTGTGAGAACACTAGGACAGACACTGTCTCCTGGGCCTTCATGGTGCACATGATGGAGAAAGATGGGAATGAATGTGCATCTTGCTAGGATGCAGACAATAGCCGGGCCCTGCTCCAAGGGCTAGTGGAGGAGAAAGGGGCATTACCCTACCTTCTTCCTTCCATCTTTCAGCAATTTGCTTACCTGAGGAGAGGGAACAAGATGCCATTTCATATACTTACTTTTCTGAGTACATCCTTAACACTTCCCAAGTTCCTCCAGCAGTAGCTTCCTCTGGGCATTCACCTTCTCTGAGTTCCTCTGGGACAGACTGTGTGCTGAACAGGACAAGGGAGGGAAGCAGAGACAGGCAAATGTGAAACAGGAACTAAGGTGACAGAAGAAAATGCAAGAAAATAGGATGTTCTATTGCCTTGCTTGCAGGTGTGCGGATTTAAATGTTTGAATGGCATTTAGGGCTCTCTGATGATTCAAAACCTCAAGTAGGAGCTGCTCGTTTGTTTTGCTATGATTTAGTTCCAAAGTGCATACAGGTGAAAAGAGATGGCTTGGCTTGCCCCTTTTATTTTATACCTGTGGAACATAAATTGTAGGGGTAGAAAGTGATCAAGTAAGGGAGGCAGTATTGCCTAGTGGATAGAGCACTAAACTGGTACTCAGGAGGCCTGAGTTAAATTCCTGTCTCCATCATTGGCCAGCTGGGTGACATTGGTCAAGTCACTTCGCCTCTCTATGCCTCAGTTTCCCCATCTGTAAATGGGGATAATGATACTTACCTCCTTTGTAAAGAGCTTTGGAATCTATGGATGAAAAGCACCATATAAAAGCTAGGTATTATTATGTATTGCCTTCATACATACATCACAGGGGTCAGCTAACCTGCTGGGGAACAGAATTACAGCTGTCTTCTATTTCCACTAAAGAGGACTTAACTAGCTAGTACCATGCCGGCTTTGTAATCCAGCTATTAGGGGCAATCACAAACACAAGGAGGTCAGATTCCTTATCAGTATTGCCAACCCCAAATGTTCAGAAGTCATTAGTCAGGCCCCCTTACAAATCATGAGGTGTTCAAAATGTAACAAATGTGAGTTCTTTTTATTGGCCTTCTGGTTTCTGAGCCTTGAGAGTACACTCCGGTCATATTTTCACAATCATGAGGTCTAAAAACTTACTCTCCATTTTAAATGAAAGCTTAGATGCTCACCTAATCACTTGACTCCAGGAGCTAGAGCTTTAAGGAAAAACATCCAATATTGCAAGAATTGACAACACCGCATGAGTGAGCATGGCTGCAAATACCTGCTAGCCAGAGAATTTCACCATGTAGCTCCAATTGACTCCAGCATAACAATATTCCTTTCCTCCAACTATTTGTCTCACAATATTCCTTTCCTCCAAATACCTCATTTTTCACATATTACCGATCTTATGGCATTATCTATGGTTTTGTTACTCTAGATGTAAATAAATGCATCACAGATTCCTTTAGTACAAGCTCAAATAGTTTCTTGTACCATCAGCACTTTCTCATTCCTTCAGAATTTTGTATACATCAATATGGTCACCTTATTCTCTTTTACTGACTTGATCTTCTCTGTTTATAATTAAGCTCCTTGAACTATTCCAGATTGCTTTCTTTAGCACATATTTAGCATCTCTGTCATATTCTTCAGTTCAGAACCTAACACAATTCAAAAATGTGTTGCCTCTGAGTGCTATAGTTTCTCCCCTGCTTGAAGTTCATGGGTTCCCACCCCCATAGCCTGTAATTTACAGTAGATATTACAGTTATGGTTTTGGTGCCACAGTTTCTTTTTTCCCTGCAGGTGGACCAAGTATTATGACTACTGCTTTTGTATCTACAACAATTGCTGTCCTATTCCCTTTATTCCTTTAATTTCTCTTCTCTGCTGACCTTGATTGTTTTTTTAAACAAACACATGCTATATGAATTCCCATCGTGCATCCACACACACCCCTCTGCCACAACAACAAATGTAAAGCAATAAGTGGGCTTGTATATTAAGTTTAACTCTGTTGCACAAACTTTTAAAAGCAATTTCTGTTGATACTAGTTTCCCCAGACATCCTGTGTTCAGGGCCGCTAACAAAGTAGCGGCTTACCATCCATGTGGCTTATACGAGGACACTATGGGACTGATCCAGGCACCCGCACAAAGACAGAGGAAAAGCCATTCACACCTACTCTGTTCTGCTGCAGGGGGTGGTGTGGCCCTGCCGCAGGTCAGGGCTGTCTTGCAGGTGATCCGAAGTTGCGCCCCTGTTTCAAAGGTCTCTGTGAGATTTTGCAGGAGCATGGAATACACGGGGTGGTTAAGAATACCCCGGCCATGATGCAGTCATCCCCAGTTCACACTTCTACCTCACAGGCCTGCCACCTGTGCTCTATCCTCAGCCCACTCCCTGTACCCAGGGCAGCTGCTATACACATGCTGCGCTTAGGAAGGAAGAATCCCATGCACCGCTACAGGCTGGGGACTGACTGGCTAAGCAGCAGTTCTGCAGAAAAGGACCTGGGAATTACAGTGGATGAGAAGCTGGACATAAGTCAGCAGTGTGCCCTCATTACAAAGAAGGCCAATGGCATATTGAGCTGTGTTAGTAGGAGCATTGCCAGCAGATCGAGGGAAGTGATTGTTCCCCTCTATTTGGCACTGGTGAGGCCACAGCTGGAGTATTGTGTCCAATTTTGGTCCCCCCCTCCAGAAGGGATGTGGACAAATTGGAGAGAGTCCAGCGGAGGGCAATGAAATTGATTTGTGGGCTGGGACATGACTTACAAGGAGAGGCTGAGGAAATTGGGGTTATTTTGTCTGCAGAAGAGAAGAGTGTGTGGGGGATTTGATAGGAGCCTTCAACTACCTGAAGGGGGTTTCCAAAGAGGATGGTGCTAGGTTGTTCTCAGTGATGGCAGATGACAGAACAACCAGCAATGATCTCACGTTGCAGTGGGAGAGGTCTAGGTTGGATATTAGGAAACACTATTTCACTAGGAGGGTGGTGAAGCACTGGAATGGGTTACCTAGGAAGGTGTGGAATCTCTATCCTTAGAGCCTGGCTTGACAAAGCCCTGGCTAGGATGATTTAGTTGGTGTCCGTCCTGCTCAGAGCAGGGGGTTGGACTAGAAGACCTCCTGAGGTCTCTTCCAACCCTAATATTCTATGACTGGCCTTCCAAGCAGCACTTTCAGAATTCAGAGATGTGTACAGTTGCTTGCATGACATGTCTGATCAAGTGTGTTACGTTGTTCAAAAAGAGTCCTCTTGTACGCAAGTGCAAATGTGGAAAGAAAAGAGATCCATTCATTTGTAAATTATAAAATTATTCTCTCAAATTAGCATGACAGTATTAGCCACATTTAGTTTCCCATAAATTAAATAAAAGAAAATATAAATCCATGAGGTTAATATCAATTATTAGCAAACATACACCTGCAAAACATAGTGGAACTCTTTTTTCAAGGCAAATGTGTGCAGTTCAGTGCACTCAGTTTACTGCTGAACTAATATTTAGTAACTTAACAGAGACACAACATCATTAATATGCCATGTTTTTAGCATTACTACATATAGTTGTGTTCCCACTACTCAATATGGTCTTATGGGACAGGTTTCAGTAAAACACTTGCTATTGTGTAAAATATTCAAAAGCATCTAAATAACTTAGGAGGCCACATCCCATTTTCAAAAATGACTTAAAGGCATTTGAAAATGTTGGCCATCATTTTTGCCGGCAATTATGTATTCCTAGAGCTAAAATTTCTTAACTCTATCAAATCATTCAAACCATCACTTTTAGTAATGAGCAACATACTTATCTTGAAGCAAGTCTACATTATTCTTTCCATTCTAGTATAGATTTTATATTTTCTTATTAGCTTGTGTAAAACTCTTGTTTTGTGTGACTTATAGAAGCCATCTAATCCCTTCACTGGGCTGAAAGGAAATCCCCCCAACCTGTAACAATTGCCTGAGATGTCAGGCTTGGCCAAAGGAGCTGACAGGTGTGGCTCATTAGGCTGCAGGAAGGACAGCTGTGTCTCATGAGCAGGGAACCATAAAAAGCTGAGCCAGGCAGCAGCAAGTTTTGTCAGGCTGTGAATGTGCTGCTACCTTCCAATAGAATGGGCGTACAGTAAATACTAGGGGTAGAAACTGGTGTCCCCACCACAGGGAAAGGCTGGGAGCTTTGTGGGCATCTTACCAAGGGAAGGTCTCTATTAGTTAGTCCACCTCGACAAAAACAAACAGAATATTGCCTTTCAGGAGGGAAGCAATGGTGTGATTTGGGGCTGCAAATGGTGGGGGAAGAATGCTGTTATGTTTTTCCATCCTGCTTAAACGGAATGATGGAGGTGTGGCTTTTCTACAAGGACCTAACATAATTCTAGTTTTACACACACAGGCATAACATAATGAGCTTCAGTCATAGGGTAATCTTCTATAATATACGGGTTTCACTGCATTACACTACAGCTATGCAGGTTTCAGAGTAGCAGCGTGTTAGTCTGTATCCGCAAAAAGAAGAGTACAGCTCACTTCATCGGATGCATTCATTCATCTCTCCACTGTATTTTCCATTGCATGCATCCAATGAAGTGAGCTGTAGCTCACGAAAGCTTATGCTCAAATAAATTTGTTAGTCTCTAAGGTGCCACAAGTCCTCCTTTTCTTTCTACAGTTCTCAGAAATTCAGGGGACAGATCTGCTATTCCACATCCTGCCATGAAAATAATTCTCCTATTCTTTCTGCTAGTTGTGGGTGATTGTTGTTGCTGAGAGGTTTCTTTGAAATCTATTTGATCTAAACTGTCAATGACAAACTCTAAAATGTCTGTAAATGAAGATATGAAATTTAATGAATTAAAAGAGGTTTCAGTATCAACGTGGATATTTTCCTCAGTCTGACATTGTATTAAACAAATACTCCTTTGGTATTACAAAAGTCATCAAACCATGAGATGGGAGACAAAATCACTTTCAAACTCTAGTAGGGTTTTGCAGCTCATAGCACAATTACATGTGATACTGAGCCAGAAAATACGAAAGTAAACATTAGAGGAGATTTTTTTTTATTTATATATGTTCTATTATACAACAGTGTCAGTGTTGACAGCTCAAAAAAGTGCATTTTCCCCAACTCTTACTTTTTAATAATCGGCAAACATGATTGAAGGAAACAGGAAAAAAATCTAATAAAAATGAACGCAGAAAGGATTAAGGAGACAGCTTTGGGACAATTTACAGTTATACATAGCAGTCCCTTGGTAGGCATCCTGATAAAATAAATCTTGTTTACAGTGAATTAATCTCATATCCCAAATAATGCCAGTAGGCAATGGATTCATTTCTTTCTTAGAAGAATGAAACACTCTTGGCAAAAAAGGAACAAATTCAGCTATAGGCAGCTTGAATGAGAGTGCAAGGTCAAGGGTCATTCTAGATTACAAATTCCAGTGAGTCATTCCTATGGCTTATTTACAGAAGATGTTTGATATTTTTTGCTGCAGTCAGCATGCTGATAATCTCGATGGAAATTATGAATCAGCACTTACTTGAGGTCTTCTGGAGCAAACACTGACCTTTATTCTGACTAGAGCAAAATTTTAAAAGTTGGCTCTCAGTGTTTTTATATTGTGTAGGCTTCATGTATTCCATATGAGTCAAGTGGCCTCTTCCTCTTCTTGTAATAATATATGTAGCATATATAGCAGAATAATTTATTTACAACTTTATGCATATGCCAGGTGTTTATATGATATTAGACATTCTTCTAAATTAATTTCAATCAGTAGTACAAGAGTTGGGTATTTGCCTTTGCCTGACTTGTATATGTCATTGACTTTTGTTTTGATCCCTTTGTACCTAATTTTTGCCATTATCCAAAATATTTACCAATGAGAGGCAACGTAGATAAGTCATTAACAAGAGACCTGGGTTTTATTCCCAGTTCTGCCACTGACTTCCCATCCATGGTCTGCATTATCTGTAGATGCAAGCTCTTTGGGACAGGCACTATTCCTTATTATGTTTCCGTGCAGTGATTAGCACAATAGGACTCCCATCTCATTTGGGGCCTCTAGGATCTACTGAAAAACAAATAAAAAATAACCTGAAAATTAAAAAAATTAAGTGTTTGCAGAGTTTGACACTTTATTTTCTGCTTTTGATAGTCAACATTCTTCTATTATAATATTTATTTCCACTGTGATGATACCTGTAGATGTTGATCTAATATTCTATTTTTTGCATTGCTAGGGGGAAGCAGTACCATGTTTCCCATTCATCAGCTTTTCTTTTGTTTTTTGTGACTATGAACTACAGGTTGTTCTGAATATTTTCAATAATATGTGGCACCATAAGATCAGGATTCATATAAATAGCATGCTGAGGTTATGCCCTCTTTTTGCCTTTTGAACGCTTATATTCTACATTAACTGCTAAGCAGGCTGAAAGCTATGGAGCCATAGTCTTTTTAATCATGTCTGTCACAACAGGAGTTGAGAGAAAAAAAGGCAGGGGAGGTAATAACTTTTATTGGAACAACTGCTGTTGATGAAAGAGACAAGCTGTCGACCTTATACAGAGCTCTTCTTACCTGAAGATTCAAAGCAATGTAGGATGGGAAGGGACCTCATGATGTCATCAAGTCCAGCCCCCTGCCCTGAGACAGGACCAAGTACAATACCTGACAGCTGTTTGTCTAACTCTGTTTTTAAAAAACCTCCAGGGGTGGGGGGGATTCCACAACTTTCCTTGGAAGCCTATTCCAGAGTTTAACTATCCTTAGAGTTAGAAATTTTTTTCTAATATCTAACCTAAATCTCCCTTGCTGCAGATTAAGCTGAATACTTCTTATCATACCTTCAGTGCACTTGGAGAACAATTGAGCTCTGTACTACTTATAACAGCCCTAAACATATTTGAAGATGGTTATCAGGTCCCCCCCTCAGTCTTTTCTGAGAACTAAAGATGCCCCCATTTTTTTTAACCTTTCCTCATAGATCAGGTTTTCTAAACCTTTTATCATTTTTGTTGCTCTTCTCTGGCCTCTCTCCAAATTGTCCACATCTTTCCTAAAGTGAAGCACTCAGAATTAGACATGGTACTCCAGCTAAGACCTCATCAGTAATGTGTAGAGCAGGACAATTACCTCCCATGTCTTATATAAAACATTCCTGTTAATAAACCCCAGAATGATATTTGCCTTTTCCCAACTGCATCCCATTGTTGATTCATATTCAATTTGTCATTCATTATAAACCCCAGATCCTCTTCAGCAGTACCACCACTAGACAATTTTTCCCCATTGTATAGTAACACATTTGATTTTTCCTTTTAAGTGATGTACTTTGCACTTGTCTTTATTGAATTTCGTTTTGTTGATTTCAGACCAATTTTCCAATCTGTCAAGGTCATTTTGAATTCTGATCCTGTCCTCCAAAGTGCTTGCAATTCCCCTCTCTTGGAGTCATCTGCAAATTTTGTAAACATACTCTCGGCTCAGTTATCCAAGTCATTAATGAAAATATTGAGTAGTATTGGACCCTGGACTGATCCCAGCACGAAACCACTAGATATGCCCTCTCCATTGGCAACTACTCATCAAGTATGGTCTTTCAACCAGTTGTCCAGCCATCTTATAGAAATGTCATCTATATCACATTTCACTAGTTTGCTTATGAGAACGTCCTATTGGACTGTGTAAAAATCCTTACCAAAATTAAAATATATCACATCTACTGCTTCCTGCCCCTCCCCAACCACTGAGCCAGTAAGCCTGTAAAAGAAGGAAATTTGGTTGGTTTGACGTGATTTGTTCTTAATAACTCCATGCTGGCTATTCCTTTTAACCCTATAATCCTCTAGGTGCTTACAAACTGAATGTTTAATAATTTTTTCCAGTATCTTTCCTGGTATCAAAGTTAGGCTGACTAATCTAATTCTCTGGGGCCTCTTTGTTCCCCCTTTTAAAGATAGGTGCTATCTCCAGTCATCTGTGACCTCATTCTTCCTCCATGAATTCTTAAACAAAATTGCTAATGGTTCTGAAATTGCTTCAGCAAGTTCCTTAAGAACCCTAGGATGAATTTCATCAAACCCTGCTTACTTGAATACATCTAACTTGTCTAAATATTCTTTAACCTGCTCTTTCCCAGTTGTGATTGAGTTCCTTCCCCTTTATTAATAGTAATTGTGTTGAGTATCTGGTCACCATTAACCTTTTTAGCAAAGACGAAAGCAAACTAGGCATTGAACACCTTAGCCTTCTTGATGATGTCATCGGTTATTAGCCCTTCTCCCTTTCTAAATAGTGGAGCTACACTTGCTTTTGTCTTTCTCCTGCTCCTAAAGTATTTATAGAACCTCTTCTATATTTCCTTTTTTGTCCCTTCCTAGGTGTAACTCATTTTGTGCCTTAGCTTTTCTGATTTAGCCCCTACACGCTGTGCTATTCCTTTGTACTATTCCTTAATAATTTGTTCCTGTTTCCACTTTTGATAGGATTCCTTTGTTTTATTTTCAGGTCATTGAAAAGCTCCTGATGCAGCCATATTGGCTTCTTGCTATTTTTCCTATCTTTCCTTTGCATCAGGACAGTTTGCTGTTGCCTTTAATGTTGTCTCTTTGAAAACCTGCCAGCTCTCCTGAACTCCTTGCCCATTACATTTTCTTCCCATGGGATCTTGCCCAGTTCTCTATTTGTTAAAGTCTCTGTTTCTGAAGTCCATGGTCCATATTCTGGTGCTCTCACTCCTTCCTTTGATTGAATTAATGAAATCAATCATTTTATGATCTCTTCCACCCAACTTGCTGTCCACCTTCAGATTTGCAACCAATTCATTCCTGTCGGTCAGAATCAAGTCTAACATGGTTGTGCCCTTGGTTACGTCCTCTGCTTTCTGAAATAAAAAGTTACCCCAATAAATTCAAAGAACTTATTAGACATTTTGTAATTTGCAGCATTACTTTTTCAATCGATGGCTAGGTAGTTAGTCCCCCATTATTACCAGTTCTTGTGTTTTGGATATTTCTATGATTTGTTCTAGAAATGTCTCATCCACTTCCTCTTCCTGATTTGGTGGTCTATAGTAGACCCCTAGCATGGCATCACCCCTGGCTTTTCCCCTTTTATCTACAATCAGAGACTTTGAACAAGTCTGTCTCTCATCTCTTTCTAGACCTGGGAATAAATGTATATATTCTTGATGTACAATGTAACGCCTCCAACCTTTCTCGCTGCCTGGACAATATATACCAATTTTCAGTCACAGTGAATGTGTTAGACCTCAGTATGATTTTGAATGGCTTTCTTAAGGTGCACCCTGTAATATAGTTTGTCGTCTTAATCAGAATAGCCTCACATTGCATATCTTCCTTCCCTCCACCGTTCTAGCATTACCTTGTAGAATAAGTGTCAGCAGGTGCAATCAGGTCAAAGGAGACAAGTGGTCCCATTATTATGGCATTGCTTTGACTCAAGAGTGACTACTTGCAGAAGAGAAGGCACTTGCAGCAACTCCTATTTGATTGGCACCATTGTTTACTGAAGCTGGCACATGATCTTGTGAGCAGGCACGATGCCATCCTAACAGATGGGCATGTGGGTAGGAAGCCAAAAGATAATATATGAGTACCAACTGTGTGTGTTTGACGGCAGGTTTCCCAGTTAGGAACATCAAAATGGTAGTTTGTTCTGAGCTGCTGCACCTACGTTTAAGTGGGCATAACAGATACTCCACCTTAAAACTGGATCCATTTCAGCAATCACAAATTTTGCAGCCATACAAGGGGATTTGTTGGTTTAGTAAATCAGGAATTTTCCATACTAATTCTTGGACAGGGGAATGTCAGGTATGTATCTTCATGTACATTAAAGATTCTTGTAACATTTCAGTAAAGCATCTCTTTTTCCTTTCACAATAAAGCATGACTGCCAGTTGGGAGGCTGTAGAGTTCAGTCATATCACAGCAGCTCTGATTCTGCAGCTTCTTGGGCTTTCCAAAAAGGCAACAAGGAGAAGCACGTTCACACAAGTGAATACAAGTAGGTACTAACTGTTATTCTGGCAATGATCTGGTGTGGTTTTTTTAATAGCTCATCTGGTAGGTAGGAATAATAAAATGGGTTTAACAATGAATGAGACGCCAAATCACTGACATGATAAATATGTATGACTGATTCCAGTCATTCATGCTTGGCAGTTTAATGTGTGTCCTTCCTTAAATGGAGTTGAACCACACTGGCATCTAGAGTATACTGAACAATGTCACTCTGTTCTTCACAGAAAGAGCCCAGATGTGACTATATATGTACTTTGTGAAGTCCCTAATGGTAGTAGCAGAATATACAAGTTACATTAAGTGAACCTCTAAATGTTGTCTTTTTTTTCCCCAGAGATGGAGCTCCTATTTGTAAGAGAGCAGCCACTGTAAAGAGCAGGGTAGATTCCTAGCCCAGAGAACCTGTCCCCTAAACAGTGATCATCCAAACCGGAATGGTGATAAGAGACTGAAATGACATAAGAGTTTATACCAAGTATGTGTTAGGGTGACGTTACACTAGCCTTGCATTAATATTCTGAGAAAGTACATCCTTCATTAGAGCACCTCAATTAAGTATATCACTGTGGCTATTCATGTACAAAGGTACTAATTAAGGAGAATATGGCTGTGTAGAATCAAGCCCTGAATATGCGTATTTTTAATAGAGATACTAATGTTGCATTCTTCTTAGTTCTCCCAATGGAAATCCAAAGTAACCCCATAAAACCATCTAGTTCTTTTGTCAATTCACTGCTGGGCTTTCCGTTTATTGCAGCTTTTTTGGTCTTAGCAGTAGCTATGAGCTTGCTTCAAGAACCTACACTATAACTATCAAGCTTTTGTTCGGCTGTGTTTGAAATATTTACAAAAGGTATATTGCTATTCCTTTTAAAATATGGTAGTGTCCCATAGTGTTTCCTCCCTGAGTCCAACAACAGAGATAATTACTACTTTAAATTTTAGTGGTTTTTATTTACTCTAGTAAAAATTCAGAAAGCACAAATAGTACAAGGTGCTTTTAATAGACAGTAGCATTCACTTACTACTTTATTTTTTTAACAAAATGGATGCCCTTTTTATAATTGAAGACAAGTTAGGTTATCACAGCAATATATATTAGCTTATTATGAAAAGCAGTAGTAGCACCAAGGTTTTCCTATTTTGCTTTCCCTCTTCCCATTAGTTCTAACTAGTTAAAAGATACCCCCACCTACACACTCACTCAATGATTTCATTATCAAATAAATTCAATACTTTGGGCTTTAATTTGAAAACATGAAAATGGAGTTTAATGCCTCAGTGTTCTCTTTCCCCTCTTCCCCTGAATCACCACACCTAAAGGCATGCTAGGGGATAGCAGCAGCCTTCCTCCCACCAACAGCACCCACATGCACTCTCCTCCCCTGGGGAAAAGATCCATGCTGACCCAGCTCCCTTCCGTTATGAGAAACCTCTGGGACAAACAACAAAGGACACTCCATTCCCAGTGTCAAGAGGGAGAAAATTGCTGTGTTCCTTTTTGGTATATGTTGGAGCAGTTTGCGGTTTTCTTTAATACTCAGGGAAGAATAAGTGGTAATCCATAGCGTATCTGCTAGAATCTAGGTGATTTGATGAAGGTGCTTTTGAAAAAAATCACAGAGGCTGATTTGCTATTATTTAGTGCCAGGAGTTATTACCCCTGCAGCAGCACTGTGTCTAAGTTACACCAAATTGTTAGCTGAAATCTATTACAGTTTTTGAGTACCATGTCAGAATACAGTGCTATCTAGTTGGTTCTTCTCTTGTTAAAATTGACCAGCTGGTTTAGCTTTATTAGCTTTGAATTTGAAACAAACTGGAGTCTGCAGAAGCCAACTACAGAGTCCGTAAACAAATCCTGCCATTGTGTGTTGGTTTTTGCTGTAATACTATTTTCTCTCTGCTTATATGGTCCTCACAGCTGTGAGTACCTCAGACACCCATGACTTTATCCCACTCCTGTGAGATATGGAGATCGTCCTCATGTTGTACTGACTTACTGAAGCTCATGCAGGACGTCTGTGTCTGAACTAGAAATTGAATCCAAATCTCGAGTCCCTGCACAGTTCCTTACCTACAAGAACATCTCTGTTCACTCACTAGTAATCCTGAGAGGTGTTGCATTAAAAACACTGAAGATGTATTGACAGAGACATGCATTATTTACCCAATAGCACAGGTAGAGCTCGAGCAGCAGCCACACACATTTCACCCACAAAATCCAGTTAGCATAGCTAGTCTGTTTTGGAGGGCTACCTCTTATGTGGTAGGGCGTTGTCCATGTTCAATCAATTTTGGGCCTCTGTGAAAAATTAACAAAGGTACCAACTGGTTATTTTTGTTTGCATGTTTGTTCATTGTTTAAAGATGAAATAGCATAAGATGAAGTCTCTGTGATGTCAACACCCCCCTATTCAAGACTAAATGGAAACCACCATACTTATTTCACAAAGGTTAGTGTGCTACTAGATAGAACAATTTCACTCCTGACTGGGTTGGCATGAATTTGAACCTATGGCCTAGAACAATTTTCTGATCAATCAGTTTTGCATGCAGTTAGAACTTTGCACAGTTAGTGGCAAATAACCTATTCTTTTATTCTGCAGAACAGACCAAAATTGTTGCAGTTTTATTTGACATGATTTTGTATACCCTGAAAATTCTGACAGAAGTATTTTCAACATGAAGACTCTGAATTCAGTTACTTTCTCTCTACAATATGCTCATTTTTGCTAGAAAAAAAATGTTCACATCCATTTGTCAATATTTTTCACAAAATGGGCCCATTTTTTGACTTTGTGCAATGCAAAAAGAATTATTTTTAGACATATGCATTTTGTTACAAATATCTTACATAGCTTTGCTTGTAATACTTCTGCTACTTGTATTGCCTTTTGGAGGGCTGCTTGTATTTAATTCAGTTTTAATGTGGATTTGGATTCAGATAAGATGCTGTTTATAGAGTGTACCTGCCTGATTACAAATTGCTCAACAACTGTAATATCATCCCCTATGAAACAACTTCCGCAGGTACTTTATAAATAACTGCTGAGGTCACTCAACCTGTTAAAATTGCCTGTGAAAATTCAGGTTGGGTGTCTGCTATCCAAATTATGTAGGTTACAAAGAATGCTTATGTCAGCTGCCAGCAGCTGGCTGCCTGCTAGATCCTACCACCACTGCCACTGTGAAATGCCCTTGAAACTAAAGAGAAAAAGTGGCACTGAAGAATAAAGTAAGGAGTGTATCAGAACGCATATACTGTAGGAAGCCATTCTATAATGACAAACTCCTGCTCAGTAAGCACTTCTTATATGTCAGATGTTCACAATCTGAGTTACTCCTAAAAACAATTCTGCTTATGTCAGTAGGTTGTAAACCAGGAGGATCTAGTACCACTTGCACCAATCTCCTTAAAATCAAATAGATAAGTACTCCAGCTTTAATTATTGCAAGAAGAAATGTTTCAGAGCACAATTGCAATTGATCTACTGACAAATTTGGGTTCAGAAAATGCTCCTGACAAAATTCCACACCTAAGGGTAAAGTTAATGAGGCTGTCAAGGGAACGGCAGGGACAGATTTAGTGCCAAAAAGCATACCAATCATACAGGCTAGAAATGGAAGGTTAAGGAAAAATAAGGCTAAATGATAAGGAACAATGCAGCTTGGTGACAGATTTAGATCCAATAAACAGATGCCAACGATTGTTAAATCAATTCATAAGAATTATGCTGAATCCTGCCTGAGAAGCACATCAGACAAGTACAGCAACATTCAGAGTTAAGAAACATATGAAGTCAAGAAGGTAGTCTATGTGTTGAATGAAATAGGAATGAAAAGAGGGCTCTTCCAGACAAAGTCCACTCTCCACAGCTAGCACACCCCCTCCAGGTGGTGCCTCTCCTGTCATCATCTCCACTTGCAGACTCACCTCAGTCCAGGAACCATAGCATCCTTTTCATGACTTGGCCCTCTGGCCATGTTACATTCCATATTTCCCCCTTCTAGGTAGGGGGAGAAAGGTAAGTATCTCAGTTCAATGCTGCTTCAATTCCCTGGGCTACTTCCCCATGACCCCAGCGCCTTCTTTGCCCTCTTAGCAAGACTTTCAACAAGCAGGTCCCAGCAGCCAGCCAGGAACTTCCTCTTGCTCCCCTGGTCTCTACCAGAAACTGCTTGACCAAGATACTTCCAATTCTCTCAAACCTTCAGGAACACAGTCCTCACTCCCAGAGCACCTAGTAGCTATTGAACCTGCTATGCCCTGCAGTGCCCTTTTAAATGAACCCACTGGGCCCTGATTGGCTGCTCTATGCAGCCTCCTTCCAATTGGCTATTTGGAGGACTCACCTGGGATTGGGTGTGGCAGGCCCAGGAGGCCTCAATTAACCCCTTGCTCTCTGGTGTGGGGTGAATACCCTATTACAGGAAGGGAAAACAATAATAAAAATGTGGAAATGGCAGAAGTTGCTAATTGACTTTTTCATTTCAGTTTTCACCAAAAAGTTTAGTAGCAATTGGACATCTAACATTGAATGCCAGTGAAAATGAGGTCGGATCAGAGGCTAAAATAGGGAAAGAACAAATTAAAAATCTTCAAGTCACCAGGGCCTGACGAAATACATCCTAGAATTCTCAAGAAGCTGATTGAGGAGATATCTGAGCCATTAGTGACTATCTTTGAAAAGTCATGGAAGATGGATGAGATTCCAGAGGACTGGAAAAGGGCAAATATAGTGCCAATTTATAAAAAAGGGGAATAAGGACAACCTGGGGAATTATAGACCAGTCAACTTAACTTCAGTACCCGGAAAGATAATGGAGCAAATAATTAAGCAATCAGTTTTCAGACAGCTAGAAAATAATAAAGTGATAAGTAACAGCGAGCATAGATTTGTCAAGAACAAATTGTGTCAATATTTTCATCAATGGTTTTGATAATGGTATCAAAACCACGCTTATAAAGTTTGCAGATAATACCAAGCTGGAAGGGGTTGCAAGTGCCTTGGAGGATAGGATTAAAATTCAAAATGATCTGGACAAACTGGAGAAATGGTCTAAAGTAAATAAGATAAAATTCATTAAGGGCAAATGCAAAGTACTCCACTTAGGAAGGAGCAATCAGTTGCACACATACAAATGGGAAATGACTGCCTAGGAAGGAGTACTCCAGAAAGTACTGGGGTTCTAGTGGATCACAAGCTAAATATGAGTCAACAGTATAACAGGGTTGCAAAAAAAGCAAACATCATTCTGGAATGTACTAGTAGGAATGTTATAAGCAAGACAAAAGAAAAAGCTGTACTCTGCGCTGATTAGGCCTCAACTGGAGTATTGTGTTCAGTTCTCGATGCCACATTTCAGGAAAGATGTGGACAAACTAATACCAGAGAAAAGCAACAAAGATGATTAAAGATCTAGAAAACATGATCTATGAGGGAAGATTGGAAAAAATTGAGTTTTAGTTTGCAGAAGAGAAGACTGGGGGTGGGGGGACATGATAACAGTTTTCATGTACATAAAAGGTTGTTGTAAGGAGGAGGGAGAAAAATGATCTTGTTAACCTCTGAAGATAGGACAAGAAGCAATGGGCTTAAATTGCAGCAAGGGTGGTTTAGGTTGGACATTAGGGAAAACTTTCTAACTGTCAGGATATTTAATCATTGGAAGAAATTGCCTAGGGAGGTTGTGGAATCCCCATCATTGGAGATTTCTAAGAGAGGGTTAGACAAACACCTGTCAGACATGGTCTAGATAATAGTCCTGCCTTGAGTGCAAGGGACTCTCAAGGTCCCTTCCGGGCTCATGCATTATGTGGAGGGGTAAATAGCACTTCCTTATTTATTTTCTCCACATCATTTATGATTTTATGACTGTTATCATATCCCCCCCCCAGTCCTTTCTTTTGCAAGCTGAAGAAGAAGACTGTAGATGATCATTAGAATGAATCAGTCTGAAATATTCTAATGTGACACCCCTCAGGTGGCAACTATTGTTTGAATACAGAACAGGGAAAATGTAGCTGTTATCCCTTCCACAAAGAGGAAAGATTTGTTAGTGTTCTAAATTTTTTATTCATAAGGCCAAATTCCATCCTTAGATGCTTGTGTTTTCAGTAGGAATCATGCACAAGGACAGGCTTTGGCCTTTTAGGATGGCTGACATAACTTGTGCCCATTACTGTACACAGTTAAGTAAAGTGATTGTTTTTCTTTTTGCAAATAGGAAAAATAATACTCTAATTCCCTTATGAGTAGTTGCTTTATCTTTTTATAAACATTTTTAAAGTAGCCTAGTCAGTGGCATCAAACAGCCAATGGTTGATGCAATTAAGAATGTGAAATCGGGAGGCAAAAGTGCTGGAAGAAGGATAGAGAGATGCCTAGTGGATGAAAGAGGAAAGGAACAAGCCTGACAGTTGCAAAGGCAAATCCAACATTGGAGAATGGGTCTGTTAGTTGTCAGTGTGGTCTAGCAGAAATAAAAAAGAATACTTGTGTCATAATATAAATGTCTCTTCACAAATATATAAAAGTACCATATTAGACTTCTAATGCCTTCTTTGGCCTATGCTGAGTGATAAGCTGTGTGTCAAGTGTTTAATTCGAGAGAATTTCAATTCTCTTTGCTCTTCTAACTTGCAATTCATTATTGACCTATAGTATTATTTTATTTCCAAATCACATGCTGTACCTTCTTGCACTGTTGCTTTTTAGGTAAACACTAACACTACACGAACAACACTACAACATGGAGCTGAGCCAAAGTGTTTGATAATTCATCAGTAATGGCAAACTTAAGTGTTTTCAAGCAATGCAAATTGTTTTGGCTTCTACACAGCACCTGCTTCCTTCAAACATTGATGGCAAAGAGCCTTTCTCGGGATTAATATCAAGTATTAATTTTAGCAGCATTAATTTATGATGTGTGTCATCCCATTTTATCTTGTGCAACATGACATTCAAAAAGCAAGCATTTTTTCCAAAGTGAATACCCATTCTCCATTGTAACAGTAGTGCTCTCCCTGGATTTTTAAGCTATGGGGGCATATGTTGGAAAAGACATTATTTGTCATGCTGTTTCCACAGGGATTGCTCATGGCAATATTAATATACCAGCATATTCATAAAAACTGCCTACATAATACATGGTAATTGCAAAATTATGAAGTTACAAAGGATATATATATATATATTTGGCTGCCTGAGGTTCTATCCTCAGAAAATTGTAGCTGTACCACCAATTGTCAGGCAAGTCATTTAATCTTTCTGGCCCCGATTCACCGCTGGCACTGTTCTAAGTGAATGACTCAATGATGAAGTTAATGCAATTGTGCCCATTTCTGTCAGTAGCAAATCTGGCTCTTTGTGTCTCAGTTTACCCAGCTGAAAAGTTCATATAATTATATTTATGTAATACACAGGGATATTGGGACTACATTTCCTGGCCCATGCATTCCCCTTGCAACCAGCTGCATGCTGGAGAGGGGACCAGACCTGTAGAAGCTGCCATGGACCTATGTGAAAGGGAGAAGGCACTAACCAGGATGCTACCTTCAACTCTCCTTTCCTCTGGTGCAGCTATAGATTAATACAAGATGCCATGGAGAAGCTGTCCTGACCCCACCCCAGCCACGTTGCCACAGAATTCTTGCTGTGATGTGTGAATGAAACTCACCCCATGCAGACAGCCCGCTCAAGGCCTATGCATCATCTACATTCCAATTAAACATATTTGCCTTATTTTAAGGACATAACTGGGAATTTAGTGGTGTGAGCTCCTTGCACAGGGGTGAATTTTACTCTCTCTGACTTTAGTCTCTGGAGTGTTAAAGCACAGCTCGTTTCTGGTATAGCTACTAGTCTTGCCATGATGCCCCCAACAAAGGAATAGCAGAGAGTTTATTTGGGCAAGTAACGAGGTTCTGCACTGTTGATGGTCCAGGTCCCAGAAGTAACTAACATCCAGTGTCTTTTTGGGCCCCACTTTTTATCTACTTTGCACTGCAGCTCAAACATGGACTAGGGACATGGGAAAAGGTGAATTAAGCAGATCCAAATGGAGATGCAGATTCTGGGCACTGATTTGTTCCCTTACACTTGAATTTGCACAGGAGGGGAGCATATCATTCATTGTTTGTAAATCACGTTGGATAAAACGTGTTCTATAGAAGCGCAGGTATATTACACATGCCGAATCCTCAGATAGTGTAAATCAGTCAATGGAGCTATGCTACAACACTCTTTAATCCATTGATTTCAATGGAGCTACATCAGTTACCAGCACCTGAGGATCTGGCTCATGGTCTCTTATTGTAATGGATTATTTAATTATTAACCTTAAAGAAAGAAGCTACATAGCCATAAAAAGTTTTATAAATGTATAACTGTATAAAGAGATTCAAAAACTAATTTTGCTGCAAAAGCAAGATTTTAACAGATGTGCAGCTGTTTTCAACCTTTTACAATTGTCTAGATGAGCCAAGAGATTTTTGTCTAGTACTGTAACTAAATTGACTCTGAGGCTTGTTTTCTATCCCCTTGGGTAAGCCCTCCTGACATACACTATACCAGGAAAAAGCTTTTTCTCAGACTCATCTTAACCAAATTGGACTGCTTTAAAAAAAAAACATAAATGTATTTCAAAATCCAATTGCTTTGGCCCTAAATCTAGCTTTTCTTGGCAGTGTGTGCTTGTTTTTAATCCTAATGCTAATATTTAGCAATGTGGCATCAGATTTAAAACACTAATTTACATTCTGCCAGAGAACTATAGTATTTCAGTATGAGTCAATCAATAAATGATGTTAGTGGTGTTTTTTTAAAGGGAACATTGTTTAAACTGTAATGTAATATTGGAAACAATTCTTCTACAGACTACATACACATATACTCAATTGTCTAACACTATACATTACTGCTATTTTCTGGGATAAGGGGATTTAGAGCTTATCTACTATATATATATATATTCATTCTGGTGTTCACACTTCAAAAAGGATGATGAAAAATTGGAAGAGGTACAGAAAAAGCTATAAGAATTATTCAAGTTCTGGAAAACATGCCTTACAGGGGTATTAAAGAAGGTCCATTTATTTAATTTATCAAAGAGATGACTTGATCATGATCTACAAGTACCTACATTGGGGAGAAGATTTTTGATAGTAGACGATGCTCTAATCCAGCAGAGCAAAGTATAACAAGATCCAATAGTTAAGTTGAAGATAAACAAATTTAAACTGGAAATAACATGCACATTTTTAACAGTGAGGATAATTAAACAGTGGAACAACTTAGGTAGGCATCTGATGTATTAATCACTTGAACTCTTTAAATCAAGACAAAATTTTTCTAAAAGATTTACTGTATCTGAACAAAAATTACGGACTTGAGTCAGAAATTTGGGGGTGAGATTCTTTGACCTGTGTTATACAAGAGGTCAGACTAGATGATCATAATGGTCCATTCAGGCCCTAAAATCTATTAATCTATTATCCAACCTCATGATCTCTGATCTGTGTATTTGAGAAATAATCTACATGCATACATCATATTCAGCTGATGCATCTTATAAATCTGAATAAATAATTTATAAATTAAACAGGCGAACATTGTCCCATTATCTGTTGGGACTAGAATATGTGGAAGCTCCCAGTACATACAAGAATAGAAGCCACTTCCAAATAGTCAGGGATTCTGACCTCTTTATGGCTCTCTCCTCCTAGTCAGCCTCTCAGTATAATTACTGAAAGCTCGTTCAAAGCTGTAGAACAGGGGTGGGCAAACTATGGCCCGTGAGCCATTTTAAGGCAGCCAGCGAGCTCCTGCTGGGGAGCGGGGTCTGGGGTTTGCCCCACTGCGGCGTTCCAGCCAGGGCGCAGTGTCGAGGGCGGCTCCATGCAGCTCCCAGAAGCCATGGCATAGCCCTGCTCTGGCTCCTACGCTCTCCAATGGCCCCTTACAGCGCTCATTGGGAGCTACAGGGGCGGTGCCTGCAGACGGGGCAGCGTGCAGAGCCACCAGGCCACATCTTCGTATAGGAGCTGGAGAAGGGACATGAAGCTGCTCCCGGGAGCCACTTGAGGTAAGAGCCGCTCGGAGCCTGCACCCCTGTCCCCCCTCCCGCCCTCCAAACCCCTTGATCCCAGCCCAGAGCACCCTCCTGTACCCCAAACCCCTCATCCCCAGCTCCACCCCAGAGCTCATATCCCAAGCCGGAGCCTGCACGCCTTCCCGCACCCCAACCTCCTGCCCCAGCCCTGATCCCTCGCCTGCCCTCCAAACCCCTTGGTCCCAGCCCAGAGCACCCTCCTACACCCCAAACTCATCATCCCCAGCCCCCCCGAAGCCCGCAGCCCCCAGCTGGAGCCCTCCCTCCCCCCTGCACCTCTCTCACTCCCCCGCCCTAGCTCAGAACCCCCTCCCACACCCTGAACTCCTCATTTCTGGCCCCACCCCAGAGTTCATATCCCCAACCAGAGCCTTCACCCCAACCCCAATTCTGTGAGCATTCATGGCCCGCCATACAATTTCTATTCCCAGGTGTGCCCCTTGGGCCAAAAAGTTTCCCCTCCCGTCCTGCAGAGGCTCAGTTTTTCCTTTGTTGAGAAACATTTCCCACTACAAGTGAATAGTCCCTCACCCATTCCATGCACCCAAATACATTGCTTTCTTTTTCTTGTAATTTTTGGCATCTGAGTGGTTACCATAGTCCACTCACACTCATGTAAGCATGACAGCTTACCGCTTTAAGGAAACAGTCTGCTGAATCCTTTCCTATTGACTGGCAAAGCTCATTGTCCTGTCAAGGTAGATTTCTACATACCCCGGTGCCCCAGCTCCCCAAAACTACTCTGGAAGAGGCATGCCCCACTGGTTGCATCTCTAGTATTTCTTTTCTCAAAAACAAACAAAATAAATCTACTGCCCTCACCCCAACCCACTCTGTGAGCACTTAGCAAAGACTTTCTTTGAAGGGTTTCACTGAATACAATCCATAAAGCTATCCATAGACCCAGCCAACAAGAGATTTTCCTTTAACAAACTGTCAAATATCCTCTGCTCAAGTAAGCACCTGCTCAAATTGACTTCCATTGTCCCATTTCCAAGGATGGAAGGTTAAGGATTGTCTCTACTTTGCCAAAAATATTGGGGCATGCCTCCATTTTCATCCCGAAACTGTGAATTTGTCCTCTCTCTCACCTTCTTCTGGACCTTACAACAAGAGTATATATTCTTGATACATAATACATTCTTGATACATAATGCAACACCTCCTCTTTCTTTCCCTGCCTGTTCCTCCTGAACAACCTATACACCTCTCTACCAATATTCCAATCATGAGATTTATCCTGCCAATTTATCCTATGATGGTAATGAAGTCATCATTTAGCTTATGTACTAATACTTCCAGTTCTTTCTCTTTATTCCCCATACTCCTTGCATTTGTGTATAGGCAGCTATGATGTTGAGCAGATTCTCCCATTTCTTTCTTTCTTTTTATTCCTATGACTCTTTTGTAATTCTCTGTGTCCACCCGTCATCTATCCTTCTGTTATGATTGCCTTTGAATTCTTTGTACCTGTGGGGTTTTGTCAGCTGCCCCCTTTGAACCTAGTTTAAATCCCTCCTCACTAAATTGGTGAGTCAGTGTGCAAGATAAGTCTTTTGAAGGTAGAAACATGGAATTCTGAAGCAGGGAATGTCAAGTAATCAGAACATGATGTTTTCCTGTTTTTTGCTTCAAAACTTATTTGTAATTTTAAAGTTTATACCTATGTTCTGTGACTGAATTAGAATCACTGGGCCTGCTTCAAACAGTATTACCTCAGACTATGTGGTGGCTTTACGTCCTGAGACCTAAACAAGGTTGGGTGAGTTCAATACTATTTGGAGTTAACCTTAAACAGGAAAATACAGTGTCTAGCAGAAATGATCATAATTCAGTAGATACCGCTTTTCTCTGTGTCTGGACTGTTTCAGTGCCCCATTTGCAATTTTTCAACATTTCAGTGGTGGGTGAAATAATTTCTTACATATAATGTGTGTCTGTGACGTGGATTCATATGAAATGTGCTATATAAAATGTAATTTATTATTATTTCAGTTCACCTTTAAATTGTTTTGTGCAGTATGCTGATCCCAATAAGTATTTGCTCTAAATGTTTCAGTATATGTCTCATCTAGCAATAAACACACAAAAAACCATTGTTTGGATATGGAAGAACAAGGAGGAAATGAAATGGAAAACAATCAAAACTAAGAAAAGGCTCATGGGAGATATAAAACATTGATATTGTAAAATGGATCTGTGTGTGGAAACAATCAAGTAAAATAAAGGTGGAGAATGAAAGACACATTGTACCAGGATTTGAGATAAGCTATCACATTTTTAAGTACAAAAGAAACCTTGGGTCACTGAAGGAGACAGATGGCAAGGATATTCTGGAGACAGAAGAGGTAAAACTTTCAGTAGACAGTTCTTCTAGAAAATGACCTGAAGAAGAACTGAATGTAAGCTTGAAAGTTTCTCTCTCTCACCAACAGAAGTTGGTCCAATAAAAGATATTAGCTCATGCTCCTTGTCTCTCTATGAACCTCCCAGAGAAGATAGAAGGAAAACTGCAGGAAATCACAGCAAAATTGAGAACATCTGAAGACCTCAGAAGATACCTAAAGAAAAATACTTCAAAATCTTGGGATGAATTAATTTTAAGTGGCAAGAGACAGAAGAACTGTTAGCAGACATTTATGGAAGCAAGAACATAGGTTACAAATTTTTGGCTGGTAATATATATTTGTCATTACTGTATACTACGTTATAATTATTAGCATTTCCTTATAGAGTAGAGGGTTGGTTGCAATAATAAACGTAATCATGAGTAGCACTAGTATAGCACTACATATGTACAAACTACTGTACAACCTGTGATGTAGATAAACAAATATGTATATCCATATTTTTCTTCTTCTGTGGCATCTCCATTGTTAAAGGTTTGCAACCATGCTGTAACCTATTCTGTAAGATCTTCTGCTAATCTCTTTGAGGATTTATAGTCTCTTAGATCTTGCCAGGATACTACATAGCCCATCATTTCCTTTCCAGGGCCCATAAACATGCACCGCCCATTAAACCCCTTAAAATGTGTGCTACAACTCCAAACTCTCTTTTCATAAAGATAAGATCTCTATCATTTGTTGAATTCCAATCACCGCCAATGCCTTTTTTATTGGTTACATGGTCGATCCATGGTACAGTATTTTCAGAATTCATCTATAAAACTATAATTCAAAGGATTGTAATTTCTTTATTATCGATTGTTTGAATGTCCATGTTTCACAGCTATAATTAACACAGACCAAATGTAAATATTTTGAGTCAGAATTTAGTCTTCAGATTTCTCTCCCTTCTGATCAGATGTTCATTCTTTCACTCTTGCTATTCTGATGGTGACTTCAGTATCCAATCTTCCATCTTCTGTGATCATGCTTCCTAATTGCAATAATTTCTCATTTGCTGTATGGCTGTGTCATTCACTGTCTTCCCAGGGTCCTTGCCTTTTTGTCTTGTCCACATTCTTTGACCATATTCATTGCTATAGTAGTATATGATCTCCACTAACTTCATTAGACCTTCTTCTGAATCAGCCAACAGAACTGTCATCTGCATTGTGAATGTTATTCACCCATTTTCCATTCATCTTAATACCTTCTATTTATTTAATTTAATCAAACACTCGCTATAAATGTTGAATAAAGTCAAAGACATTATGTAACCTTTTCACACTCCTCTCTTGATCTCTGTTAGATTTTGATTTTTATCTTCCATTATAATCACCTTCTGATTTTAGTATAATTCTTTTATTACTCAAAGTTCATATTCATCCATCTCTACAGACCTTAATATGTTGAGCAATCCATTTTATAAATGGGGAAATCAATGCAGAGATCATGACTTGGCCAAGGCCATCCAGTGAGTCTATGGTAGAGGGGAATTAAAACTCAGGCATATCTGGACACAAAGCTGTCCTTGTTCCTCTAGACCAGTGATTTTCAACCTTTTCTATACTATGACAACTGAGAAGCAGCTGTGTTAGATGCCTTTCATGCCACTGGCTTGTGTGTCACAAAATGCTGTTACAACAGAAGTTGTTTCATGACTCTCTTCTCAGCATAAAGAAAGGGAGGGTGGTCATGACCCCCCTGAAATATGTTGCACCCCTTGGGTTGAGATTCCCTGCTCTTCTAGACCATGCTGCTTTACTGGCCTAGTGTTCATGGTGAGCAAATTTGAAATTACTGGGAAATTTGGTTCAGCCTGACTATGTATCCCAAAGTTTGGATGTAGCTCCATAGCTTATTTTCGCTGTTTTGAGGTCCTCGTTTACAAAGTGTCTTTGGAGTGGAGGAAAGGTTAAACAACTGAGAAACAGGTCACACCACTGTCTTGGATGCCACAAAATGATGCTATCGCAGCTGTTTTCTTTTCGAATCTAAGCCCTTAATAACAAGCCTCGGCACAGGAGTTTTGTGATGTGAGGAGGGTAATATATAACATATTTGGAAAATATGTTTTTTGGGGATAATCTGATTCGATTTGTTTGCCATTTTTTGGATTGTGTGAACCTAGTCTTCCAACACAAGGATCCATATGATTCATATCATGTTATTGCCGGTGTGGATGATACATCTTTTGCTTGAATGTACAAAAAGTAATTAAAGAGCCCATTCTGTGTTTGACAACTGGAAAAAGCCACCATTCTGGGGGTTGCTCCAACGACCACTCTTAAATTAAGCTCCAGCTGTGAATCTAGCTATTGTCTGAACACACGAAACATTTGTTTCGTGGAACATCTGGAAATCCCTCCCACAGCTGTATAAGCTCAGTGAGACCCATGTTGCAGGCAGAAACTAATCTGCTTGATTTCTGTCATCCTGCTTGAGATTCACAGATCAGCCAGCCTCACATCTCACTGATAGGACTGATTTCTACACTTAGACATACTATACTGGTATTTGCTGAACGAACTTTTGTCCAGTTTCTTGCTCTGACTTCAATGGGAGTATAGGGTGCTCAGGACCTCTCAGAAGATATGCAGCTCCTGGCAGGATTTGGCCTTTAATTGAGGCACAAATTAAATTTACTTTAGGTCTGGATCTGGAGATATTTTATGCACCCAGAGCTGTAGCAGTTTAGCTCCAGTCCTCACTGAATCAGGCTGTTACTTCGGCACAAGTAGGATCATAATCAGATTGCTGGTCATCAATTACTCTATGCAAAGTTATGTTTAGAAATGGACAGCTTTTGAAGGATCTCTCATTTGGATTAAATCAAGTTGTTTAAATATTTATAAAGCTCTAGGGCACAAGATACACCAAGTATTTGCCTTACACATAGGCAATGGAAATATGAATGAGCATAATCTGAGCTCAATACTCATTTCAAGAGTTGTTCATTTTGTTTGCATTATTTTAAAAAAGCATATTGCTTTCTGTTAAATACCCTAAAGGCTTAGCATAAAACATGACTGGAATGAATATCAAGAAAAACTTTCTGTCTCATTAGATGGTCTGAGTTTCAAAAGCTGTTCTAAAAGTGTTGTAAAGTGTGCAGTGTTGTACGTTAATGCGCTGAATGCATTTCCACAGTGCTTGATGTGTTTCATAAAAGGTCCATTTCAAAAGTGTGCTGCATTATAGGTGAACAGTCGCAGTAAATAATCTTGTTACAGAAACCGAAGCAATTTTTACAAGGCGCATTTCTGGCTGACTGAACAATTTATTCTCCAGATGTCACATTGCATTTTCCCAATATAAAATGAAACAGTTTTTTTTTTTAGGCAGACTGTTTTGTTTGGAGAGACTGGAACAAAGGGTACTTCCTTAAACATGATAATCTACTATTAAACTATGTTGTTACTATAAAACTATCATACATAAATGTTCATAATTTACCATTTAATTTGGTTTGAAACATAAAACATTACTTCAAGACTGGGCTTTTCTGAGGATACTTGCATGTACTTCAAAAAATAAAGAATGGGTACATTGGCTCTACAAACTGACAGTGAATATTGATCCTGAAGGTTTTTGACACCTGAATAGTTCTGTGAATGTCTAAGCTTGTCTCACACCATATTGTGCCATCTAATAAACCCACATGATGTGATGTAATCTTCCAGGGATTATAGCCTAATGTAACATGACACAATGTCAAAAACTAAAGCAGTTTAAAACAATGTTTTAGATTATATAGTTATTAATTTAGGAGGTGTAAATTCCAAGACAACTTTCTGTATAAAGTTTATCGGCTGCAGAAGACATGATGAATATTTCCATAGAAAGCTCTGGTACTGGAGAAATCCACGGAAAATCAGCACTGTATTTTCTCAAAGGCAATATGAATAAAGAATGCTGTATAATTATGAACAAAAATGCAGCAACATTTTACCTTTATAGAATTTGTTATCCTGTGCTCTTGATTAGAAGATATATAGCAAATTGGTTGCACAGGATAAATTATTTAAGATTTTATTAATAAAATTCACCTTTTTACCCTTTTCCTATTAATAGTTGTGTAAGTAGCGGTAACTATATTTCTGCCTACTTAGCTATCAGTCTAGGCTTTTATAATAGTGCCAAACAGCTGAGCCCTAGAACTGTTTGACTCCTGCCAAGATCAGTTTGGCAAGGTCTGCAAAATATTGGTGTCAAAGACACTGAGCTCCTAGGCCTTGAAGTTCCAAAAGTTTCGGCTTTGAATGAATCTGGTTTTCAGAAGAGATGGACTCAAGCTGAGAAGTTTTACTTTCATTCAGCTCCATCTGTGGTTTTCGTATGCTAGAATCTTTGTGAACCAACAGACAGGTTTGGGTTCATGCAGTATGGGCTTCTCTGCTGGACCCAGATGTGGGAGGCAATGGTCATGTTGGCAAATACCAAGTGGCTTGCCCTATCAAACTTTTGTTTTTCTTGGTGAACACTGTTCATATTCGCAAAAAGAAAAGGAGTACTTGTGGCACCTTAGAGACTAACCAATTTATTTGAGCATAAGCTTTCGTGAGCTACAGCTCACTTCATCAGATGCAAAATTCTCCAGTGGGCAGCACTGAATATCCAGAAGGAGCAAGTTTTTTTTGAGATTTAATAAAATTTGAGTAAATCATTGCTGCTACGTGAATAAGTCAAACTTGTAACAAAGATCAGTTCAACTTTATCTGAGGTTCGAGTTAAATGTTTTGCACATGTCTAATGTCCACCAATTCACGTTTCTAACATGACTCATTAATAAATCTGTGTCTATGGTGTATGTATAACAAAAGTACAACTGCGGAGGAATGTGTTGTGGATACAGCAAACGCTTCAAATCAAACTTTCCCCTGTAATATATATCCGTGGTTTGCTTCTTGGCAGTGCATCTGGCTCTAACATAGAACACTCATATTCAAAACAACTTGGGATTTTTGTTCTCATTTTAATTCCCCAACCTCCCCATTCTTTACATGCTGGTATCTCCTGGGTGCCTTTATAATAATTGTAGTTATATGTATAAAACCTTCAAAACTGAGGAAATTAGGTGACAAATAAATCCAAAAGCACACAGCATACACACAACACAGCACACACACAAATGTATAAGTAAAGAAATACAGGAGAGCAGTCCTTTGCTACATCTAGCATTAGAACAATGAGTCATTGTGATATTAAACGTGTTGGAACAATGGCTGATTCTTTGTAATGAATTTGTATTGAGCACATAATAAAAAGAACAAATTACGTTTCTTAAGGTTTACTTTTAAGCAAACTCCAGGGGAAGCTTTATACTGTACAGTCAAGTGCACTGTCAACATACAACAGGGGAGAAGGTGAAATATACTATAAAAGGCATCATCACAGCACTGCATTCAAACTGTTCTTGTACTTAAGTTCATTTGCCTGTACACTGGGTTGCAAATTTGGAACAGCACCTTTTACAGGATCAGTTGCTGGCTCTGCCATATACTTCCTGTGTGACCTTGGGCACGTCACTCACGCTCTGTGCCTCCGTTTCCTAATACTTTGATGGATCAAGGCCCAAGGGCTGAGCACCATGCAGGTTTGAGCCTTTAGACTGTAATGGCCAGATTTTTAAAAACTATTTCAGTGCCTCAAGATGGACAACTCGATGCCTACAAGATTTTCCAAAGTGTCTGGTTGCCTATCTGCATTTTAGGTGCCTAAATATCTTTAAAAATCTGGCCCTGAGTGGAATTTACAAAAGCACCTAAGCAGTTTAGGAGCTTAACTCCCATTGAAGTCAATGCTCAAGCTCTTTGAGGGCCACAAACTCACTTGCTCTACATTCAGGACACAGGTGCTATAGTGTTCAGGAGAAGGGGGCTTTGATTTTGGTCTGGGCTGGTAGGTGCCACTGTATTGCAAGAAAGAATTGTTAACAGTGATTATGTAGAAACCAAGCCTTACAGTCCTAACTCACTGATGTTCTCTGGCAATAAAAAGTTTTAAGCTTTGTTTTAAATTGTGTGGACAAATCAGAAACATAAGATCCTGATTCAGGAAAGCGTCCATAGTCAGGACAGCATTTAATCACATGAGTCAGTGATGTCCTGAACAAGGATGGATGTAAGCAGAGACTTCAATGCTATGCTGGGTCGGGCCCCTAGTGATTTGAGGGGAAGGGGACTACCAAACTGCAACAACATAGGTAAAGTCCTCGCATTCAGTTAGTGAGCAGTAAAGGCCATTTAAAAGGGAAATGCAACTTGGGAGTAGGGTAACCAGACGTCCTGATACGATCGGGACCGTCCCAATATTAGGGGCTTTGTCTTAAATACACAACTATCCCTCCCACACCCCAAAAAGTGTCCCAATTTTTGACACTTGCTATTTGGTCACCCTAGTTGGGAGTGGGTATTTGCACAGATACCAGGTAACCTAACAGTTTTAGAAATATTTAAGGAAATTAGCATCTTTCCTCTCTCAAGCCTATAACAGATTACTTAAATAAGAGCAAATAAACTATGAGGTATAGTGGTATGGATTTTGAAGTATATTTGTCATTAATTAAAAGAGAGAGCACTTCTAGAAATTGTGAGCCTGAAAAGGGAAGAGCAAGCTTCACATTGACGCAAATGCGGTAAGAGAACACTGCTACACAAATAAATGGTATTGGCCATCATTTCTTGTGGCTCCCATTTTCTCCAAGGAAAGACATTTGTGGTCAGGTTAATGCTGCCTCCCATGCAGTCCAGCCTCTTCTTTCACCAGGTCCAGCACTGAAGCAATAACACTTTGCTCATGAAATAGCTTATTTCCATAGAAATGATTGCAGTGTTCCAAATTCAGCATTCTGATTCTACAGCAGGGTAAGTTAGGAGCAGCTGACGCACTGAAAAAGAGGTGAACCCTTGATGAAACACAAATAGCTGTGACAATTAACAAATATGGGAAGAAAGAGTATTTAAAACCATGTAAAGAATTAGTGGCTTTATATTCAGAGCAGGATATGATTTAAAGGTTTTTCTCAATATTAGATGTGACTGAATATTTTTAGTGTCTAATTTATTCTTAAAATTTCATGAAATTCAGTGAATAAATTATTTGTGAATATATGTAATTAATAATCAGACCTGCTCCATAGCTCTGTGAATAATCAATAAGATGTGTGTACAATCCAGCACACAATGGGACCCCAAGCAGGTTAGAGCCTCTCAGCAGTACTGTAATAAAAATATGTAATAGGAATCAAATCTATTTGTATTTTATTCAAAAATATTAAATATTTTCAACTAAAGGTACATCATATCTAAGTCCCTCTTTATTGGCGCAATCCTGAAAGGTTCTGACCAACTCTTGAGAGGTGCATTGTGCCCTCTATCAATGAAATACCTCCCAGAGGGTGTTTTGCATCTCACAGGACATGGTCCCAATGGAGCGTAGGAAACCACTCTAACTAAAAATATTTGCAATTTCATTTTTATTCATAATGAAGGCTCTGATTCAGCAAGACACTAAAGCATTTGTCAATAGGACTACTTATATGCTAATGTACCTTACAGAATCAGTTAAAATTGGACATACGCTTTAAGTACATTGCTGAATCAGGGCCTATATTAGGATTATAGGTTCACAGTGGCTAGAGGTGGAAAAGACCTATTTATATGATCCATTCTATTCATTTTTATGAGCATACAGTCCCCAGTGGAGGACTCATCACATATTAAATTGATACAACAATTGAGCCAATATTATTTAAGTCCATGGAGGATGTTTTCTTTTCAATAGGTTTGATTGTAAAATCTTAAAAAGACATTTTTTGGATACCTGGCAGCTCAGGTTCCACCCACAGTTATTCTAGTACCAAAAGTACACTGTGGAGTGGGTATATCCATTCCAGGCCATGTCTACTCTCAGGCTTTATGCACTGTTTCTTCTACTTCAGACTATTTAGTCAATGCCATTAATCAAAATCCTATAGCAGAAAATGCATGCATAAGTCCTACACATTTATTGCCATGGCAACAATTCACGCTCTTGTTCATATGTCAAACTACATCAGTGGAGATAAATTCTATTGTTTTCACACTGACAATTCTCTCTATGTTGGACTTAATCCATGGAAAAATATAGCTTTGCCTCTTATTAAAATAAAACACAGACCACCCAGCTCTTAAAATTCTCATTCTTCACAAAACATCAACTGAACAATCTGAACAGTTATAAAATTATAATTTGATATTTAGGGTTATTATAGCAATTAAACAGTAAGAAATGGCCTAGTCCTTCTCATATTGTTTAATCTGTGGGTTTGGTTGGGAATTTAATTCTTGATGAAAAGAGCTCATTGCTGTGAATCTCAATGGTTATGATACTGGTTCTTGAACTAGATTGCAGTACTTTAAAATGAAAGCCTTTAAGCCTTAAATGAAGTTGATTTAATTCATTTGCCAACTCTGATGTAGATACTGTATTTTCATAACATAAAAATTAATCATAAGTGCATAAGAATATCTCACCCACAAAGAGAGATTTTATATTACATTTAACTCAAGAGTAAAGATCCACTCACATGGGTCATTCACACTTGTGAATGAAAGATAAGCATCATCCTTTGTGCATGAACCTCTCTATATACTTATTTGTATATACTGTGTTGTGAAATATGTATTGGTGCCTGATACAATCCTACATAATTTTATTGCATGCTAGACCACAGTTCTCTCATTCCTAGTCTCTCCACAGAACACATTATCTTTCTCATTATCACAGAATAACGAGAAAACAGCCTCTTGTTAATAAAATACTTATAATTCTTCGGAATCTCATTATTTCATGTGTATGGTACATCATGCTTCACCAGAAAGGCACATACCTCATATAACCAGTGATTTTACTAAAGATATGTCTGTTTTGATCTGACCCCTTTTTCACTTCCTCATGCAGATTTAAGTCCTTGCTTTTACTGCATTGCTTCATATTGACAATGCCTATTATCATGATATACTATACTAGGGTTCATTTAAACTAATATCCACTGCTACATCTGTTACTGTCAGTACATAACCTAAGTTCCTGTGTCAATGCAGATGAAGACAACCATGATTGTCACACCATGCTATGACAATATAGAAACCCGATTCACACACATTGTGTGACTTGCATCAAATATATATTTTTTTAAATGGGAGGCTTTGTGTAATTTGTAAATATACTGTGAACTTCATTCATATTAATGAAGCACCATTTGCTCCTTACTGGTATTTTAATGCAAATTGCATTAACTCCTTGTGTGCTGCACCTCCATACATGACCCAGGTCATGTCTTTTAAAAGCAGGTCTATTTTTTTCTGTGATGGAGCAGTAATGTCAAACCATACAACACAGCCTCTTCATAGGTCATCTGGATGGCCTAAGGCACTGAGGAGGTTAATAATGGATTAGAGTATATAATTCATGTGTATATTTGTCAAATAATTTATTCTCTGTTTTGCAACATTTATCAGAGAAAATATTTGGAGAATAACTTTTCATTATATGTCGAGGTTTGACTGTAAATATGGTCATAGTGAATGTTCACTCTGAACTCCAAAAAATAATCATTTGGGTTTTTTTAGTTTGCACCTGAATTATGCTTTACTTTAGTTTTGTTGTTAAAAGAAATGTAAAGTGAAAAAAGATTAATGCTAATATTTGAAACAAATTATGAATACTTTTTAAAATATCTAACAATGATTTAATAAAATATAACAATCTGGTTCTTGGATAATACAGCACAGCCCCTTGTCTGTGTCTATTTTAGATGACCATTATCACTGTAGTATCTGAATGCCTCATGATACTAAATGCATTTATCCTCACGCCACCCCTGTGAGCTAAGAAAATGCTATTATCCCTATTTTACAGACAGGGAACTGAGGCAGAGAGAGGCTAAGTGGCTTGCCCAAGGTCACATACATATAAATAGCAGAGACTAGACTTGAATATGGGTCTCTTGAGTCCGAGTGTTGCATCCTAGCCACTGGACTATCATTCTTGCCCCTGTGAGGTATCAGTGATACCCTTATTAGCAACAGATCTGGTTTCTGTCATGACTGGGAGGGGCTGGAAAGCTGACAAGTCTGCCACACATTGGATATCCACAAAGAGTCATATCCTGCAGTCCTAACAGGGATTTCTTTATCAGGCCCACAAGCAAATTAATCTTGCCAAGAACCATCCTTCCTGATCTTATGTTTGTAAAATAGTGGTTATGTATTGATTACTACATCTGCAAGCATTTATCTGTCATGAGTCAAGCCTCTTTCTTCTCATCTGGCAGACACACAGCAAATACAATTTTGAATAAAATACAAATACTTTGTGTCACAGGAAACCTCAGGCCAGATTTTCAGAAGCGCTCAGTTCTCAGCATGTCCCTTTGTTCTAAATGAGAGCTAATGGATGCTGAGCACTTTTGAAAGTTGAGCCAATTCATTCTGGTGCCTAAATGGGAATTGATCTGGGCAAAATACCTATAGACTTTAATGGAGCCAGGATTTCACCCTGATAACTTATTTAGGTGCCTACACAGGAGCTGTTGGGTGCTGAGCTCTTTTGAAAACCTGACCACGAATGTTGGTGGCCCCTTAATACTAATCGCTAATGCACCTGACCACTAAAGTTAGTGGCAGGTGCATTAGAGAGAGACAGACTAACAGCCGTGTTAGTCTGTATTTGCAAAAAGAAAAGGAGTACTTGTGGTACCTTAGAGACTAACCAATTTATTTGAGCATGAGCTTTCGTGAGCTACAGCTCACTTCTGCATCCGATGAAGTGAGCTGTAGCTCACGAAAGCTTATGCTCAAATAAATTGGCTAGTCTTTAAGGTGCCACAAGTCCTCCTTTTCTTTTTAGAGAGAGACAGACAATGATGGAGTAAAATAGTATTCTGAATATTTTAGCTAGAAGAGATAAACAGAAGATTCCCAGTGAAAAGATTTGTCATTTTAAATATTGAAAGATGCTTTAGTGAGATCTTTAAGAATAGAACAATGTGTGTAATCCAAATCAGATTCATATTTGTCACTAACTACATGAAAAACACCAGAAAAAACATAAACCTGATTTGTCTACATACATGACAACTAGAAAGAAAAGAAACTAACTTTTCTCCAGTTCACTGTACAATATTTCATATTATTAATCAGAATTATGTCATAGTATTATTGCTTTGCTTAATAATGTGTTTAAAGTAAGTTTAATGTAAAAAGATACATGATACAGGCAGTCAAAGGGCTATTAAAATCCTTTTCTATAGTTCAGTCACTGCCTGAGCTGCTTTAGCTTGTTAACTTGGATCCTAATCCATTACCATGTATGATATTTAATGTGTTTTTGTCATTAGAATTTTTTTTAACAAAGCAGGAAAAAAACACACAGGTCTGAACACAGTTGTCATGGAATATATTTTCAGGCTGTGTATAATCATAACACAACCTCTTTTATTTTTTTAAAAGTGCCTTAGATCACATACTAGTCATACAATTGTCGTCTCATCCTATGAAGTGACGAGAGATATAAAGACAACCAAAGTCAGAATCAGAGTCAGATGTTACAGCTGTCCACAAGGGACATAACTGAAGACATAGTTCCATACCCTTCCATGAGCTTCCTTACTAAATTCCATGGACAGGGAGGATGAAGCTAATCCCAAAGGAGTGATCCAGAATAGTTATGTGGTTTTTATTTTCTCAAACCTCCTTGTGTTTAACTTTGGCTTTGAGAATGGGTTTACAACAATTGAAGGGATGATTATCATAACACCTCAGGATTAAAATGTTATATAGCTCTTCGCAGGAATTTGGTCTACTTTTGAGTCAAAGGTGGAAATACATCTAGACAGAGAACTATATTAAGGAACATAGAAACTCTTCTACCTCTAATTCATAATCTCTGGGACATCTCTGGCACATCTGATGAAATAAAAGCATTGACAGTGCCTACTTATGCTGTACTGCCTATCAAATGATTAACAAAGGAATCCAAGTACAAGAAAGGGTGGGAACATGATATCAAGACCAGAAGGAAATGAAAAAAAAACATGCAAAATATAATGCTCAGAAACATACCATACAGAATAGCGTCCTTACACTTGAATCAAGAGCTGTCCAATATAATATAGATAGTATTCCCCCCCCCCACATTCCACCTCACACACACACACACACAAAACAAGACACACAAATGCACCATATCAATATATGCTGGAAGTGTCATTGTACCAAAATGCCTTAATATATCTTAGAGAATTTTCTCTTTTTGTTTAATCTCAAATGTATTTTTTACCTCTAAATATAAATATTCAGACAAGATTAATCTGGGCCTCATTTTATTAAAGAATATTCTTCTGAATTGACACATCATCTGGTGAAAATCTGTTCAGTTTACACCATTGTAAATTTTAAATGAAATTTAAATGGAATTTCTGTGCTACGGAATGTCCAGCTTAAAATACTAAACAGGAATTCTCTGAATTGGACTCTCTGCCATAACTCACAATGCTAATCATTTACGTGACAGAGGTTTACAGATCCAGCAACAACAATAAAGAGAGTGAGACAGAGAGAGAGAGCTTCATTCATTATAGGCCCACTAGCCACATCACACCTGACTGCTGGCCCACCCTCAAGCCATATTCTGTGGTGGCCCATACTGAGCTGGCATGGAACAGTGTGTGCAGAATTGCCCTGGTATCCACTCCACCTGCTACATAATGTAACTGCAGCCCTTCTGGTGCATTACAAATCTACTGAAGGACCTCTAACTGCTGGCTTAATTTCAGAGAAAGTACATGTAAAGCTCCCCTTTTAGACCCATTAAGTTAGTTAATGCCATTTATCATTCAGAATTAAAATTATACAATCTTATATTTATAACTGTTTGGCACTATACCCATTTAGCCACATCAAAAACACTGATGGAAAAACCATTATCCACCATATGATCTTTAAAATAAATACATAAATAGTGCCCAAAGGGGTATGAGTGTGCAGGAATCTTAGAGTTAGCTGTGTCTTATGAAAAACTGCACAGTTAATATGGCTATAATGTAGCTAAGTCAAGCAAGATATGATTGATTTATTATATTGGAGTTCATTAAAAGTGCTCCACTGCAGTCTTTAAACCATATAGTTATTAAATACCTTTGAAAACACACACTCTCTACCATCATTATAAGATATTCTTGACAGCACATCATTTTTAATGACACTATTATAAACAGGATTCGTAATGGCTCTGCTCAGTGTGCCACGGAATTGGAGGCCAGCAATATACAGACTTATATTCAACATAATCTCGTAACAAAGAGCACTATGGGAAAGCATGAGTGCACAATTAATATATGAATAATTATTTTGTGTCAAATTAAACACATTTTAAATAGTCCATCATGCCAAACAGACATTAATGTAGAAAAATTAAATAGTGAAATAGAACTGAAGTACAGTACAATACTTACAAGCACAACATGAAGTAGTGGTGCTGAGCTATGCTTCAAACAGGAAAGGAAAGATTATTCCTAAAGCTAATTGTAATGATAATTCTGCTTTCTAATTTGCAGAAAACTGATATATGCTGAGAGTAGATCTCAGATTCAGTGCATGGGTCTTAAAACATGGTTTCAAACTAACTACTCCCGCTGTTTGCCTATAGCTGGAAAATATTTCAGAGACTGCCAAAAACAACATTTTCCAAGTTGGTAAATATCCCAGGGATACTTGAAGCATGATTTGCCCAACTATTGTCTCTTAGTTTGTGCTACAGAATCATATTGTCACATTGTATTGTTGTGAAGAATGGATCCTCAGCTGTTATGATTTAGCTGTGATGATAAGAAAACTACGCAACTTAATATTTTAAACTAATATAGTGTCTCTTGTTCCAAATTATCCCTAAGTCATCTGAACTGATCTACAAAAAGCACCATGGGAATTCAGCTACTTTTGCTATAATAGAAGGATGGGAACCCGTTTATAAAAACTATTTCAGTGCAACTTGAAAATCAAGAATGCCCTAAATATTCACGCAAGGTTTCTACAACCATGTTAACATGGCTACTCTTCATGGATAGGATATATAATAGTGTGGATTACTGTTGAATATGCTTTAGTGTAGATATCTGACATAGCTAAATAAATGTTGCTTTCGGATCTTTAGCTTTTACATTTCCTGAATTTTTGTGTTTAAAGCTCAACCTTAATAGTTTATACCAATAATTACCATAGCTTTTTTCTTTTAATTTCTGCAGTTTAAAAGAAAGTACCCCCAGGGAACGTGACCCCACTCCCAGATGCCAATTTCTGATTAATCTTAATTTCCATTGACAATCCCATTGTTACAGGAGTGATGTACTTATTAATAATTATTAATATTATTATAGTTTCTGGGAACAAGCAGTCAAGGACCAGGAAGCCAGTGTGCCAGCAGCTGTACAAACACAAAATAAAAAGACAGTCTCTGTCCAAAAGAGCTTACAATCTAAGCAAAAACAAGAGACAACAGATAGGTACAGACAGACTCAGGGGGCATCACAATGAAAAAATATTGATCATCATGACAGGCTAAGGTCTCAGCACACCAGCAGCCTAGCTATTGTCAAGTTTTAGTAGTCTTCACGGCAAAGGAGAGTTTTAAGGAGGGTTTGAGTGTCTGTATGTGTGTGTATATTGTCAGTAAATGGATAGTGCTCAATAATATGTAGCATAGTTCCTGCACTTTGCATAACAGAACGTCTTTTTCTGCACCGCAAATGACTATCTGCTCTTAACATGCACTTCCCCACTGTCCCAGGCATTGTAAGTCTATCGTGTTGGGGGCTAAATAAATATCTAAGAAAGTAAATATGAAACTTATTAATCTTCTTTCTGTATTTCTTCCCAGGACCAAAATATTCTCAATTAGACAAATATGGCATTAGATAAAATACTAATGTGTATACATGCTGCTTCTAAGCCTCCCCCTATTGCCTAAGTACCATGGGATCAAGCAAGAAGTTTGGCAGCCATTCCTTTGGGCTCAGGGTCTTTCAAACTCAAATTTCTTGTGCTCTGTGAAGCCAATAATTCATGGGGAACGAAGAACTAGAACACAAGTATTTCCAAGTTGTAGATACAGGGTCTCAGCTGAAAGGCCTAGCTTTCAACCCAACTACTCCAGTTCTGGGCCTCCTGTGGGGGTGTTAAACCACCCCAGGTCTACACTAGCCAGCGAAGCCCCCATTCACCTGGGAACCCGCCCACTGTGGCAGTTCTGAATCAAAAAAGAGGAAGACTCTTATGTAACTAGGTCACAAACCATTTAAACTGAAGAAATTGACTATGGACAGTTTGTACCTTGCAGGTAGCTGGCTTGTTGCCAAACTGAGATAAGAACAGTTTTTATTATCTATGTAACTGTACGTTTATCTGCAGATATTAATGGTTGCATACATGTGTTATGTACTTGAAGAAATTACAGAACCATTATGACTGACTTTCTTTTGCCTTTTCTGCTGCTAATTAGAAAATTAGCTTTTTGAGTAATTACAAAGTGATATTTTCCTTCCTCCCACTCCCTCCCCAGTGTTAATTATGCAAATAGGCAACATATAGGAAAATGTGTGTATGACAACTGAGGCTAATGATAGTTATAATGAGTAAATGAAATGGACTCGGAAAGTACTGATTCAGAAGTTCTTCCCTTGAGCTATAGCAGGATTGTCAGACAAGTTCCATGATCTTGACTCTGTTTCCCAAACTGCCACTTCTTCCCATTACACTGATGTCAAGCTTGATCCAAAGTTTTTCTTCTCCAGCATCTGTGTGTCCAGATTATCATCACCACAGTACTGCCCCAGTGTGGCACATCAGCTCTCTCTCTGCTGAAATCCTTTTCTAGTCTTTAGATCCTTGCACCATACCGTTTTAATTCTGTTGTCTATGGCCTCACCAACTCTTAGCTCTACAGACCCTAGATTGCTGGTGCCTAGTATTGATTCTTTTTCTTGGCTTCCTCTCTGTCCCAGAGTATGAAAAAGGCTCTGGGGGGTGGCTGGGGGGGGTGGAAGGAATCTATGATGGGACTTAGGCATTGCAATGCTGAGTGTCATGGCATCCAACTTTGAAACCCCTAAAAATACCACAGGAACAACACTGTAATCCACTAAGCCAAGTTAGGCATCTAAGCTCCCTCTACAATGAATGGGGAGAGATGCCTTGGAATGCAATCCACAAAAGCCAGCACGTTAGGCAGGGAGCCACCTAAACTAGCCAGTGGAAGATGCCAAGGAGAGGGTTGCATGCTAAGTCCTGCTCCTCTCACCGATATAGGCACTTAAATCCAGGCTGCAGGGAAGTGCCTCCCTCTGCCTAGCAATCCACAAAGGAGAACGAGCCATGTAGAGTCAGGCAGCTTAGGCGCCTAAGACTCTTCTGGTGAGAATGAGTTAGGTGCTTGCCTCGCTCCACACAAAACGGAGGGGAAGGAGGAGGTGGTGATGGCGCTGCTGCCACTCACCTCATAACTTTTAGCCCAGTGGCTAGAAAACTTCTCTGGGATGTAGGAGACCCAGGTTCAGGTCTCCCCTTGTTCCCAGGGAAGAAAGGATTGGAGAACAGGATCTCCCACAGCTCAGATGAGTGCTCTAACCACTGGGCTATGGGATAGTCTGGTATGAATCTCTGTCTCTTCTGTTGAAGCTGTTCCACTGTGGATAAATAATGAAACAATTATTGGAGCCTGGTTCTGCCATCTCCCAGGTAAGTGTCCTAACCCCTGGGACACAGAGTCATTCCCTCCCCACCCTAATGACTATTTAAGTATTTATCCACAGTGTGTGTATATTAGATTAGACAGAGATGTGCATCTATGCATATTTATCTAGATCTATGTATACATATATATTATAGCTAGGGCTGGTAGAACTTCCCATTACAATATTCTGTTTTCACTTACTATATCTTTGCCAAACTTTAACCATTAGGGCTAAAACTTTGGAAAATTTCAGCCAAAACAATTTCTAGGAACAAGGGTAGAGAAAATACATTGTTTTTGCAGCATTAAAAACATTCTGGTGACCTTTTCTTTGAAAAACCCTAGTACTCCCTTACTTTGGAGAAAGGATTAGAAATTTGACAAGGGTGGCCTTTATATTAAGGATGTTGCTTTTATGTTTAAGTGTAAATCTAACCAAATTTGGCCAACTTTATAAATTTAGACCTCTTTTTTGGACTTCTCCATCCATGCTCAAGCTGGCAGGCCTGATTACAGCAATTCCAGGCACCAGGGCCAAGGCTGTCCATAGGGAGGTGTGGGGCCGAGGGCAGAAGTGACAAATCCGTCACTTCTGGGACCGACCACACTGGCCAATCGCACCAGCCTTCAGGGCCCCCCAAAGCGCGGGGCCCGGGGCTCCCAGCCGCTGCTGCTGCTACCGTGGCGGCGGAGGTCTGGGGCCCCAGGGCCCTTTTAAATTGCCTGGGCCCCTGGTCAATGGCCCCTGGGCAATTGCCCCCTTGGCCCCCTCCCCCGTTGGTGGGTCTGCAGGCTGGGCACTGCTCTGGGCATGAATCAGGGCTGTGTAGTGAAGGAGACCATTGTAAGATCTCGGCCTCATTTGTAGCAGAAGTTGGAAGGTGTGTGGTGAATGAGGCAGGGGAAATGGAGGAAGAGAAAGGAGGGTCTCATGGTTAAGACAGCTGAATGCTGCCAAGGAGAATTTAATTTTATCCCTCCCTCTCCCACCAGGTTCCTATGCAATGCTGGGCGAATCACAAACCAAATATCTCAGAGATTGTCCCTAAGAGCATCTCTACACTCTATCAAGCCTCCCAGTTTGGGTCTAGAGACCTGTGATAGTGGGGCTCGCGCTAGTTCTCTGAGAATAGCTGTGTGGATGATGCTTCGACACTGTAACGTGGGCTCTCAAGCTTACCCCCGGCTTCAGAGCCTGAGCTCTGACAGAAGTCACAATATCAAAGCATCATCTGCACGGCTATTTTCAGAGCACTAGTGCAAACCTCGCTAGCACAGGTCTGCAGACTCGCGATGGGAGGCTCGCTCCCAGATGCAGGATAGGCAAGCCCTAATTGTGTGAGACTCATTTTCTGGGTGCCCAACTTGAGAGTTTGGAATGTGATCAGTACAAGTGGTGAGCACTCAGAGCTGCAGCTGAAGTCAATGGGCGCTGTGCTTTGATCATAGAAAGTACTCTGAAAAATCTCAGATTGGGCTCCCAAAATTGGTGGACACTTTTGACCTTAATGTTTGTACCTCAGCTCCTCATCTGTAAAATGGGGCTAAAACCACCCACCTCACCTGCAAGACTGTTGTGATAATTAATTAATGTTTTTGAGCTGCTCTGATACTGTACTGATGAGCGCCATAGAAAAGCTTGTGAGGAAATTAATAATTCTGTCTTCAGAGTAAGGTTTGAATCATGAGCAGTAAATAAGGCCACACATTGAAAAATGAGGAGAAAACAAAACACTGAATAACTATTCATTAAGTGAGCATCATCCACCCTGTGCATGAAATGAGGCAGGGGTTCTCTGAACAAAAATTATGTGATTGTCCAATTAAAGACTGTATCATAATGCATATGCACAAGGGGGCCAAATCAACATTGCACAGGCAACATTAATGTTGGCATTTCCTAATATTTGAGTGCTTGACTTTGCTACTTTTTTTTTAACGTGGATTTTTGTGTGTGCAGTATATAATTGAATGAAAGAATGACCTTTGGCCAGAATGGCCTTGTGCTAAAACAGTAACATTTACTGTAGATTATATTATAAAAGCCTTAATGAAATTCTAATCAATAATACTTTACAGAATGGTTAAAACTGAATACATTTGTAGGTAAAAGATTATGTTATCTCAATTCAGTAATTATGAAAGAGAAATTTAAAGATCTGTTTTTTATATTAAAAATGAGTCCAGCTATACAGTTACATAATAACGTTTTGCTTGTATGCATGGCAAGAGAGTAACTGGTGGACCACAAGTTATTTTTATAAACCCAAACAAAAAAATTCAATCAAATTTCCAGTTTTTGACCTTATAATATTTTGAATCTCTACATAATATACATATTACAGAGAGAATACTCATTATTGACCAGGCATGTTGAATAAAACATGCTGGTTCTCCTGCATATCCAACTACCACGTCTTTCTTGAAAGGCTTCCTTGGAATAAAATGAAAGGTTACTTACCTGGTACAGTAGTACTTTGAGATGTGTGGTCCCTACCATGCACCTGAGACAGTAAGATTTTTTTTGCTAACAATGTCTGTTGATCTGTGGCTGCACCCTTCTCCCCCTCATGCTCTGAATTGAGCCATTGGGGCGGTGTGGACCAACTGTCTCTCCAGTTACCTTTCTACTGCAAGTATCCCTATCCTAAGGCTCTGCAGCAGAGGGAAAGGAATGCAGGTGGTGGAATACAGATAAGAACCACACATCTTAAAGAATTCCAGTCCCTATACAAGATAAGAAACCCTTGTCTCTTCTTTGAGCAATGGTCCCTATAAGTATTCCACTCTAGGTGACTAACAAGAAGTATTCGTTGAGGAGAAGAGTGTACAGACCCTTGCTATACCACTCACTGAAGGACTTCTCCACTTCTCTATTCTCCGAAAGAATATTTCGGCTGTCAAAGCTTACCCTAAGGCATAATGCCTCGCCAAAGCGTGAACACAGCATTTTGTTACTGCTTTGCAGATTTCCAGGAGAGGGCTGTCTTGAAGTGAGGCTATGAATATAGCCCAGGCTCTAATCAAGTGGGCCCTCAACTTTATGGGGGATGGGTTGCTATTAACTTGTAACAAAGCAGGATGCAGCCCAAAATCCTTTTGGAACATCTCTGAGAAGAGAATACTTCCCCTCTGATGGTTCTGTAAAGGGTACAAACAGTCCAGGTGATCTCTTAAAAGTGTTTTTCCTCTACAGGTAATATACCCTGTCCCAATGGACGTCCCAAGAGTGAACTGTCCTATCCTCACCGGTGGCATGCAGGTTTAGGAAGAAGTCGGTAAGTGAATGGTCTGATTTAGATGGAATTCTGAGATTACACTGGGGTGAATTTTGGGTGTAATCCCAGGGAAACTTTTTGTCCCTATCAAAGATTGTGTAAGGTGGATCAGCAATAAAGGCCCACAGTTCACCTACTCTTCTAGCTGACATGATGGCAACCAGAAAGGCAACTTTCACTGATAGGTGGGTTAAGGAGCATGAGACTAAGGGTTCAAATGGAGCCATCATTAATGCTGATAGGATTACACTGAGGTCCCATATCAGCATAGGTTTCATTTTCAGAGGAAAGGTTCTGTCCAGCCCTTTTAGAAAGCATACTGTAATAGATGGCCAAAGACTGGATGGTTATCCACTGGAGGGTGAAAGGTGCAAATAGCTGCTAAGTGCACCGACAGGGAGCTAAGAGATAGTCCAGAAGTTTTTAATGAGAGAAGGCAGTCCAAACTGGCAAGGATGTCAGTACCCTCTGGGGTTATCTACAATGTTGACACCAGATGGAAAACCTCTTCCTCTTCTGCCTGTGTAGCACTTCCTTGTGGAATCTTACCTATTATTGCTAAGGATGTACTACCTCCAAGAATGACTTTTGTAGGTTTGTTGTCAATCCAAATACCACACTGTTCGGTGAAGGGATGCCAGATTGGGAAATTTGATCTTGTCTCTGATGTGGGTCAATGGGTTTGGGAAGAGTTGGATATGGACACATGGGTGTATGATAGTATGTTCCATTTCCGGGACCCCTTTTAGGGTTCTTTGTCCTTTCCAAGGCAGAATTGCTTCTTGAGAGCTACAGAAGTGGGCAGACTCACAAATCGTTCGTTAGATGCATTGAGGGACATTGACCTTTTGAATTATATTGAAGGCAAGTCCAAGAAAGATCTGTCAATGTAACTGAGAGGTGTGGCATGTTCCTTTCCCACCACCTGTGTGCTGAGGGCACTAGTGTCTGCGATGTTGACTCTTCGCCAACATATCCTGTTCATCTATGTGTCTCATAATTCTGTTCTTTGCTACAGTTTTAACAAATTTGCCTGGTACTAAAGTTAGGTTTACTGGCCTATAATTGCCAGGAACTGTTTTTGTTTTGTTTTGTTTTAAATCAATGCTCCATTAGCTATCTGCCAGTTGTCTGGCACAGAAGTGGATTTAACTAATAGGTTACATACCATAGTTAGTAGCCCTGCAACTTCATATTTGACTTTCTTCAGAACTCTTGGGTGAATATCATCTGGTCTTGGTTCTTGAGAAAGTTCAGGATCTGCCTTTTGAGAGTTGTCTGGATTCCCAATGGATTTTAAGGATTCAGGATGTTGCATATATGGATCCCATTGACCCCAGTAAGTCCAGCATGGAAATTGGGGAGATCCCCATGGAAGAGGATACCATTGGTCCCAAGGTACACAGTCCCTCTTATGTGAGCAAACTAGTGCCCACAAGAACTTGGATCCTCTCTCTGGGCTGACACCTTGTCTTGATGGGAGCTGTTACACTCTCCCACTCACACCAAAGTCATAAGAGGAGAAAGTACTTCAAATTCCCTGGGCAGTGCCACTGGTACTGGTGTTCTTACTATGCCCCAGCTGGCTGATGCTACCAGTGAGTGGCTCCCACCCACTTCCATGCTTTCCCTGAACTGAAGATGTAAGGACTTTCCTGGTCAGAATAGGTTCCAAAAGGTCCATGTAGATAGCATTGTCCTCGGAGGCAATGTATTTATTCCCTGGTTCAAGGGAACAGTCTGGGCTTGTTTCTTTCCGTGGTTCCTGTGCTGTCAGTCTTGCTGCAGACTTCAGAAGTAGCAACTTCTTTTCATGGTGCATTGGTACTCTTGGTATGGGAGGCGTCCACTTCTGTTTTTTTCTCATCTGCACCTGGGATGGTCCCACTCCTGTGGTTAATGGTGTCTGGGCACTTTTGCCTGTCAGGGTCAGGAGATTAGTACCCTGCTCCTTGTGAGCTCCTGACACTCCCATACTGCGGCACAGTCTCACCAACTTGGAGCATGTCAGACAAGAGGCCTTTTTTTTTTTGCATGAGGACCTACAGGTGGATTTCTCTTGTTTCTTGTGAGAATGTTTCTTACCTTCCTCACAACACCTTTTGGAGAAGTCCTTTGCCATATGCCTATCAGCCCTAAAGCCAGTAACCACCATACTCTGAGGGGTACTTCTCAGTGCCTCTGCCCAACATAAGGGGGGTCTGACAGATCAGAATTTCACTGGTGCCTCGTAGTGTAACTAGTTAGGAATCTTCCGAGCCTATACTCACAGACTTGTCAGGCTCAGCTAGGAAAAGATTGGCAAATGCTGCCTTTCGAGGGGGTGTGGGCTTTCCCAAGGCAGTAGAGGCACTTGAGGTGGTTGTTACTGATTGGAAAGGCCTGAGAGCAGGACACATGGTTTTTTGAATCCCAGGATCTGTGGCATCCTAGGTGCCCCTATCAGGGGGAGGAAGGCATTGGGAGGGGAGGAGCACCAAAGCTCTGAAGTACTAAAACTACACTACAACTGTAAAATTATTTAAAATGTAGTTACAGATAATTACACTTTTGAAGAACGCTGCAGACACTACAGGGGTTCCATCTCATCTCAGAGTTCAGGTGATAGACAGGAACTGGAAAGGTGGTCAGTCCAACAGACACTGCTAGCAAGAATCTCCCAGTCTCAGGTGCACAGAGCACATGCATACCCACAGTGGAATACATATAGGATGATCACTCAAAAAAAAATTGTTGCTTAAATTCAGGCTGTCAGAGCTTGGACAAACATATGTATTTAGGGACTTGATTTTAGTATGTTAAACATTTTCCAAATTCATCATATTAAGGAGTTTAGGATAATCATAGTAAAAATCAGTGGAGAATTATAGTGTTCAGAAAAGATTGTGCAGTAAAAGAAAAGCATGTTTTTAATGATGTATCGGACTTTCTCTCTGAGCCAACCTCCTAACCTTCCCTTGAATAAAGGTAGATTAAATGTATGATGTTTTGTAGATGGATCAACAATGATACACACAGAAAGCCAGATCCCTACAGCTCCAGAACAACATAGCCCAACTGACTTTAATGATTTACACCAGCTAAGAATATAGCCCGCAGCTTTCTGTATCTTGATTGACTTACCAGGTAGCTAAAAAGCAGTGAGAAAAGAGACTATATAGCCCATTGGTAATAAATTGATCCTCTGCAATAGAGGTTGTCTTTATGCCAATAACTGTACTCCTTTCCCCCTCCATCAAATTCAAATCCATCACTGATTTGCTGCCATCCAACACAAGAAGTGTGTTAGCTGGAAGGTGAGGGTGGAATCTTCTCGTGGCATTATTTCAGGTATGCTGACTTTAAATAAATTCCTATTCTCAGCTTTTGAACAGTGAAGAAGAAGAGGTCAAAGAGACAAGGGCCCATTTACATTACTCAATAGTATCGTTTCTGGTTCTACTTGTAGGTAGTACCTAAGATGCTGACTTCAGTGATTTTTCTGTCAATGTAAATATTCTTTCAGACACAAAAGGTACCATTCCCCTTTCCTGTAAGGTGTTCTTCTGCAAAGCAACATTAAGTATGACCTGAACAGCAGCAATAGGAGAAGTCTGGATCCATAAAACTGCTTGTGGCAAACTATCTTTTACTTTAAATTTCCCCTTTTTTCATTGTTTCAGTCTGAACTCACTGCTCATTGTTCCAGATTCAAGATCAAAAATAGTCTCTCTTCCTTTCTGTTCCTGACTGATTTCTAATACTGCTAACATGCATCTCCTAGAGAAAAAAACACTTAAAATTCTTATATTTTAACTCAAACAGAATATCACCAAATTATATACAGTATTTAAACAATCAACACTACTTTTCACTTCTCTATGTAATTGTATATTATCTCCTTTGTCTTTCTCTCTCTGTAGTCCCTTTGATTTTCCTTTTATCCAGTATCTATATCTGCCCTTTGCTGGCAAGGAGTCATTTACTCATGTATGGCCATGAGTCATTTACTCATCTGCAGATTAACTGAGTAGGTCTCCTATGACCTGCCATTGCTGCATCTGTATAGGGTTCCTCAATATCCTCCACTGCTTTCTAACCTCTTGTTAGCAGCATTTACTCGAGTAACAATATGTGCTATAGAAACTCCCATCGATTCCCTTTTACTTTAGTGGGGCCAGTATTTCACCCTGTGGCAAGGCTCTTTTGAAAATCTGGATGAGCACTGGCTGGGATATGCACAAGGCTCAGACAGCTGCACAGACCTTAGCACATTTACTTTTGGGTCTATCCATTGTGCCTATGCTACAAATGTACACTCCTGATTTTCTAACTGATATGATCTGTGTTTTTTGGATCAAAAATGGATGGGGACAATATAGAGTCTGGCCTCTGTACATATAGGTGTAGATGCACTTCTGCTTAATGGAAACTTTAAAGTTTAACCTCCTTTCTTAGTCAATATTATTCAAATATTAGGACTATTTTTAAATATAACTAATCCCATCATTAACTTGAGGCTATTTTTAATTATATATTTTTATTTAATGAAAGCCACTACAAACAGAGATTCCCTCCTTCACTGTTTGTACTGATAGTTTATTCCTCTTCATCCTCCCCTCCATTGCTGTATCACAATGTCTATTTGTCTAGAGATAGTGAACAGAGAATTATAACTGCTTAATAAAAGACAGGTTATGGACCATGCATCAGCAAGAACAAAAGAACCAGAAGCATAATGTAAAAGCTAATAATAAAAGCTAATAGACAGGGAGCACAGAATTTAGCATTTTCATTATGTTTTTCAGTTAGCATGAATGTTTAATCTTCCACTAATCATTTAAAAACTAAAGGTAAACAACTGTCACCATATTACAGTCTATATGCAGATCCCCAGGAGAGTGAAAACCACAAAAGAAACATAATATGGAGCTATATATTCTGAGATATTGCCATTCAATCTGATTTGCCACATGCCCATACATTTTAATGCTGATTTCATTTTGAGATCGCTTCCTGATTAATCATTGGTGAACAATGACTAAATTGCACTTTTTCATCAGCCTGAACTAGGGCATTGCCAGCAGCAACATTCATGTGAAAAGCCTCCCAGGTGGGCTGAAGAAAGGTTAGTATGGTAGTACCATGGTAACAATGGACAAAGCTCAAACTGGTGGCAGAACCAGGTGAACTGAGAGTACGGTAGCTGTGCAAAACCTGCTAGCTGACTGTTTAATCTCCCTCACCCATTTAAAAATGGCTATTCATTTTTATAATGTTCATTCACCTTCTGTTCTCTTTTCTGTATGCACTTCCCTTTCCCTTCCACACTCCATCACTGGCACAGGCAGTTATTTGATACTTCTGAACAGTAAATAAATAATACCACCAAGCTCGTACATGGCACGCTTTAATTAGTAGATCTGACAAGGCTTTCCAAAGCCCAGGAGCTTTATCCCTGTTTTACTGAGGTGGAAACTGAAGCACAGTTTTGGATGCACTTTTGTATGTGCTGCTGGAAATGAAAAGTTAGTGTGGAATATATAGGTTGTATCTAAAGTACTTTTACAGCCCCCATTACCGTCTGAGCACCTCACAATCTTTACTGTATGTATAAGCTGCAGGTAGGGGAAGTCTTATTTGTCCGACTTTTACAGATGGGGAACTGAGGGATGAAAAGACTAAAAAACTGACTTTCAAAGGTATTTAGGTGCAGGCAAGGGAATTTTCAAAAGTGCCTAAGCAAATTAGGTACCTAACTTCCACTCTGGCATCAAGGAAGTTTAGGGGCTTTTGTGAATGCCTTTGGTACCTATCTGTATCTCAGGCATCCAAACAATGTTGAAAATCCTAAGTGACTTTCCCAAGGTCACACAGGAATTCTGTTGCAGAGCAGGTCATTAAATGTAGGTTTCCTGAGCACCAACTTTGTAACCTAATTACTGAACCATCTTCTCTCTCATTGTGCTGTATGTGCTGCATCAAAAGATTTTCTCTCTGCTGGAGAGGCAGCATTTTATGTTGAGATGCAGACTGCTACAAAAGAAACACTCACACCCTGCTCTCTCCTAAAGATTTTACTTTTCGTCTCTATAGTTTAATTTTTCTCTCAATATAAAGTAAGCTCTTGGAGGGAAAACAGTCTTCCTGGTGAATGGATGGTGCCTAGCACATTGTAGACAATAATAGACACCAGCAATGTCGTTAAACTAAGCCATAACTTTATTAATTTAACACATTTGGAAAACTATCTGCAATAACTATTCCAGTGCAGGTTATCCTTCCTTTTCTAATCCATTCCACCTGGAGAAGGGCTGCCCTTAGCCCTGTCCGCCAGCTCTGTTGTGGAAACTCCCTTCCCCTTCCCTTTTAAAGGGCTAAGGATATGGGAGAAAGTGTTAGCCATTCATTGTACCAGCCATTGTACCAACCCTATTCCCCAGTTTCTTTATGAGATGCCGTCCCCTAATTCTGCTTCCAATTCCAGTTTCTCAGAGAACCAGACCCCAGTTGAATGATTACCTGCACTGGGCACGTGCAAAACTGCGACAACATGAACTTTACAATCTAATCTACCTACTGAGTCTCAGGGCTGCTCCGTGGAAGGTAAAGAAACCCGCCCTGCCCAGGCCAATCTAGCAGTGAAGGAAACTTCCTTCACAGCCCCTGAAAGGCAACCAGCATGATGCCCACAGCAGGCTGAAAATCTCAGACTCATTTAAAATCATGGGAGCTGTTGCTCCCTGGCACAAAATGGTGTCCTGGACCAGAGAGTGGTCTTAAAAACTTTCCCTTTGAATATGCAGGAGTCAATGGGTTTCTGCCACCCATTTCGGTCCGACCAATCATCTAGGAAGCCCCCCACCCTGTCTATCCTTTCCATCCCCAAGTCTATGAGGAAGCTGAGCTCCCATAAAGAGGGGGCAGAAAGGGTGTCAATCTTTAAAGTAACCCCAAGGCAATTTTTCCCTTGGTGGCTCAGAAAAGCCACTCTGGATTCCAGCTCAGGGACCATCTACACTGCAGCCAACATCCTTTCCCTGCACTTTACTGTCTTTCCCTGAGTCGCTTCTATACCTCCAAGCTTTCCCCACTCCTCTGGGTTTGCCCGTCTCTTCACTCCCTCCTCCCAGGGAATAATTTAAGGCAACTTTTCTCTGCAGCCCCTCAAACATTCTTCCCTTCTCCCAGGGAGTGTCTATAGCATTCTCCCTGATTCCCCTCTGCTTCCAGTTTCCTGTCTTTTATAATAGCCCTGCCAGTCCCTCACAGGTGAGCGTCTCTCTAATCAGCTGTATTGGTTTCACTAGGTATAACTATCAAGGAATTTGAGAGTTCTGAGGAAATTAGGATGAAAAAGTCCATCTTTAACGGAGCTCCTCGAATACACAAATCGCCCATCAATATAAACAGGAGTTTTGCATCACCAGTTGCAGTTCTTGGCCCTGCTGTGCCTCAGAGTTCTATCATGACTAGTTAGTGTAGTTTATAAATGTGCAATACACCTCTAGGCCTATTTGTATAATTTCCAGTGGGTGAAATTGCCCCGGGCAAAGAGCCATGTACTTAAACCATATCTGGATAAATTATAGTTCCTTATACAATCTGTTATTAAGACTTAACTAACTAACAGTTCTAGATATTCCCCAAATATATAGATTAAGAGTTAGCATGGAAAAAAACCACAAAAGAGAGGCAAGTAAATCTTGGTAGTGGTTTATCTAAGAATTATTATTATTTGTATTACTGTAGTGCCTAAAAGCCCTAGTTACGGACCTGGACCCCATTGTACTAAGCATAGTACAAACAGAACAAAAAAGAAATCCTTGACCCAAAAAGTTTACAATCTAAATATAAAACAGATTGTTTCCTGGTTCTCCCCTATTAGACAATGGGACTATTGGTCAACATGATACGCAGTGGTCCCATTACACCAGTTTTTTGTGTTCATCACAGCAAAGATGAGTTTTTCAGGGTAGCTTTGTGTATGTTTTGGGGAGGTCCTCCCAAGTGTAAAGGGCAGCATGGCAGAAAGCATAAAGTTTGACAATTAACAAGTGGACAAACAATCGAGACAGGCATAATCAGCCCGATCTCTGTAGTGAATCAACATCTCTATAGTGAATGAACTATGAGATAGATAAATAGGTGTAGCTTCACTGACTTCAACGGAGTTACGCCCGCTTAGGATATGGTACTTGAGATGTTACAGGTAGTTACTTTTACTCTCACCCCTTGTTCTGAGGGCTAAATTAAAGATTGAATTACAGCCTTCACTTTGATTTATGTTGGACAGATGACATTATTTTAATGTAGATTCTGTGAGAATCATTAATGTTATATTTTTTCTTAAAAAATTTAAAATACTGACAGCAATACAAGGCAAGTCTTCAGGGAGGAGAGCTATATGAATAAACAGAAAAGCCTCCAGGAAGATGTAGGGGTAGGAACCTGGTATGTTTCCTCAACAATGCCACAATTTGTATGTCCCAGGTAGGCTCACCTGCATGAGACAGCATGCCTGGCACAGGCTTAGGGTATTATCACAGAGGACAGAGCCAGATGGCAAGCTCAAGCCTGTTGTTTATCAGAAATCCTCCTACCAAGGTCAGTTTTGTTGAAGTCAAGATTAAGGTCTATAGCAGGGTGGCCAAACTTGCTGACCCTCTGAGCCGCATACCGTAATCTTCATAACCTCAAGAGCTGAGCATGCCAGCCGGGGCTCGGAGCTGCCCCCTGGGCCTGAAGCCCCAAGTCCCACCACCCTGCTGCAGGGCAGAAGCCCCAAGCTCCCCCAGCCCAGTCTGGTAGGCAGAGAATGGGGGCCATGGTGGGCTCCATGAGCAGAACTTTAACTGTAAAAGAGCCGCATGTGGCTTGCGAGCCGCAGTTTGGCGACCCCTGGTCTATAGAATCATGTACAGCATTTGTGTGAGTTTGGGGCTATTCTGAAAGCTAGAAAGGGTGGTTGAAAATAAGTCAAAATAGAATAAACAGTACTCCAGTGGCCCAGCTGTGCAGTGGTTCCATTTTGCTCAGCAATACCTGAAGGAGTCCATCAATGACACTGGTAAACTCATTACTCAAGTCATTGGAGACCAATAGCTTTATTAAGTCAAAGAGACAAACAAATCCTAAAACAATTTCAGTTGTGTTTCTTCTACATGGACACTATTATTTAAAGCTAAATCCAAAGGAGGTCAATGACCTGGCAAGAGCTGTAGTGACAAAGATAGACATAAATGACCATATTTTATTGCGCAGTTCAAGGCTTTAGACAAAATTGATCATGCTGTCTACTGTAGATGGCATTTCAATTTGGGAAGGGAGTTCAGACACATGTTTCAAAAACTATCTTGTGGAGTCAAAATAGTTTTTGTGTGGAAAATGTTGTGAACATATTATATATAAAAGAAAGGAATCACAGGAATTATTTATGCATGCCAGAAACAGGAAGGATGGGATTTTGATTAAGGCCCTATGCTAAGACTCAAGAAATCTGGGTTTGGGTCTTGGCTCTGCCACAGACTTCTTGTGGACCTTGGGCAAGTTACTTACCCCCTCTGTGAATCAGTTCCCCATCTGTAGAGAACAAATAACATATCATTTCTCCCATTCTTTGTCTGTATTCTCTATTTAGATTGTGGCAGAGAGTGTCACTTACTATGTGTTTGTACAGTGTCTAGCACAATAGGGTGCCAGGTCTCTAGGCATTTCTATAATATAAATGATAAATAATAAAATATTTACATTATAATATTCAACTTTGTATTTTAAAAGTTTTTTTTAAATATCACTTGCCTCTGATATACAAGTTTACTGTTACTTTTGATTACAAATTGTGTAGTCACGGTCCATGCTCAAAAATCATATTTTTGTTTACCAATCCTACCCTTACCTGCTTCTTTTTTTCATCTATCTGCCATGTCTTGTCTTCTAGAGTGTATGCTCTACAAGACATGGACTGTTATTTACTATATGTTGGTACATTGCCTAGCAAAATGGGGCCTGACCTCACTGGAGTCTACCACAATATAAATGTTAATCATAAATAATTCTCAGTAACATACATGAGAAGTATACTTTTGAGGTTATAGATGGACTGATACCGTAGAACTGTCATCTCATGGGAAGGTAATTTTTGGACCTTATAATCTTCCAGATGGCCTGTGCCCATACTCACTAAATAAGTGATGAGACCATGCTCATTTTCTAGTTTCCCTTATCAGCTGTTCTTAACCATATATCACTCAGATGCTACGGTAATGTGGACAATATAAGAACCTACATAGAATAAAATCGAAACAACTACAAAGTGAAAGCTTCTGTTGCATTACTCCAAGCAATCATGTTAAAGTGTCTGACAAGCTGACCAATGTCATCCGTGATAAGAACCGGTCAAGAGTCTTTTGTCCAGACTCAATGGCAGTTCACTTTCCATGAGGGTAGTATCTCCAATTGCAGTGTTCAGCATGCTAAAAATAATATTGCAACTATGTCTTTGTGTGTCTCAGTACATTGATTGGCCCTCAGTATTTGATCATTATTTCTTATTTGTTTTTGCTGATCTCATACCCTACTTGAATACATTTTTTAAAAAAGCTAGAGATTGTGTGTTAGTTATTGACCATTTGGGGACTACTGTGAGACTACACTATACATTACTGCAGTCTATTATTCTTCACTAGATTGAAAAAATTTCAAGGTTAACAAAATTGTTGTGACAAATTGTTATTTTTCAAGTGACTCAAGGAAATATCCTGCTATATCCATACATTTGACCTTTTGAGAAGAGAAAGAAAATGTTACTGAAAACCTGGAATCCAAATCTTGTATACATCTGTTTCTTCTATAAACATATGTAAGTGGGTGTCCTATATTGTAGCTTCTATTCTGAAGATTCTTCTCCCCCTGCAACCACCTTTCTTCACCTCAACTCCTGTTTCACATAATGAATGCAGCAATGTCTAGCAACCAGATTGGAATTTTTATTTATTTATTTACTGCTAAGAGGTTTTGTTGCAACAAATGTGTACTTTGGTTTGGACAGAAGTACAGTCTGCGATTTATGTTTCCTCTACAGTGCTATCAAAGTAGTAGTTTTTCTTGGAAAAATTAAAATACCCTGTCAAGGCATGCCCATCGAATCCTCCAAAGTCTACCTACTTTATGAAGTATTCTGCTTTATGAATAATACACCTCCTGTAGTAATTCTGATCTATAAAATGTTTTGCCTTTCAATGTATACAAATGGTGCCCATTTTACCAGATGATAAAACATCAGTCATCCTGGAGATTTTTTTTTCCTCATTAGACAATGGAAATGCACTTCAGAAAGAATAAAACTTGGGCCTTTTTAAAAAAGTTATAATTATAGTGCTGTACAAGGCACTGCCTATCCAACTGTGAAGAAAACCAAAAAGAAAAATTGTCCATTTCTCCCCAGGCTGGCTGAATACTAGGATTAGCCTAACCTGCAGATGAGCTGTTGTAGCAACTTTTCTGCCTGCCCACACTGATTGTTAAGAACAGAGGATGCTAGCTGACTACAGATGACTACAGCTGTACCAGAGGAAGAAGGAAAATTGTATGCACTATGGGGAGGAGGCCAGCTGCTGGTCATCTCTGGCAGTAGTTAACAGTGCCTCCACCTCCCTCCCACCCCCGTCCATCATGGTCAAGAACCAATATGCCAAACTGGCAACAGAAGGTGAGGAGCTGACCCCAATGGCTGAGAAGGCAGCTCCTGCCAAGGAATGAAGGCTCCTAGCCACTGCACCCAAGAGGAGGTGACGTAGGTTGCTGGTGGGGGATGGAGGCATCCATCTGCCAATTTGACATGATGTCCTGGGAGGTGTGCTGCCTGCTTAAAGCCCACATCTCAAAAGTTACAGAAAGGTTGCCAAATATCATATGGGCCTCTGACCATTGCCCCATGCTTTTCATCTTCATAGGCACTAATACTGTCAAGTGTGTCCCTGAGCAGATCAGCAGTGACTACTGGGTTCTGGGAGCTAAGATGAAGGAGTCAGGTGCAGGTTGTGTTCTTGTCCATCCTCCTGGTGGAGGGCAAGGGCCCAGGCAAGGACTTGTGCATGCTGGAGATGAATGCACAGATGGTATCATTGGGAGGGCTATGGCTTCCTTGACTCTGGGATGCCATTGTGGAAGGAAGACTGCTGGGAGAAATGGGGTCCACCTGACCAAGAAGGGCAAGAGCATCTTATCTTCATGCTCCAACTCACCAATGTAGTGAGGAGGCCTTTAAACTAGGTTTGAAGGGGTTTGGTGACCAAAGCCCACAGGTAAGCATAAAAAAAGGTGATCTTAGCCGAAGGCTAGATGGCGGTGGGGAGATGTGAAAAATTACAATAGGATTATAGGAGCAAAGAGAGGAAAATCAGTGTGGCAATCAATATGTTTAGGCCTGAAATTGGACAAAGGTTTCTTAATATCAGAGGAGTGAATTTCTGAAACAGCCTTCCAAGGGAGAGTAGAAAGGGCAAAAATCTAACTTGGTGTAAGACTGAGCTTGATGAGTTTCTGGAGGGGATGGTGTGATGAGATTGCCTACAATGGCATGGGGCCCATCTGTGGTTGCTATTTTCAGATGTTGCCAACAGCCAGAGATGGGGCACTGGAGCTGAGTTACTACAGAGAATTCTTTCCCAGGTGTCTGGCTGGTGGGTCTTGCCCACATTTTCAGGGTTTCAGTGATTACCATATTTGGGGTCGGGAAGGAATTTCCCCCCAAGTCAGATTGGCAGAGACATTGGGGTGGAGGTTGGGGGGTTTCTCCTGTAATGTTGGGCATGGGACACTTGCTGATATGAATTAAAGTAAATTGTGGATTCTCTGTAAATTGAAGTTTTTAAGTGAAGATCTGAGGACTTCAGTAATTCAGCCAGAGGTTATGGGCCTACTACAGGAGTGTGCGGTGAGGTTCGTTGGCCTGCAATAGGCAATATGGAGCCCAGACTAGACGATCATTATGGTCCCTTCTAGCCTCCAAATCTGAGTGTCTTTCTATACACAAATGCAAGAAGTATGGGAAATAAACGGGAATAACCAAAGTATCAATATGTAAGTTCAATCACGACTTAACTGGCATCACAGATTCATAGATTCATAGACTTTAAGGTCAGAAGGGACCATTATGATCATCTAGTCTGACCTCCTGCACAATGCAGGCCACAGAATCTCACCCACTCACTCCTGCGATAAACCTCTCACGTATGACTGAGCTATTGAAGTCCACAAATCATGGTTTAAAGACTTGAAGGAGCAGAGAATCCTCCAGCAAGTGACCAGGGCCTCATGCTACAAAGGAAGGCGAAAAACCTCCAGGGCCTCTTCCAATCTGCCCTGGAGGAAAATTCCTTCCCAACCCCAAATATGGCGATCAGCTGAACCCTGAGCATATGGGCAAGATTCACCAGACAGATATCCAGGAAAGAATTCTCTGTGGTAACTCAGATCGCACCCCATCTAACATCCTATCACAGGCCATTGGGCCTATTTACCATGAATATTTAAAGATCAATTAATTGCCAGAATCTTATTATCCCATCATACCATCTCCTCCATAAACTTATTGAGCTTAATCTTAAAGCCAGATAGGTTTTTTGCCTCCACTGCTCCCTTGGAAGGCTATTCCAAAACTTCACTCCTCTGATGGTTGGAAACCTTCGTCTAATTTCAAGTCTAAACTTCCCGATGACCAGTTTATATCCATTTGTTCTTGTGTCCACATTGGTACTGAGCTTAAATAATTCTTCTCCCTCCGTGATATTTATCCCTCCGATATATTTATAGAGAGCAATCATATCTCCCCTCAACCTTCTTTTAGTTAGGCTAAACAAGCCAAGCTCCTTGAGTCTCCTTTCATAAGACAGGATTTCCATTCCTCAGGTCATCCTAGTAGCCCTTCTCTGTACCTGTTCCAGTTTGACTTCATCCTTCTTAAACATGGGAGACCAGAACTGCACACAGTATTCCAGGTGAGATCTCACCAGTGCCTTGTATAATGGTACTAAAACCTCCTTATCTCTACTGGAAATACCTCGCCTAACGCATCCCAAGATCACATTAGCTTTTTTCACGGCCATATCACATTGGCAGCTCATAGTCATCCTATGATCAACCAATACTCCAAGGTCCTTTTCCTCCTCCGTTACTTCTAATTGATGCATCCCCAGCTTATAACTAAAATTCTTGTTATTAATCCCTAAATGCATGACCTGACACTTCTCACTATTAAATTTCATCCTATTACTATTACTCCAGTTTACAAGGTCATCCAGATCTTCCTGTAGGATATCCCGGTCTCTCTCTTAATTGGCAATATCTCCTAGCTTTGTAACATCCGCAAACTTTATTAGCACACTCCCACTTTTTGTGCCAAGGTCAGTCATAAAAAGATTGAATAAGATTGGTCCCAAAACCGATCCCTGAGGAGCTCCACTGGTAACCTCCCTCCAGCCTGACAGTTCACCTTTCAGTATGATGCGCTGTAGTCTCCCTGTTAATCAATTCCTTATCCACCTTTCAATTTTCATATTGATCCCCATCTTTTCCAATTTAACTAATAATTCCTCATGTGGAACCATATCAAATGCCTTACTGAAATCTAGGTAAATTAGATCCACTGCGTTTCCTTTGTCTAAAAAAATCTGTTACTTTCTCAAAGAAGGAGATCAGGTTGGTTTGGCACAACCTACCTTTTGTAAAACCATTTTGTATTTTGTCCCATTTACCACTGACCTCAATGTCCTTAACTACTTTCTCCTTCAAAATTTTTTCCAAGACTTTGCATACTACAGATGTCAAACTAACAGGCCTGTAGTTACCCAGATCACGTTTTTTTCCCTTTCTTAAAAATAGGAATGTTAGCAATTCTCCAACCATACGGTACAACCCCTGAGTTTACAGATGCATTAAAAATTCTTGCTTATGGGCTTGCAACTTCATGTGCCAGTTCCTTTAATATTCTTGGATGAAGATTATCTGGGCCCCCTGATTTAGTCCCATTAAGCTGTTTGAGTTTTGCTTCTACCTCAGATATGGTAATATCTACCTCCATATCCTCATTCCCATTTATCATGCTACCATTATCCCTAAAATCCTCATGAGCCTTATTAAAGGCTGAGGCAAAGTATTTGTTCAGATATTGGGCCATGCCTAGATTATCCTTAACCTTCACTCCATCCTCAGTGTTTTAGCGGTCCCACTTCTTCTTTCTTTGTTTTCTTCTTATTTATATGGCTATAGAACCTTTTACTATTGGTTTTAATTCCCTTTGCAAGGTCCATCTCTCCTTGACTTTTAGCCTGTCTCACTTTATCCCCACATGTTAACTTGGTGGGGTAAATCTGATGACTGAAATAATAATATAGAGGGGTATGGCTTTTTCAGGAAGGACAGGCAGGGAGAAAAGAGAAGAAGTTGTTTTTTATACATCAATAATACATCCACTTCTTACGAGGTCTAGAAGGAGGTGAGAGGCAGATCAGTTGAAAGTCTCTGGGAAAAGATAAAAGGGGGAAAGAAGCAGAGGAAATGTTATGGTAGGGTCTACTATAAATCACCAAACAAGGAGATGGGGGTGGATGAAGCATTTCTAGAAACAGAAATATCCAAAACACAAGACCTGATAGTAATGGGGGACTTTAACTACCCAGATATCTGTTGGGAAAAGTAATATGGCAAAATACAAAATTTCCTATAAATTCTTGGAATATATTGTGAATAACTTTTTGTTTCAGAAAGTGGAGGAAGTAACCAGGGCCAGTCATTTTAGACTTGATTCTAACCAACTGGGAGGAATTGGTTCCAAATCTGAAAGTTGAAGGCAATTTGGTTGACAGTTATCATGAAATGATAAATTCAGGATTATAATGAAAAGAAGGAGTGAGAGCAGCAGGATAAGGACAACAGACTTTTAAAAAGCAGATTTTAACAAACTCAGAGACTGGTAGGTAAGGACACGTGGGAAGAAAACTAAGGAATAAAGAAGTTTGAGAGAACTGGCAGTTTCTCAAAGACACAATATTAAAGGTACAGCTGCAAACTAACTCAATTCAAAGATAGGAAGAACAGTAACAGGACTATATGGCTCCATTGGGAGCTCTTTAATCACGTGAAAATCAAAAAGGAGTCCTAAAAAAACTGGAAACAGGAGGAGTACAAAAGAATAGCACAAGCATATAGAGACAAAATCAGAAAGGCTAAGGGACAAAATGAGCTACATCTAGCAAGGGACATAAAAGACACTAAGAAGAGGTTCTTTAAATACATTAGGAGCAAGAGAAAGACTGGGGAAAAAGTGTAGCTCCTCTACTGAGTGAGTAAAGAAAGCTAATAACTAATGGCATCAAGAAGGTGTTTAATGCCTATTTGACTTCAGCCTTCACTAAAAAGGTCAGTGGGACCGGATACTCAGCCCAACTAATAGTAATAATCAGGAGGAAAGAAAGGCAAGCCAAAATAGGGTGAAGCAGGTCAAAGAATATTTAGTTAAGTACAATGTATTCAAGTTGGCAAGACCTGATGAAATTCATACTAGGGAACCTTAGGAACTAGCTGAAGGTATCTCGGCAACTTCAATAACTCATGTAGGATGGGTGAGGTCCCAGAGGACTGAAGAAGGGCAAACATAATATCTATTTTTAAAAAGGGGAACAAAGAAGACCTGGGGAATCAGGCCAGTCAGCCTAACTTCAAAACCTAGAAAGATACTGGAACAAATTATTAAACAATCAATCAGTTTGTAGAGCAACAAGGTACATCAGGTAATATCTTTTACTGAACCAACTTCTTTCGGTGGAAGGGATCAGCTTTCAAGCCTCACAAGCTCTTCTTTAGGTCTGGGGAAAGTAACCAGAGTGTCTAAGCTAAATACAAGTTGGGACAGATTGTTAAGCATAAGGAGTTCACACATGCTATTGTAAGCATCTAGAGGATAATAGGTTATAAGGAATAGCCAGCATGGATTTGTCAAGAACAAATCATGACAAACTAACCTTGTTTCCTTCTTTGACAGGGTTACTGGCCTACTGGTTAGCAGGGAAGCCATAGATATGATATATCTTGATTTTAGTAAGGATTTAGAAAAAGTTCAACAGGACATTTTCATAAGCCAATTAGGGAAATGTGGTTCAGATGAAATTATTATAAGGTGGGCATGCAACTGATTGAAAGACCATACTCAAAAGAGTAGTTATCAATAGTTGGTTGTCAAACTGGAGGGTGCAGCTAGTGGGGTCCCACAGGGTTCAGTACTGGGTCCTGTACTATTCAATATTTTCATTAAATGATTTGGATAATGGAATGGAGAATATGCTAAAATTTGCCAGTGATACCAAGTTGGAAACCATGGCGCTTCAGTTAAGATACTGCCAACGCCAACAGAAGGGCTTCTCTGGTTAGCATAGGTAATCCCTGAGAAGCAGTAGCCAGGTTGACAGGAGAATTCTCCCATCACCTAGAACTGTCTATGCCAGGGGTGACGTTGGTTTAACTACGTCGTTCAGAGATATGGATTTTTCACACCCCTGAGTGACATAGTTATACAGACCTAACTTCCTAGTGAAGATCAGGCCTTAGTAACCATGAGGGTAGTTAAGTTACCAAGGGAGGTTGTGGAATAATTGGAGTTTTTAAGAACACATTGGACAAATATCTATCAGGGATGGCCTAGGTTTACTTGGTCCTGACCCAGCACAGGGGGCTGGACTTGATCTCAAGGTCCCTTCTAGACCTACATTTCTATGATTCTATATTACTATCTTTCTTCCAGTCTGCCTGCACTGTAGATTTAGATACCGTGATTTAAAAAACATCACTCCCACTTTCAATTCTCCTATGCAGGACTAATGCTTTCTTAAAGTAAAGTAAGAAAAGACGAATTCTTTTAGAAGCTTGGGTAGAGCTTTATAAAAAACATATATACTTCATTTAAATATCTAAACTTTTCAATCCTTAATCAAACAAAATCTGAATTCTGAGAATACCTGCATCTGATAATGATAAAGTAATTAATCTCATACTACTCCTGCTTCTATATTCGGTTGAGTCTGTAATATATTTAAAACCTCTGTGTCACACAATTAGATTTTGGAAAGTTGAAGGAAATGCTTCAAGTCTTTACCTATCTAGTTGTCTCTAGCTGTATGTTTTGTTTATGTGCTTGATTTAGAGGTGTTATTTGATAGTAGTTGGCAGTAATTCCTAGCCAGCTTTGCAAGTAGTAGGAAAGGAAGGCACTGGTTTGTGGTGGTGCACATAGAATCATAGAATATCAGGGTTGGAAGGGACCTCAGGAGGTCATCTAGTCCAACCCTCTGCTCAAAGCAGGACCAATCCCCAATTAAATCATCCCAGCCAGGGCTTTGTCAAGCCTGACCTTAAAAACTTCTAAGGAAGGAGATTCCACCACCTCCCTAGGCAACGCATTCCAGTGTTTCACCACCCTCCTACTGAAAAAGTTTTTCCTAATATCCAACCTAAACCTCCCCCACTGCAACTTGAGACCATTACTCCTTGTCCTGTCCTCTTCTACCACTGAGAATAGTCTAGTACCATCCTCTCTGGAACCACCTCTCAGGTAGTTGAAAGCAGCTATCAAATCCCCCCTCATTCTTCTCTTCTGCAGACTAAACAATCCCAGTTCCCTCAGCCTCTCCTCATAAGTCATGTGTTCCAGACCCCTAATCATTTTTCTTGCCCTTCGCTGGACTCTCTCCAATTTATCCACATCCTTCTTGTAGTGTGAGGCCCAAAACTGGACACAGTACTCCAGATGAGGCCTCACCAATGTCGAATAGAGGGGAACGATCACGTCCCTCGATCTGCTGGCAATGCCCCTACTTATACATCCCAAAATGCCATTGGCCTTCTTGGCAACAAGGGCACACTGTTGACTCATATCCAGCTTCTCGTCCACTGTCACCCCTAGGTCCTTTTCCGCAGAACTGCTGCCTAGCCATTCGGTCCCTAGTCTGTAGCGGTGCATTGGGTTCTTCCGTCCTAAGTGCAGAACCCTGCACTTATCCTTATTGAACCTCATCAGATTTCTTTTGGCCCAATCCTCCAATTTGTCTAGGTCCCTCTGTATCCTATCCTTGCCCTCCAGCATATCTACCACTCCTCCTAGTTTAGTATCATCCACAAATTTGCTGAGAGTGCAATCCACACCATCCTCCAGATCATTTATGAAGATATTGAACGAAACCAGCCCCAGGACCGACCCTTGGGGCACTCCACTTGACACCGGCTGCCAACTAGACATGGAGCCATTGATCACTACCCGTTGAGCCCGACAATCTAGCCAACTTTCTACCCTCCTTATAGTGCATTCATCCAGCCCATACTTCTTTAACTTGCTGACAAGAATGCTGTGGGAGACCGTGTCAAAAGCTTTGCTAAAGAGAATGAGTGAATGTGAATCTAGTTCTCTCTTTTGGATGGTCAATAGATTTCTTTGTTTTCTTTTTATGTCCCTGTGTCCTGTCACTGATTCTCCTAAAATTAACTCCTCTGATGGAGTTACACCAGTATAAAAGTGGTGTGAAAGGGGAGTTGGACGATATAATAGGAAAGAGGCTGACATTTCATTAAGAGAAACGAAGGAAACATCATTTAAATACACACATTGTTGTTTTCTTCTGACAATAGTGAAATAACTCAGTGGCCCAGGAAAGGGTTACACACTGTGTCCTGGCAGTTTGCATAAGAGCAAAGGCATTGCAGCATCCCACTCCAGTCTTCATGCCCCAGCATGTTTTCTCCATAATTTCACATTCTTTGAGGGACAGTAGTATGTTAACATAGAACCAGATACTCTGCTATGTGACCAATAATAAAACCTGCCACTGAGAGCTCTGCACACATATCTTGTGACTGGACATGTTTTGGAAGACTTTGGTCCTTCTTTTATATATAATATAACGGGTAAAACCCAACTACCACAGCTAAGTAGCTCCCAATGCTGTTGGGGAGCAAACAGAAACAGATTTATTTCTGCTAATAGCTATATATGATCATAACTACCACCATCCAGGTAGGGAACAATAAAACCAGGCATAACAAATAGATAAAATAGAGATGCTCTTAGCGTGATCCACAGTTATATACATCCAGCCCTCTGCATACTACTGTTTCTGGTGTACATACTTGCGGGTATTATAAAAACAGTGTAGAAGATTTTAAGTATAGGACTGGGTTTTCCTGTCTTTTCTAAAAATTGTTTTACTCCAAAAACAGCATTTACCGTAGAAAAACATTAAGTACATGAACAATGAAGATACCATCACTCCCCCAAAATGCATGACATGTAAAATCATGTATTGGATCTTTAAGTAATGTTCAATTATCAGTATGTCTTGGGTGACATCTGAAAATGGAATAATCAGAATTCTGGGTAAAGAAAAAAATGGTTTCTATATGAATTTTACAGTCAAATGACATTTGAATTGCGGATAATCAATTTTCAGTAACCTGTAGAGGGTTAGACTGTGGCTTTAAAATCCCATTTTGCATTTACAAGGTGCAATTGCATCACCACACCAGGAGTGGAGGCCAGAGGCACATTCTACAGTGTGACAGATAGGGCAAATTCCTGTAATAGCCTTGGAAGGCCTCATTGTACTAAGTCTATGTATTATTGTGGGTCAGGACTGTATGTGGAGAGAGCTGTGACAGAGGTGAGACCTGGGAGTTTAAAAGAGTATATAAAATATGTGGCAGACAAGTAGGGACTTTTGGGACAATAAGCGTTAAATGGATTTCCTGGGGAATCCCTAGGGAGAGGTTAATGCAAATTCCCCAACTCCAGTTATGGAAAAACCCATAACCTGAGGCATTTGAAGCTGGCCTGAGGAAAGGGTGATTATCCACTGATTACCTACTACAGAAGGCCAAGATCAAAGGTCCAAGCTGTATAAGGGTTTGTCTACACTAGAAAAGTAAGTCAACCTAGGTTAGGTCGACTGACAGACGCCGCAGAGGGATCCAGCCACTCAGCTCTAAAGCGGAGCAGGGGACGGCGAGGCTCTAGCTGCCTGGCTTTCTTGTCAACAGCTGATGTCAGGGACACAGTGTATACACAGATACTGCATTTCCCTAACTACGACAACATAAGCCTTACACCTCTCATGGAGGTGGAATTATTATGTTGGCATAATAAGGCACTTACATGGGTGGGAGGAAGGCTGTAGTACAGACACTGACATAATTAGGTCAACATAGGCTGCCTTATGTCGATCTAACGGTGTAGTGTAGACCAACCCGAAGAAATGGCTGATCTGCCCAGCCTTCATTCTGGTTCTGGATCTAAGACAGATAAATTTGTAACCCCACGGAAAACCCAATTATGGGTTTTGTACTGAAATCTACCAAAGCCCTAGGCTGGAGTGTGGGTGAGCCTCTGGTAAGCTTCTTAGCGAGAGTGTAAGTTCTTTTACTGTTTTAATATGTGTTTTCTGTAATGCTTCTATCTTGAGAATAAATGTGATTGCTCAGAAGGAGCTGTGTGGTAACTTATAACTGCAGGCAATACACAGAGCATAGCCCTCAGAGAAAAAGCAAAGCGCAGGCACCGGCCTTTCAGCGGTCTGGCTTGCTGGGAGTATCACAGTGTAAGGAAAGGAACTGTGCAGCCATAAAATCCCAGTCCCGAGGGAGTGAGACAAGGGTCTCTGCCCAAGAGAGGTGACAGATTGGAGCCAGAAGCCTAAAGTGAGTACCCTTGGTGGACCACGGAGGGGGGAAATTCAAGTGCAGTTGCCCTGAAACTGTAACAGGCACATTCCACAGAATGCTGAGGAAACCAGAATGCTTCCAGGGATATTGTGGGGAGCATGCACTCTCCATATCACTAGCCATGGAATAGCTACACCCCTAATCCTACCTACATAACTGCTTTGTAGGGTCTGGACTTGATGACTTAGAGGTCCCTTCTAGCCCTATATTGCTATGATTCTGTGTAGCACTTCTGGCTGAACAATCTTCAGCACCTGGCATTCACAAGGAGCAAACACCTGAAACCTGGCTGCGTCTTTTGCAAGTTGACATGCCCTTTCCTCCCCACCCTTGCAAGCCTACCCTGAAAGCAGCCAGAACGTTGCTCACATTATGTTGTGCTACAACTACAAATATGTAGACACCCCAAACATCCCAGGACACAAACCAAATGGCTGTAACATCACAATTTTTCTGTGCATGTTTAAAGTATGCTTAGCTCTGCAAAAGAGCTATTTGTTTTCCCCATTCTGTACAGCGATTTCAGATCTGCTGTTGAAAATGCATTACATAAGAGCTAGGTATTAATTATCATCAAAGATTTTTGTCTGTGAATGCCTTATGCTGATTCAATGCAGTGTTAATACAGCTTAACTTCTACCCCATATATAAGCCGTTCACATAGGACTTTTGTTGCTGTTTCTGTCAGACAACACTAGCCAGAAAACCTTTTTGTGAGGTTAGATTTCATCAAAATAGTGTATGGAATGGAATGTCTTGGGGTTTTCTTACATTCACTCTTCATTACAGAATGTGAAATACCACATCACCACTCCTCATTGGAATCTAGTGCAGGAGGTCAGATTCCTGTAACGTGCGCTTTGTTCCATGGTCTCTTCTGGTTTCTGTACCAGTGCCATGGAATTACTCCCTTTACTGCAGAAATTTGTTTTCAGTGCTAGTTATGCATTTTTAAGAAGCCTATTGAATAGATCTTCTAATGCTCCTTTCATTCCCTCCTTACTTCCAAAGCATCCATTTTTCAGGGTATTGCTCTCCTCTATTGCACTCTGAGTCTGCTTTTATTCTACATAGCCTCTGATCTCTCCTGCTCAGCGAGGGAAGGGTTTGAAATGGAAGTGTATAAGCTTTGGCTATAGTAAATCTCCAGTGCTGCCAGAAACTGCAGAGATGGGCATCCTTTGGAATTGACATACTCCTTGGGGAAAACATGTCCTAGAAGTCAAACTCTTCACAGGGAAGGAAACAATCTCTCACCCTGAAGGACATCATCTGGAATAACTATACAGTGCAAGGAAGAGCATACCTTGTCTCAATCATAATTATAGGGTTTCCTCTTGGCGTGTAGAATATTCCTAGCATATGGAATCTGGAATATTCTACACACCAGAGTTTGTAATATACACAGAGGTATAGAAAGGTAGATAAATCATGAAAATGAATGTGTCCCCTTTCTATACCTCTGTGTATATTACAAACTCTTGTACCCTTTTCTGTATATTCTGAGCTAGACCCTAAGGTGCTCCTGAGGAGGGATGTCACTGGTGATTTTCCACCCCCCAGATCCTGAGGTTGCTGGTATTTTAATGAAAATTGGCCTACTTTGCATGCAATGTGACATGTGTATTATTTTACATACACTGGATCTACCAATTATATGAAGCATATGTTTATTCATAGGAGCATTTTGCTTTTGCTTTTGAAGTGCTGTTAATTAATGGCAACTCCTACTTTGCATGATTAGAATCTTTTTTAGAAATCCAGTCATGAGCATACAATTACATTTTGTTTGGACATTAGTATATTTCCTTATGCCATGATCACTGTGTTTATTTGCTATTTATGCACAGTTCTACACTTGATCACACCCAATCTATCTACAGCAATGGGGTAATACATATAACCCTATTCATAAAAATAGGGGCACCCACTTTACTTATTTCTAACATCTACTGGAGGTCTACAGACTATGTCTAAGGGGTCCACGAAAGGTTGTTGTTACCATAGAACGGTGGTTTTCAAACTGTGGTCTATGGACCCCTAAGGGTCCATAGACTATGTCTAAGATTTCCAAAGGGGTCCACACCTCCATTCAAAATTTTGTAGGGGTCTGCAAATGAAAAAAAGGTTGAAAACCACTGATCTACTGTATTGAAATTTCAGTAGAAAACTATAACATGGCTTCACATAATACTTCTCCCTTTGGACTGAGTAAATTCTCAGGTGCTATTGTATATTTGGAAAGAGTACTGAATTATTGGTGATACTATAGCATTTTCCAGCCAAGATATCTGGTGGAATCTTTTCATTCCATGACTCTGAAAAACAGTGTTTGAATTAGCTAGCCTAGAGCACATCTCAACTACTGTTCAATGGAAACTAAAATAAACAAGGCACTTTTTGGGTTCAGAATCCTTTCTGGGGTCTGGGATTCATTTAGGAACTGTGCGTATATAACCACTTTAAAATATTTTATTTTAATGTGATCAGATTCCAATATACTGTTGACTATGGAGGTGGGGTGGGGGGTTGTTTTTTTAAATGGAAGGAAGCCTCCCATACACTGAGACGACAACATGTACACTACCATGGTCAGCCTTAAAATATTGGCATTTTTGTCATGGATGTATGGATCAGCTTACCACAACTTAGAAATGTTTTTGATAGTTCTCAGAGTAGCAGCCGTGTTAGTCTGTATTTGCAAAAAGAAAAGGAGGACTTGTGGCATCTTAGAGACTAACCAATTTATTTGAGCATAAGCTTTCGTGAGCTTCAGCTCACTTCATCGGATGTCCGATGAAGTGAGCTGTAGCTCACGAAAGCTTATGCTCAAATAAATTGGTTAGTCTCTAAGGTGCCACAAGCACTCCTTTTCTTTTTGATAGTTCTGTATACTTGGGGAATACTGAAGATATTGAGTTCTTGATAGTTCCCGATAAAAAACTAATTCTTAAGTAACACTGTAAATACTGAAGCAATATTATTTAGTTATCTAAAGCAATCAGCATATTTTTAAGGGTGACCTACTTTATGGACCTGATGCAAAGCCCATTAAAGTCTATGGAAGTCTATCTATTGATTTCAATGGGATTTGGATCGGGCTGTAGGTATGTTTGTTCCTTTTTAAAAAAAAATTTTCAATAATACTTCAGTTCTTAACAGTATTTCCAAAGTGTTTCAGAGCTTCTAGTCCAAATCAGAACCAAGAAATGGTGAGGTAGATTGAGATGAAGTAAAAAACTCATTGTTTTGTCCTAATAAAATGCTTCATTCATTTTGCATGGGTGAACGTTTGGGGCATCATGCTTCATTTTAGCTAAATATAAAATATATGTTTGATTCATACCCATCCCTTGCCAAGCAGTGTGAGCATCATTGTGACAAGATAATGTCATTTTACTCATACCATACCCATCCTATGATCCATATCTTCAGATGGAAAGAATGGTTACATGCCGCAATCTCTTGCAAGATTTTGCAATGGATATCAAATATACACAAGTGTCTCACCACCACTGTGCCATTAACATCAATTCACTTAGAATTCTAGACAGGAAATAGAAAACTTCACCCTTAGAGAGACTCATAAATAGCTAAGCACCTTCTATGAACACAGGATAAAAGGGAAAAATAACCAATAAAAATACGTAATGAAACAACTACAGAACAAACAGAGCAATAGCACTCTCATACTGCCAAGTTATTGCCTAGGCTATTACAAGGATTTTACAGTAATATCATTTGATTTTCCAGCTTCATGGCAATTATTTCAAAGGTCCTTTACTCTTTTCTGCTGGGTATCACTGACTCAAAATAAATTATATTATGAAGTCCAGGGTGGGAAGCCACCAAAAAAAGTTGTTCAAGGTCATGGGTAGTAACATTTGTATAGCACATTTGTCCTTTTTGTTACCATCATTTAATTGCTGGTATCCACCTCATGCTATATTCTGCTTACAAACAGAAAGATTACAGTACTTTACAGCATTTTTAATCACTATAGATAGGCTCAACTTTTTGATTCTGGATGCAAATCGGAATTTGCACCGTTCAGGTTAAATTGACTTTGGCTTCATTTCACAGCATCTGAAATCATATTGCAGTTCTCCAGTGCTTTCAGGACATAATTAGATAAATTCATAGATAAAGCTGCTCCTGGCAGTACTTGCTCTTCTGTGAATAGTAAACCAATTCCACAGCACATTGAAATACAAATGTAGTTGCAATACCAAGTTGGCAGTGTGTCTTTGCTGTCGATTGTTGTTTGCCATATGGACCCACTTAAGCCTCTTCCTCTTTTGGCTCTGGAAGAGAAGGCAGCCATTGTGGCCAGTTATGAGGTCAGTTTGGAAACCAAATAACCCAGGTGCAGAGACTTCAGCAGAGACATCTGGATCCAGAGCTGGCTTTTTGGCTAGCTTTATCATTGCCTGTATTTAGACAGGCAGTCTGACTTCTTACTGCAGTATTGTCAGTTTCTGCCAAATAAAGCCTTGTAAGTGTTTTCTTATTTGTACCATAAGTGTTTTCATAAGAAAAACCTGAGATCTTGCAGATTAGTACCCAGTTCAGCTCTGTACGGTATAAATACTAAAATGTCTAGCATTACTTTGTTGGACTTATATTAGATGGTGTAGACAGTAATTTAGGGGAACTTTGGTTATGTCCCAAAAAGCAAGAAAATCTTGAATGTAGAAATTTGTTCTTTTAAAAAAAAAAACCTTTTGAAGGCAATCAGTAACCATTGGAGAGAAAGCAACAATTCAGAGCAAAGATAAAAAGTTTAATTTGGTCGTACAGACCCATAGTTATATATTCTCACTTTTGATGCATTACCCTTCAATACACAGTTCCTCAAATGGCTAGACAGATGCAAATCAACCATGCTCATTTTGCCTGCAACATTAATATTTATATCAACATGAACAAACACCAATAGGATATATAAATTATGCTTGTATTTCCTGAGACAATTCTCTGTGAGACCCAGAATAATCAAACTAGCTTCTTCTCCATTCCCCTTCAAAAGATGTTTACTACAATATAAAATAAAAGCATCCTAGACATTGTTATCACTGAATGATTGTAATGCTTTTTCAAGCACAAGTGACAAGCATCCTAAAGTAACTCATGCATTTCATATAGAAATATTCTGTTAGTACATTTCCAATATGTCACTCCTAGGACAATACATCATCGAGTTTAACTTTCAGTTAGACAGAGCTCAGATATAGAGTACAGGGCCTGCATAAAATGTTGATGGGGGGTCTGATTCACCACTTTATCACTCCAATTTTAGACTGGTGTTACTCTTTTGCAATCATTGCTATGCAACCAACGTATTAGTAAATCAGACTCATAGCATTTGGTCCAAGATTTCTAATGCCACTAAAAAAATTTGAGAGATGATATCAACAATCTTATTTAGGCAGAATGTTTGGTTATGTCATGAGACAGATTCCTTTGGACCCATATTATACTGCTACTCCATTTTGTCACAGCTTCCCCAGTTCTAAGATGGTTTAAACTAGTTTTTTTCTTTATCTCTAGCCTTGGATCATTTCTGCCACACCACACCCTTCCCTTTAATTTGCTTTATTCCTGCCCTGGATTGCCCCCACCTTCCATGGCAAATCCATCCATGGCCATTTTTGCTGAGAATGCCAATTGTCAGTGTGGTTATTTTTTCTGAGAACATCTGTCTATTTTTCTGAGAACACCAGCTATCAGAGACAACCCTTAATCATGAGAATTTACACAACCAAAATAGCTGTTATTGCATGGCAGCTCAGTTAGGACCTGCTTCAAACCGAGTACAGTCAATAGACCTGCTGAATTAAATGGACATGGGCTTTGAGTCAGACTCATAGGACTGATTTAAATTTGTCACAGCTCCATTTAGATCAGTAACAGCTAACCATAATAAAGTCAATGGGAAACTACATCCACTGAGGATCTGGCCCCTAATTTTTAATTTTCACGCTAAAAAAAGTACCAAATTCCGCTTTTGAGTCTGCAGCAACAGGCCTCAACTCTACCTATTCGTCTTCAACAAATTATTGCTACAAAAAAAGGTTTTGTACACTGATGTCCCCAAAGCAAATCTGCAAGAACTCTTTTTCTCCCAAGAGAGTAATGAAATCAAGCTGACAGTTTGGAATGCTAGTGAACTGGCAGTTATTTAATGTTGTGTCTGTGCAGTACGGGTGTGAAATTACTGACAATAGATTTCAGAAGTATGGGAGCAGTAGCACTTTTCTTTTTTTTTAACATATATCAAACATTTAGGAGAGTGCTAACATTTATTTGTAGCTACTATGCACCAGTGGTGAGGGATAAATGCATCTAGGAAATTACTTTAGAATTCTGGACGCAAATGGAGCTTTCTGATTGGCATGTCAGTAATGCCAAGGCAATGAACAGGTCTGTTTTCTTGATTTCTATGTATAGATTCTGTTTTCTAATAGCAATAAGCCATTCTAGCCAGTGCATTTGGAGGCTATTATTGCACTTCTCCAGTGATTAGACTCACTCATCTTCAAGCCTTATGCCTCAGAATACCACCCAAAGCCACATAGTCATCCAGTCTGGTTTTTTGGGGGTTCTTTTTGGTTGATTTAATATTCAAGTTTGTGTTTATACTCTATGTATGTTAATTAAATTATTTTCTGTTGGGGGGCGGAATAAATATGTATCTGACACTGGGTTATTTGCAATTCCAGGATTCTAAGAGAAGAGCAAGATACTTGTCTCCTTCCTATAGTGTCTTGGAACACAATAGGCATTTCTATCTGTCTGTTTAGCTCTGTAGATATTGATGTAGACACAAACAATGAGATATAGACACCACAATATGGTTAAATGCAGAGGCCACAACTTTAGTTATGTAGTGAGAACTGGAATAAACCACCGCAAACTACCAGGAAGGGTTGCTCCAGAGTGGATCTCAATGGGCACTAATGACCCCTGATGTACTATAAACCTTAGGGTGAGAGTGATGGCCATGCCTCCTCCACAGCCTCAGACCTGCCAGAAGATCCTGATTGGAAGCCAGAGTCCCAGTCCACTCCCATACACCATACCAAAGATAGAAGAGATGAGCTATGGGCCACAAACTGCCAGCCACAGGGGTATAACCCCTTACCATGCAATAGGATTGTCCATAACCAATGCCGCAGAAGCTCCAAGGTATAGGGCCCTTTATTAACCCACCCCTAATGCTGGAACCTGACACAGTTGTGAAATTGTAACTTCAACCTCAAAACAGAGTTTGTGGATGCCGGATGAAAGTGTGAAAAAAAAACCCACACAGCAGTTTGACAGTTTTGTGATATGGGAAAAATCCATTCCAAGCCCCTAGACTGATTCAGCGTCACAGGGGATCAGGCAACTAGATTAAGGGAGGAAAAGTGGGCCTGAAACAGGAAGCTCCGAATGGATACCCACCAATATCATCCCCCCTCCAGCACCACAAAGGAGCCAATCTCCACTCCCAGCACCCAACAGCAACAGTGATGGGCAGGACAAAGCCTCAGAGCCCAGTCCCAGATGTAGCCAGTGAACCCCTCCCTCTCTACCCACCATGCCATGCAGCATGAATTGGGAAGCCTGAAGCAACAACCCCAACATGCCAGAAGTAAAAGTTGAGGAAGGAGTGCAGGGGGATACAAAGAACACTGCCTCAGATGCTCTCATCTGAGTTCTGCCTCCTCCCCCCAGGGTGATCTCATTTCCATTGCCATGGTACCTGATTTGTAAGCAATATTCAGTCTCAAAGATTTGTGGTGTTCATCTTGTTCTTTAATCATTTTGAACATATGAGGAAAGATTTTTTTTAAATACATAATTGCTTCCAGTTTGCATGCTAGTTGTAGGGTCCCAATGTGGGAAAATCAAGCCCTTTTGTCCATTGACAACCTCACTTCTGGTTTTACTACGTGTAGCGTAATTGATGGCTGTGGGTTTTGTCGAGGATCATAGAAAGAAGTGGTCTGTGAGGAAGTTGGGATGTAGACCATTGTGGATTACATATGTTAGAGCAAGGCCCTTGAAGAGGATCCAGTATTTCAAAGGGAGCCAGTGTAACTCCTGGAACAATTTTTTCCATTGACCTTGTGCTGTCAAGTTATCATTGGGACATTTCTCTCTACATATGCAATCAATCAACTTTCTGCTGTTGGAATGTCCACCCTAATCACGTATGTTGATAACTGTGGACTAGCCACAGTCATAACTACTCCAGTAATATGACAGTCAGTCAAGACTCTCTATTAGCACAAATGTTAGCGGTCCTAGATTTTGGGATAGAACCACCTTGAATTTTATCCCCTCAATTGACCTCAAATTCCATATGGTTATTTTTTGCAGCTGTCAAGGTTCCTCCCCCACTCTGAACTCTAGGGTACAGATGTGGGGACCTGCATGAAAAACCTCCTAAGCTTATCTTTACCAGCTTAGGTCAAAACTTCCCCAAGGTACAAAATATTACACCTTGGACAGGCCGCTACCACCACCAAACTAATACTGGTTACTGGGGAAGAGCTGTTTGGACGCGTCCTTCCCCCCAAAATACTTCCCAAAACCTTGCACCCCACTTCCTGGACAAGGTTTGGTAAAAAGCCTCACCAATTTGTCTAGGTGACTACAGACCCAGACCCTTGGATCTTAAGAACAATGAACAATCCTCCCAACACTTGCACCCCCCCTTTCCTGGGAAATGTTGGATAAAAAGCCTCACCAATTTGCATAGGTGACCACAGACCCAAACCCTTGGATCTGAGAACAATGAAAAAGCATTCAGTGTTTTACAAGAAGACTTTTAATAAAAAATAGAAGTAAATAGAAATAAAGAAATCCCCCCTGTAAAATCAGGATGGTATATATCTTACAGGGTAATTAGATTCAAAACATAGAGAACCCCTCTAGGCAAAACCTTAAGTTACAAAAAAGATACACAGACAGAAATAAGAAAAGGAGGACTTGTGGCACCTTAGAGACTAACCAATTTATTAGAGCATAAGCTTTCGTGAGCTACAGCTCACTTCCTCAGCTGTAGCTCACGAAAGCTTATGCTCTAATAAATTGGTTAGTCTCTAAGGTGCCACAAGTCCTCCTTTTCTTTTTGCGAATACAGACTAACACGGCTGCTACTCTGAAACAGACAGAAATAGTTATTCTATTCAGCACAATTCTTTTCTCAGCCATTTAAAGAAATCATAATCTAACACATACCTAGCTAGATTACTTACTAAAAGTTCTAAGACTCCATTCCTGTTCTGTCCCCGGCCAAGACGACTACAGACAGACCCTTTGTTACTCTCCCTCCTCCCAGCTTTTGAAAGTATCTTGTCTCCTCATTGGTCATTTTGGTCAGGTGCCAGCGAGGTTACCTTTAGCTTCTTAACCCTTTACAGGTGAGAGGAGCTTTCCCCTGGCCAGGAGGGATTTCAAAGGGGTTTACCCTTCCCTTTATATTTATGACACGCCCCCCAAATCTCAGCTAGGGTGAAACACTGGCTGGGATTTCTTCCTGGAGCTCTAGGAAAACAGAGTTAATAAGACACATGCATCTCTAAATATACTACCAAGTACATAAAGACTAACAATATTTTCCACATCTCAAGGACGATTTTAACCAGTTGATTCTGGGAAACTTTCACGGGAGAGTGCATCAGCCACTTTGTTAGAAGCTCCTGAGATGTGTTGGATGTCGAAATCAAAATCTTGGAGAGCTAAACTCCACCGAAGAAGTTTTTTGTTAGTTTCTTTGACAGTGTGAAGCCACTTTAGTGCAGCATGGTCGGTTTGCAGGTGGAAACGCCGTCCCCAAACATATGGGCGTAGCTTTTCCAGAGCGTAGACAATGGCATAACATTCTTTTTCAGTGACTGACCAGTTGCTTTCCCTCTCAGACAGTTTTTTGCTGAGAAACACTACAGGGTGGAATTCTTGATCAGGTCCTTTCTGCATTAAAACTGCTCCCACACCACGCTCGGATGCATCTGTGGTTACTAGGAACGGTTTGTCAAAGTCTGGGGCCCTTAGTACAGGGTCAGACATGAGTGTCGCTTTAAGCTTGTTAAAGGCCTTCTGACACTTTCCGGTCCACTGAACAGCATTTGGCTGTTTCTTTTTGGTTAGGTCTGTCAGTGGGGCAGCGATTTGGCTGTAGTGCGGTACAAATCGTCTGTAATAACCGGCCAAGCCTAAGAAGGATTGAACCTGTTTCTTTGACTTTGGGACAGGCCACTTTTGGATAGCATCCACTTTGGCCTGTAGGGGGCTGATAGTTCCTTGACCCACCTGGTGTCCAAGGTAAGTCACTCTGTTTAGGCCTATTTGACACTTCTTAGCCTTAACAGTTAGTCCTGCCTCCCTTATGCGCTCAAGGACTTTTTGTAGATGTTCCAGGTGGTCTGCCCACGAATCCGAAAATATGGCCACATCGTCAAGGTAGGCGACTGCATATTCTCCTAATCCCGCTAGGAGACCATCTACAAGTCTTTGGAAAGTGGCGGGTGCATTTCGCAGCCCGAAAGGGAGTACATTAAATTCATACAGCCCAAGATGTGTGATGAAGGCTGACCTTTCCTTGGCAGATTCATCTAGCGGTACCTGCCAGTACCCCTTGGTTAAGTCCAAGGTAGAGATGAACTGGGCCCTTCCCAGTTTCTCTACTAGTTCATCTGTGCGTGGCATGGGATAGTTGTCTGGGTGAGTTACAGCATTTAGCTTACGGTAGTCCACGCAAAAACGTATTTCCCCATCTGGTTTGGGAACTAGAACCACTGGAGATGCCCATGCACTTTCAGAGGGGCGGATTACACCCATCTGTAACATATCCTGGATCTCCCGTTCTATAGCAGTTTTAGCTTGAGGAGACACCCGGTAAGGTTGGACCCTAATTGGGTGAGCATTACCTGTGTCAATGGAGTGGTATGCCCGTTCCGTCAGTCCTGGGGTGGCTGAGAACGTTGGCGCGTAGCTAGTGCACAGCTCCTGGATCTGCTGTCGCTGCATACGCCCAAGGGTCATGGAGAGGTTCACCTCTTCCACACCACCAGCACATTTCCCTTCGTAGTAAACACCTTCAGGCCACTCAGCGTTGTCTCCTCCCTGGGCTGTAAACTGACAAACCTTTAATTCTCTGGAATAAAAGGGCTTTAGAGAATTAATATGGTACACCTTAGGCTTTCGGTTGGAGGTGGGGAATGCTATGAGATAATTAACAGCTCCCAGGCGCTCCTGGACCGTGAATGGCCCTTCCCATGATGCTTCCATTTTATGGGCCTGGAGTGCCTTTAAGACCATGACCTGGTCTCCTACTTTGAAGGAACGCTCTCTGGCATGTTTATCATACCAGGCTTTTTGCTCTTTTTGAGCATCCTGTAAGTTTTCTCTAGCAAGGGCTAAAGAGGTTCCGAGGGTGTTTTGTAGGTTGGTTACAAAGTCCAGAATGTTAGTTCCTGGAGAAGGTGTAAATCCCTCCCATTGCTGCTTCACCAACTGCAATGGCCCCTTAACCTCACGGCCATATACAAGTTCAAATGGGGAAAACCCTAAACTGGGATGTGGTACAGCTCTGTAGGCAAAGAGCAACTGCTGCAATACTAGGTCCCAATCATTGGAGTGCTCATTTACGAATTTACGTATCATGGCCCCCAAAGTTCCATTAAACTTCTCCACCATGCCATTTGTTTGATGATGGTAAGGAGTGGCAACCAAGTGATTTACCCCATGAGCTTCCCAAAGGTTTTTCATAGTTCCTGCCAGGAAATTAGTCCCTGCATCTGTGAGGATGTCGGAGGGCCAACCTACCCTGGCAAAAATGTCTGCTAGTGCCTGGCACACACTTTTAGCCCTGGTGTTGCTTAGAGCTACTGCTTCCGGCCATCGGGTGGCAAAATCCATGAAAGTCAGTATGTACTGCTTTCCTCTGGGTGTCTTTTTCGGAAAAGGACCCAGAATATCCACAGCTACTCGCTGAAATGGAACTTCAATGATGGGGAGTGGCTGGAGAGGAGCTTTGACCTGGTCTTGGGGTTTTCCCACTCTTTGGCACACCTCACAAGACTGGACATAGGTAGAAACATCCTTGCCCATTCCCTCCCAGTGGAATGACCCCCCCAAACGGTCTTTGGTCCTGTTCACCCCAGCATGGCCACTAGGGTGATCATGGGCTAAGCTCAAGAGCTTGGCCCGGTATTTAGTTGGAACTACCAACTGTCTCTGAGGATGCCAGTCTTCCTGGTGTCCCCCAGAAAGAGTTTCCTTGTATAAAAGTCCTCTTTCTACAACAAACCTGGATCGATTAGAAGAGCTGAGAGGCGGTGGGTTGCTCCGTGCCGCCATCCAAGCTCTCTGGAGGCTTTCATCTGCTTCCTGTTCGGTCTGGAACTGTTCCCTTGATGCTGGAGACATCAGTTCCTCATGGGATTGTGGACCTAGGCTTGGTCCCTCTGGAAGCGATATAGGGGATGGAGCTGTTTCTGTTGACTGTGAACCGCTCTCCGCTGGTGCACTATGTTGGGATTCAGGCTCCGGCTGAGCCTCTTGTGTAGGGTTATCGGCTGCTGCCAGTTCAGGTTCGGTGGGGCCCTCTGGTGTTGAGGTTGCAAGTACTGGATTCAGTGCTGACACGGGGTCTGGTGTTGGTTGTTTGGCTGGTTCCGGTTCTGGGACTGGTTCCGTCTGGGTCTCTGGGACTGGATCCACTACTGCTGTTGCAGACATTGGCCTGGGGTCCAGGTCCATCACCTCTGACTGGGTCCTGATAGAAGTTTCCGGAACAGAGCTAGGCCTCACGGCTTGTTTAGCCTGGTTGCGGGTGACCATTCCCACCCTCTTGGCCTGCTTCACATGATTGGCCAAGTCTTCCCCCAACAGCATGGGGATGGGATAATCATCATAGACTGCAAAAGTCCACATTCCTGACCAGCCCTTGTACTGGACAGGCAACTTGGCTGTAGGCAAATTGAAAGAGTTGGACTTGAAGGGTTGAATCGTCACTTGGATCTCTGGGTTGATTAAATTGGGGTCCACTAAGGAAGCATGGATAGCTGACACTTGTGCTCCGGTGTCCCTCCACGCGGTGACCTTCTTCCCACCCACACTCACAGTTTCCCTCCGCTCCAAGGGTATCTGGGAGGTATCTGGGCCTGTGGACCTCTGGTGTGATTCCGGTGCAATGAACTGTAATCTGTTGGGGTTCTTGGGGCAGTTGGCCTTTACATGCCCCAGCTCGTTACACTTAAAACATCGTCCAGCTGACGGGTCACTGGGGCGAGGAGGGTTGCTGGAGAACGGGGTGGTGGGACGATAAGGGGTCTGGAGGGTTCTTTGGGAGGTAGGTGGGGCTTTGGGCGGCCCCCGGTAATAGGGTGTGGTCTGGGGTGGTCCCTTCTGGTCTCCGCTCCAACTGCGACCAGTTTTCTTCTTCTCTGCCACCTCCACCCATCTGGCTCCAATCTCTCCTGCCTCAATTACAGTTTTGGGTTTCCCATCTAGGATGTATCTTTCTATTTCCTCAGGAACACCCTCTAAGAATTGTTCCATTTGCATTAGGAAGGGCAAATTTACTGGAGATTCAACACTTGCTCCTGATATCCAGGCACCCCAATGTTTTACAATGTGGTAGGCATGTCGGGTAAATGACATGTCTGGTTTCCACCTTAGGGCTCTGAACCTCCGACGAGACTGCTCGGGTGTTATCCCCATTCTGACTCTCGCCTTGGATTTAAACAGTTCATACTTGTTCATGTGTTCTTTAGGCATTTCAGCTGCCACCTCAGCTAAGGGTCCACTGAGCTGCGGCCTCAGCTCTACCATGTATTGGTCAGTAGAGATGTTGTACCCAAGGCAGGCCCTTTCGAAGTTTTCTAAGAAGGCCTCAGTATCATCACCTGCCTTGTAGGTGGGGAACTTTCTGGGATGGGAAGTGGTACCTGGAGAAGGATTGCTAGGGTTTGTTGGTATATTCTGCTGGGCCTTTATCCTCTCCATCTCCTCCACATGCTTCCTCTCTTTTTCCTTCTCCTCCTCCTTCAGCCGCATGAGTTCTATCTGTCTTTCATGTTCCCTTTGTTTTTCCTCAGCCTGAAATTTGGCTAATTCCAGCTGTAGTCGAGCTGAGGATTTGGCCATTCTAACCTCTCTGTTTTTAACTAACTTTACACCCGAGGTTTAGAAATAAACAAACAAAACTTGGCTGTAAAATTTTGCTGTGCTGGAATAGAATACCTATTCTCTGATAGTGATTGTCAGCCTACAGAAAAAGACAATTCCCTTGTCTCTGCTCTGGGCCCAAATTAAAGCAAAAAACCTCCAACTACTTGGAAACCTGCTTACCCAGCCCAAAGAAGAAAAAAAAAATTTCTTTTCAAACCTGTGCTCCTTGTAAAACAAAAAAAAAATCAAAATCCTAAAAAAAACCCTGCCACTTTTGTCTCCAGGCAAATGGGTAGAGCACACACCCCCTATTTACTTTTAGGAAGAAAAGAAAAAAAAAAAACCTCTGGGTTGGAAGACTGTGAATTTCCCTGCAGGAGTTAAGTACCCTGCCTCCAGGCAAAGAAAACCTGCAATTCACAAGATAATCCCCTTTTGTCTCTGCTTGGCCACAAAGCAGAGAGAAACCAAGCTGCTTTCAGTTTCAAAGCTGCCTTCTGGACTTCCTAAAAATTCCTTTTTAAAATCTGTATTTCTAGTTCAAAAAATCTCAACTGGATCTCAAAATGATTTCAGGTTAATCCCACCACTGTGCCACCATGTCAAGGTTCCTCCCCCACTCTGAACTCTAGGGTACAGATGTGGGGACCTGCATGAAAAACCTCCTAAGCTTATCTTTACCAGCTTAGGTCAAAACTTCCCCAAGGTACAAAATATTACACCTTGGACAGGCCGCTACCACCACCAAACTAATACTGGTTACTGGGGAAGAGCTGTTTGGACGCGTCCTTCCCCCCAAAATACTTCCCAAAACCTTGCACCCCACTTCCTGGACAAGGTTTGGTAAAAAGCCTCACCAATTTGTCTAGGTGACTACAGACCCAGACCCTTGGATCTTAAGAACAATGAACAATCCTCCCAACACTTGCACCCCCCCTTTCCTGGGAAATGTTGGATAAAAAGCCTCACCAATTTGCATAGGTGACCACAGACCCAAACCCTTGGATCTGAGAACAATGAAAAAGCATTCAGTGTTTTACAAGAAGACTTTTAATAAAAAATAGAAGTAAATAGAAATAAAGAAATCCCCCCTGTAAAATCAGGATGGTAGATATCTTACAGGGTAATTAGATTCAAAACATAGAGAACCCCTCTAGGCAAAACCTTAAGTTACAAAAAAGATACACAGACAGAAATAGTTATTCTATTCAGCACAATTCTTTTCTCAGCCATTTAAAGAAATCATAATCTAACACATACCTAGCTAGATTACTTACTAAAAGTTCTAAGACTCCATTCCTGTTCTGTCCCCGGCCAAGACGACTACAGACAGACCCTTTGTTACTCTCCCTCCTCCCAGCTTTTGAAAGTATCTTGTCTCCTCATTGGTCATTTTGGTCAGGTGCCAGCGAGGTTACCTTTAGCTTCTTAACCCTTTACAGGTGAGAGGAGCTTTCCCCTGGCCAGGAGGGATTTCAAAGGGGTTTACCCTTCCCTTTATATTTATGACAGCAGCTGACAATGAGAATGACATGGAGAATCTTGAAGTGGTGCTAGGCTTATTTGAAGGAAGGGCAGTAGATCCTGGTAGTGCTATTATTTTACAGGTCTTAGTATTCAGGATGATAGAAGTGTGATTCACTAGCTGGCCCAACCCTTTTGGCTGGGAGTTACAGGGTCCACGGCTGGGCCTTCACCTTAGTTGCTTCCTTTGGCTGGCCATCCGGGCCTGTGGTGGCCTGTTTTCTCCAGCCAAGGTACATACAGTCTCACCCCTTCCAGGTATTAGAATCCCAATCTAGTCTGTTCTCCAGCTTCCTCTCCTTTTAGCTCCACCCTGCCTGACATACTCCCTTCCCAAGGTGTAGCAGGGTGGAATTAATAGGGCTAAAATACTCCCATAAATCCCTTCCTAGGCCCAACTCCTTTACGAGGCCTCCACTGGGTGGGGAAGTTGGGGCGGGGGGGGGGTCAGTTGGTCACAGGGAGCTGGACTAGCCCTCTTCCTTTAATAGGGCCAGCCTCCCTGTAACAAGGACAAAATATGATTGACGTTCTAAGAGAACAACTGCAGATCTCCAGTGAGCTCATTGTGTCACAGGGCTTGTGGAATTTCCACAAACCATATTTCTGTACATTTATTTTGAATACTTTAATTTAAAGGTAATTTTGTGATTAACTTGTTTGTACAGAAGAACAAAACCCATTTTTCCAATTTAGCACCACTGTGATAACGTTCCTGAATAAACAGTGCTTTTTAAATCCAAATGGAAGTCTACAAATCTCCGTACATTAGCACTACTTTCATTAGTTTCTCTGACATGAGCTGCTAATTAATTGAGCTCTTTGATATTATAAGCTATAGAAGATCAACTACATAAAAATGAGATGTCAAATTTTCACCATACATCATGCATAATGCCACTATTTTCATCGTATCGTTGCAAGACATCAAATATGTTAATATTTATAAAGTGTACGCTAAGGAATACTGCTAGAATGAATAAATAATAAAGCTAATATTTTTGCTCAAATAAATCTTCAGATATCTCATTATAAACAGGATATCTTCAATTGTATATAATTTAATACAGCAATAAATAACAGGAGAGCACAATGCTGATGGAATTATATTCCATTATTTAAAATATCTTGGTACCAAAATAAATATATTTTATTTTGTATTTGAAATGGTAGAGATAGGTTGATCGGATTCAAAAGAGTTGAGGTTCCTCCAAAAAAAGTGAAAATGATGTTGTGTCTACCTGTCAGCAAGGTATAATTTTATAGAGATGTATGGGACATATAGTTCTTCAAAAACACTACAAATTCATTTGAGGAGTAACATAGGCAAGTTCCAGGTGAGGGAAGTCTAGCACAGTTTCTAGTTTCTTGGCAGTAAGACACCCCTTTTGTTTGTCTTGGAAGGGCTGTCATGCAGGGCCAGTTTGAGTGTCAACTGGGATACTTTAAAGGATGTATGCAAGGCAAATGTAATCACCAAAGAGAAGTGCCACTCTCTAGCTAAGTTTGATCTTGAATCTGACCAGTCATTGGCAGACATGATGGGGTAAGTGTGACAATCAGGGTTCAAACTCCACAAGGAGAGAACAGATGATTTAAACCCGGAAAATGAGCAGGTGAACTAACTGATTGAAAACGGTATTATTCTACTATACACATATATTGAGTAAGGTCTTTTATGAAAGCTTGTTCTGAACTTGATGATCATTTAGATAGATACATTTATTATTAACTGTGGCTATGAATCTACCCCACAGCTAGGGGGTAGGCTGGGAAACCATTCAAAGGTAATATATAACTTGTATTAGAAAACATGGAAGTGTAAAGCCTGAGGTTGTCTTTTTGTTTGTTTTCTGTGTATCCCATATGTGTTTGCTTTTCCTTCATATTTCATCTTTTAATCTTATTAAATAAAACTTTTTGTTTATTTTGATCCCGAGCAGGTCTCTGTTGTGCAAACTGTGGCCTCTGTGTGTGCCAAAGAGAACTGGTATCTGGAGGGCTGGTTTCATGCGTTCGGGGGTGATGAACCAGAGCAGAATGGTCCAAGCATCTGGTACTTAAGAAGTAGGGGAGGACAGATTTGGGGAGATTCAGGACTGGAAGGTCTGTTGGTGTCACCCTGCAAGGAATAATTAAGGAAGCCAGGGTGGGATCTTGTGCTTGGCTACTTTCATCAGGGAATTGAACCATAGTTGCGCAGCATGAATGTCCCCCAGGTTACAGGGCAGGAATGATTGAAACCTGTACCAGTCTGGGTGATCCCCCAAAATGTCAGAGATTTTTGTAAAATCATTGCTTCATAGTTAATTGATTCTGTGCCAATTAAAACTAGTCAAATACAGTATTTGGTGAATGACCATTTTTAATAAATACATTATTAAAATTGAGTAAACAGTTTATTTGCCTCGGATCAAATTGCATCTAATCGTAGGACCCAATCCTACAAACACTACCAAGCTTATGCTGTGAGTAGTCCCATTAGAGTCAATGGGACTTCTTGTCATATTGAGTACTGTGTTACCGGCTTGCACGACTGGGCTCCTAGACTGTGGGGCTAGGATTTTCAAAGGTTACTAAAATAATTAAGTGCCCATGTCTCATTGAAAGTCAATGGGAATTTGGTATGTAACACCCGTAGGCCTCTGAAAGTCCCAGTCAAAGTTCCTTGGAGCAGGGACCTGTCTTTATCCTCCCTCCAAAGTACACCTATTACGTACTACACATGTGTCAATTAGCTGATAGTAATATAATTAAGAAAACATGGTTATGGACCATTGTAGCATGCAGTTTCAGACAGTGACAACCAAATTTAAATACAGTTTTAAAATAGTAACACTGTTGACAGGCACAGTGGCAATAGGAAGATCAACATAAGGTTATGATTAGAAATCCAGATCCCACAAAAATACCTTGTGGCACTATCACTTTGTTTTCTTATGGCTCTTTTCCTTTTTCTAGAGAACGTGCCTATGAGATTTACATATAATTTTAGTAAATCTCTAAGCCCATTCTGCTATTGAATTTCTTGATATGTGACTTAGTGAACTGGTTTTATGTGTCAAAAGCACATTTAAGAAAAGAAGCCTAGACAGCATTTTCAGCCTACAACAGATAAGTTAACTCTGTATTGTTTAGTTCTCTGTGTCTGCATCTAAAAGGCTAGGTGATAATTTGTTTAAATGGCAGAGATTTTAAATGTACACTGATCAGACATTATTTAAGAACAGCTTAAAGGGAAATGGTACATAAAATCAATGTTTAATTGATTAATTTACTTTACAAGTCAGGGACTACAGGCTGATATAACCTGGAAGGCATAAACTAAATTATCCACCAGGTTGATCCCATTACATTTCTTTGTCTGCAGAATTAAAATCCTGATAACTCAAGTGATAATGTTACAACAAAAAGTGTAATTCCAGCTAGCCAGTGGGGTAGCAGCAGAATTTTACTTACTCCTAGTGCCATTAAAATCAATAGTGCTATGATGTTTTTCACTGACTGAGGATCTAGGCCAGAATTCTCAGGCATCTCTAGGATGCCCCTCTCCCCATATTTTTCATCATTACTGAGGTTTGTTTGCTTTTAAAATATTGTAGCAAAATCTAGTAAAAAAAAAATCCTGTTCTAAGCCTAGAACCTTAGATCCACAACCCAGATCCAACATCTGGGCCCATTTGTCAGCTGGTATAAACTGGCATAACTGCTGTTCACAGAAGCTCCAAAAGCTTCCAAAACTATTCCATCACAGAGGTTGCCTGTTATTTCGAAGGGATTTCAATGTGACTATTCACATGTATAAAGTTATGTGTCTGCAGGATTCTTAGGCATATTAAACATTAAGATGCAATACATCTTCTCTTCTGCCCCAACCCTTTATACTACATGGAAATGGAGCAGCCAATAGGCTTAAGTGGCCATAGTAGATATGTCTACACTGCAATAAAAAAACCAGCAGCACCAAGTCTCAAAGCCCAAGTCAGCTGACTTGGGCTCACAGGAATCAAGCTGCAGGACTATCAAATTGCAGTGTAGACGTGTGGAAGGAAAAGGCCTGGGTAGGGACCGTCGAATCGTGGAAGTCAACGAATGGCTACGCAAGTGGTGTCGGAGAGAAGGCTTTGGATTCTTTGACCATGGGATGGTGTTCCATGAAGGAGGAGTGCTGGGCAGAGACGGGCTCCATCTTACGAAGAGAGGGAAGAGCATCTTTGCCAGCAGGCTGGCTAACCTAGTGAGGAGGGCTTTAAACTAGGTTCACCGGGGGAAGGAGACCAAAGCCCTGAGGTAAGTGGGAAAGCGGGATACTGGGAGGAAGCACAGGCAGGAATGTCTGTGAGGGGAGGGCTCCTGCCTCATACTGGGAATGAGGGGCGATCAACAGGTTATCTCAAGTGCTTATATACAAATGCACAAAGCCTTGGTAACAAGCAGGGAGAACTGGAGGTCCTGGTGATGTCAAAGAACTATGAAGTGATTGGAATAACAGAGACTTGGTGGGATAACTCACATGACTGGAGTACTGTCATGGATGGTTATAAACTGTTCAGGAAGGACAGGCAGGGCAGAAAAGGTGGGGGAGTAGCACTGTATGTAAGGGAGCAGTATGACTGCTCAGAGCTCCGGTACGAAACTGTAGAAAAACCTGAGTGTCTCTGGATTAAGTTTAGAAGTGTGTGCAACAAGAGTGATGTAGTGGTGGGAGTCTGCTATAGACCACCAGACCAGGGGGATGAGGTGGATGAGGCTTTCTTCCGGCAGCTCACGGAAGCTACTAGATCGCATGCCCTGGTTCTCATGGGTGACTTTAATTTTCCTGATATCTGCTGGGAGAGCAATACAGCGGTGCATAGACAATCCAGGAAGTTTTTGGAAAGCGTAGGGAACAATTTCCTGGTGCAAGTGCTAGAGGAGCCAACTAGGGGGGGCGCTTTTCTTGACCTGCTGCTCACAAACCAGGTAGAATTAGTGGGGGAAGCAAAAGTGGATGGGAATCTGGGAGGCAGTGACCATGAGTTGGTTGAGTTCAGGATCCTGACGCAGGGAAGAAAGGTAAGCAGCAGGATACGGACCCTGGACTTCAGGAAAGCAGACTTCGACTCCCTCAGGGGACGGATGGCCAGGATCCCCTGGGGGACTAACTTGAAGGGGAAAGGAGTCCAGGAGAGCTGGCTGTATTTCAAGGAATCCCTGTTGAGGTTACAGGGACAAACCATCCCGATGAATCGAAAGAATAGTAAATATGGCAGGCGACCAGCTTGGCTTAATGGTGAAATCCTAGCGGATCTTAAACATAAAAAAGAAGCTTACAAGAAGTGGAAGGTTGGACATATGACCAGGGAAGAGTATAAAAATATTGCTCGGGCATGTAGGAATGATATCAGGAGGGCCAAATCGCACCTGGAGCTGCAGCTAGCAAGAGATGTCAAGAGTAACAAGAAGGGTTTCTTCAGGTATGTTGGCAACAAGAAGAAAGCCAAGGAAAGCGTGGGCCCCTTACTGAATGAGGGGGGCAACCTAGTGACAGAGGATGTGGAAAAAGCTAATGTACTCAATGCTTTTTTTGCCTCTGTTTTCACTAACAAGGTCAGCTCCCAGACTGCTGCGCTGGGCATCACAAAATGGGGAAGAGATGGCCAGCCCTCTGTGGAGATAGAGGTGGTTAGGGACTATTTAGAAAAGCTGGACGTGCACAAGTCCATGGGGCCGGACGAGTTGCATCCGAGAGTGCTGAAGGAATTGTCGGCTGTGATTGCAGAGCCATTGGCCATTATCTTTGAAAACTCGTGGCGAACGGGGGAAGTCCCGGATGACTGGAAAAAGGCTAATGTAGTGCCAATCTTTAAAAAAGGAAAGAAGGAGGATCCAGGGAACTACAGGCCAGTCAGCCTCACCTCAGTCCCTGGAAAAATCATGGAGCAGGTCCTCAAAGAATCAATCTTGAAGCACTTGCATGAGAGGAAAGTGATCAGGAACAGCCAGCATGGATTCACCAAGGGAAGGTCATGCCTGACTAATCTAATTGCCTTCTATGATGAGATTACTGGTTCTGTGGATGAAGGGAAAGCAGTGGATGTATTGTTTCTTGACTTTAGCAAAGCTTTTGACACGGTCTCCCACAGTATTCTTGTCAGCAAGTTAAGGAAGTATGGGCTGGATGAATGCACTATAAGGTGGGTAGAAAGCTGGCTAGATTGTCGGGCTCAACGGGTAGTGATCAATGGCTCCATGTCTAGTTGGCAACCGGTATCAAGTGGAGTGCCCCAAGGGTTGGTCCTGGGGCCAGTTTTGTTCAATATCTTCATAAATGATCTGGAGGATGGTGTGGATTGCACTCTCAGCAAATTTGCGGATGATACTAAACTGGGAGGAGTAGTAGATACACTGGAGGGGAGGGATAGGATACAGAAGGACCTAGACAAATTGGAGGATTGGGCCAAAAGAAATCTGATGAGGTTCAATAAGGACAAGTGCAGAGTCCTGCACTTAGGACGGAAGAATCCCACGCACTGCTACAGACTAGGGACCGAATGGCTAGGCAGCAGTTCTGCGGAAAAGGACCTAGGGGTGACAGTGGACGAGAAGCTGGATATGAGTCAACAGTGTGCCCTTGTTGCCAAGAAGGCCAATGGCATTTTGGGATGTATACGTAGGGGCATTGCCAGCAGATCGAGGGACGTGATCGTTCCCCTCTATTCGACATTGGTGAGGCCTCATCTGGAGTACTGTGTCCAGTTTTGGGCCCCACACTACAAGAAGGATATGGATAAATTGGAGAGAGTCCAGCGAAGGGCAACAAAAATGGTTAGGGGTCTAGAACACATGACTTATGAGGAGAGGCTGAGGGAGCTGGGATTGTTTAGCCTGCAGAAGAGAAGAATGAGGGGGGATTTGATAGCTGCTTTCAACTACCTGAAAGGGGGTTCCAAAGAGGATGGCTCTAGACTGTTCTCAATGGTAGCAGATGACAGAACGAGGAGTAATGGTCTCAAGTTGCAGTGGGGGAGGTTTAGATTGGATATTAGGAAAAACTTTTTCACTAAGAGGGTGGTGAAACACTGGAATGCGTTACCTAGGGAGGTGGTAGAATCTCCTTCCTTAGAGGTTTTTAAGGTCAGGCTTGACAAAGCCCTGGCTGGGATGATTTAACTGGGAATTGGTCCTGCTTCGAGCAGGGGGTTGGACTAGATGACCTTCAGGGGTCCCTTCGAACCCTGATATTCTATGATTCTATGATTCTCCCCACTTGTGGGGTCTCAAAGTCCAAGCTCCAGCCCCAGCCTGAACATCACACTGCAATTTTCATAGCCCCACAGCCCAAGCCCACTCACCCAGGCCAGCTGTGAGTCTTTTATTGCAGGGTAGACATACCTAGAGTCAACAAGAAGCCATTACTGAAAAATATATCTTTAATGGCTTAACCATAAGAAGTTGTCCCATGGCTAGATGTGTCATATGCATTGCCTATCAGTGGGGAAATCTGTAGAAGAAGATGATGATGCATATTGGTCTTACTATTTATTCATGTAATTTTTAGAAAACTTGTTAAAGTCTTTAATGGAAAAAAACTAGCTTTCTTCCTATATGTATTGATTTTGTTTATATTAAAAAGTGACAATTTTCTGAATGGAGAACTATTTTTTTAAATGAAGGAATTCTTTGTGTTTAGCCAAAGTAAGTATGTAAGCATTAATAACATAAGAACATGGACATTGTTTGGGATTAAATTAAAGCCATTTGCCTCATGCATGCTCATTTCCTTTTTTACTACTCAATTCCCCTATGATGCCATCTGATCATTTCTTGAATGTCCCCTGTGCTTTTGCCTTAACAATCTTGCCTGGTAGGCCATTCCACACGTTTGTGATTCTCTGCATGAAAAAAATGCTTCCTGACATCTGTTCTGAATTTGTTTCTCTTTAATTTCCATTTATGCTTCCTTATCCTAACATCTGTGTCATTCTGAAAACGGTAACTCAAATTGACGTTATCTGTGCCATTTAAGATTTTATATTCCTCAGCTAAAAGCTCCTCTTAACCATGTAGCGTTTTTGTAGTTCTTATTGATACTTTAGAAAGTTTTTCTAGTTGTAATTCATATGTTTTAATTTATGCATCGTCTTTACCGTTGTCTTTTGAATCTTTTCAAGTACTGCACGGCCTTTCTCACAAAATGGTGGCTGATGCTGTACACAGTGGGCGAATTTATTTCCTGAGTTACACCTGTGCATCTCCAGCTGATGTTGCACAGATGGGGAGAAAAAGCAGAATTTGACACGAGATGCTTATGGGTGGGGAGGACATCCAGGGGATTGCACTTTATGCTAATTCATTCCCTGCTGTGATAGTGCCACAAACCTAGCATTCCAAAAGCAGTCTCATTATTTCTCTCTCTAAATATTAGGGCTGACTAAACAGTATTTGGAAAATATGTTATTTGACAAATTTCACCGTGTTCTGCTGGGGACTGAACACGCTCTCAGTTTTGCCCATCCCTCTCAGATTTACTAAGTGCTGCTCCAGCACACCAAAGAATCTGACAGGTTTCAGAGTAACAGCCGTGTTAGTCTCTATTCGCAAAAAGAAAAGGAGGACTTGTGGCACCTTAGAGACTAACCAATTTATTTGAGCATGAGCTTTCGTGAGCTACAGCTCACTTCATCGGATGCATCGGATGCAGTTTCCACAGTATGCATCCGATGAAGTGAGCTGTAGCTCACGAAAGCTTATGCTCAGATAAATTGGGTAGTCTCTAAGGTGCCACAAGTCCTCCTTTTCTTTCAAAGAATCTGAGACAGTCTTTTCCATTATTACTTTTTCTATTGCTTTGAAAGCCTGTGTCTGGGACCAGTACTCTTACTCAAGTATTGTCATTTACTTGCCCTAGTAAGATAAATAAATCCCAAGAGATTAACATTCATCTTGTAGACTCTCCTCCCCCCAAACCAGCACTCAAACTCACACTTAACTTTAAGCAATGAGTAGTACCATTTAAGTGGTTTGTTGTCGCAATTTTACCCTAAAAGGTGAAATTGCCAATACTGGAAAAAACAAACTGAAGAGAGTAAAGCAACTTGGTAGCTGGTCACTGAGGCTGGGGAGTACCTTGATCAGACTGGAGAACATAAAATTTCAATTGTTTAACTCTTGCTTCCCTTTAAATTATAACTTTTCAATAACTAAAAAGGGATGTGGTTTGTACAGAGTTGACTGAACTTGTTAGCTTTTTAAAATAAAACTGATAGCAATATTTTGCATGTGTACTCTTTACAGATATAATAGATTAATGTTTGTTACATCAAAGACAACTTAAACTGTTCAGAGGCCTGATGGTACTTCAGATTGTTTTCCTATCTCTCAATGGTGCCTTAGCATTATTTTTGATGTCATTGATCTCAGAATTTCTACTGGACTATGAAACGAGTACTTCCTAGAAAAGCAGCAAACATTGATTGTAATCTCCTTCATTTCCACACACATTCCCAGCAGTATAGCCTTTTATAAAGAATGTGTCTGAAAAGGCTAGCAAAACATGCTAGTTTACAGAGTGAGCGTGGTGTTTGGCAAGTATGCCCACCAAGATGAGTTGGGTATTCCAGCCTTGGTTTGCCTCCAGTTCATATCTTCCTTTCTAAATGCAATTATACTATTAGACTTATATTTATGATACTTATACTTATTAATTATTTAGTATACCAAAGAGAGGAGGGAAAAGGAGAACAATATTGCTGAAATGCTTAAGATCATGGTGGGAGTTGTGCTTCGGGATAAGACTGATGCTGAGGTTACATCATCTACTATGAGTAGCCAATGCACTATTGCATTACTTAACACTTTTCCCATTCTACAATTAAGAAATACCACAGTAATGGGAAATACCATAGTGAAGTAAATGTTCATATTTTTGAGGCTGCCTACTGTAGTCATGTGGTAGGAAGAATTTATGGGGTAAGAAATAAAGCAGAGGTGATTAATTAATTTACAATATGCTTTCCTTAAATGAGTCATGTGAAGGAACTACTGAAGGACTGAAATACTGGACCATATCCTCAAGTGACTTCAGTGGAGCTATGCTGATTTACAGCAGCTGACGATCTAGCCCAGGGGTGGCCAACCTGTGGCTCTGGAGCCCCATTCGGCTCTTCAGAGGTTAATATGCTTCGCCTTGTATAGGTACCGACTCCAGGGCTGGAGCTACGGGCGCCAACTTTCCAATGTGCTGGGGGGTGCTCACTGCTCAACCCCTGGCTCTGCCACAGGCCCTGCACCAACTCCACCCCTTCCCACCCCCTCCTCTGAGCCTGCTATGACCTCACTCCACCCCCCCCCACCTCCTGCATGCCATGAAACAGCTGATCGAGAGGTGCGGGGGGCACTGATTGGCAGGGCTGCCGGTGGGCAGGAGGCGCTGGGAGTGGGGGAGAGGAGGAGCTGATGGGGGGCTGCTGACATATTACTATGGCTCTTTGGCAATGTACATTGGCAAATTCTGGCTCCTTCTCAGGCTCAGGTTGGCCACCCCGATCTAGACCATTGTCCCCAAAATGCATTCAAGTAGAACAGGAGAGTAAATACACAAGAAACCTTAGAAATAAACATGATGGAGGTGGCATGTGTGGGGAGCAGAACAATTTAAAAAATGAGATGTTCAAGGAGTAATGTGTCATCCAAAATGTGTCATCTAATGTACCACATCAAATGAGTTCTAATCTTTATCATTGACATAGTACTGCACTGAAGACTTATACAGGAAAGGTCAGGGAGGATTGGAATTCTTACCAGTAGGGGGGCACCATTTACAAAACAAATGTTTACTGCATTTACTTTTTACTGCAGTATTTATATTTCCTGCACTTTAAATGGGAATTACAGCCAGTAGCTATGATACATTAATTAAGGCTGGTGGTAAATGTCCATTTTTTAAAAATGGAATCCACTGAATATTTTCCAAAATAAAAAAAGTGTCATGTTTTACTTTATGGCTTGTGAATTGTACAGTTTGGTAGCAAACAAGGGGTATTTTTCCAAGTTTGGGGGGATTTGATAGAAAGTCTTCTACTTTTAGTGGTGCTTTTTGTCTTACAAAAAAGGTTTGGCTTAGTGACCCTGATTTTAACTAAGCTTCTTCTGTGAGTAATAGGTAAGTTTCCTTCATGATTATATCATACTGAAGCCTATTCAGATTTGATAACATTTTTGCTGCTGTATCTTGGCAACATGATTTATTCTGTTAACACTCAGTGTTACAGTCTCAAAAAGCTGTACCATCTGGGTTGAATTAATAGGCTACCCAGAGAAATAAATGAGAATGGCCTGCTATAATTAACATGTAGGTAAAGTATATTGAACAGATTATTATAATTAATATGTCAGTTACTGATTTCATGCTAAATAGAACTGCGAACACAAGATATTAAGATTAGTTACCCTCTCAGTATGTGCCTAGTAAAATGCAATGGAAAAAATGAGATCCAAAGAGTTCAGCATCAATAAAATTGACCTTAACGTTTAGAACATCAGATATGAAACTCCAAGAAAAACAGAGGCAATTTGGGCACCAAAAGATAGCACTGGCAAATTACTGGTTTTATAAATTGAGAATTAATACCAGAAAATCCCAAGTATGACCTGGGGGGGGGGGAAGCATAAGAATGCTGAATTTACACATTGCTGAAGGTATCAGTCCACAAAATGGACAGAGAGGACAGATTTGTTTATTATACCTGCCTTGGTAATCTTGGCTGGTACTATGTAAAATGCAAGATAGAGTGGAAAACCAACAAAGGACATATGGATGTGATCAGAATTCATGGAGCATAGGCACCCACATACTGCATCTTCGTGTAGAATGGATACAGTTTTTATATTGGCAGCTGCTTCATGAGACACAGAATAACACTGGTTAGTTTATATGGAACACGGATGGAAAAAAAATCACTGTTCTTTTAAGTGACTTCCATGACAAATTTGCCTTTCAACATTATTAAGCTCCATTTCTTTAGATGCCTCTGGGAAAGGCAAGATTCATCTTTGTTGAGGATCTCTTGGGTATTTTCAGCTGAACTGAAGTTAATGGTTCCAGCTGGGAGATCTCCAGTACACACTTCCAGGATCATAGAGTTTTCCTATGATATGTTTATGCATCTGTCAAGGTTCCTTCCCCACTCTGAACTCTAGGGTACAGATGTGGGGACCTGCATGAAAAACCCCCTAAGCTTATTTTTACCAGCTTAGGTTAAAACTTCCCCAAGGTAAAAACTATTTTACCTTTTGTCACTGGACTTTATTGCTGCCACCACCAAGCATCTAACAAATATGTAACAGGGAAAGAGCCCACTTGGAAACGTCTTTCCCCCCAAAATCCCCCCAAGCCCTACACCCCCTTTCCTGGGGAAGGCTTGATGAAAATCCTCACCAATTTTGCATAGGTGAGCACAGACCCAAACCCTTGGATCCTAAGAACAAGGAAAAAGCAATCAGGTTCTTAAAAAATAATTTTAATTAAAGAAAAAGTAAAAGAATCACCTCTGTAAAATCAAGATGGTAACTACCTTACAGGGTAATCAGATTCAAAATATAGAGAATCCCTCTAGGCTAAACCTTAAGTTACAAAAGACAGAAAAACAGGAATATACATTCCATTCAGCACAACTTATTTTATCAGCCATTCAAACAAAACAGAAACTAACGCATATCTAACTAGATTGCTTACTGACTTTTTACAATTAACTCTTTACAGGAGTTCTGACCTGCATTCCTGCTCTGGTCCCGGCAAAAGACAACACAGACGAACCCTTTGTTTTCCCCCCCTCCAGCTTTGAAAGTATCTCGTCTCCTCATTGGTCATTTTGGTCAGGTGCCAGCGAGGTTGTCTTAGCTTCTTAACCCTTTACAGGTGAAAGGGTTTTTCCTCTGTCCAGGAGGGATTTAAAAGTGTTGACTCTTCCCTTTATTTTTATGACAGCATCATTCATTTCACTGGTGATCCAACAAGAAATATATGGTCTCTGGATAATTAAAGACTAGTATCTTAGGAATGTACGTTACCCATATTATATTCTTTTGTCACAAATGAAGTATGGCTGTCCATCGTATACAATGAAGATGTCACAGCATCATGTGTGTTTTCATGGGACTGTGTAAATGTACTTTCAAAAGAGTTCCACCCCCAAGTTGCCCAATTAAGGCATTCGGGTCTCCAGATTTTCTTTAAACCATTAGTATTTAGCAAGTTTAATACAGTAGTGCATAAAGGCCAACTGAGAATGGGGGGAGCCCTGTGCTAGGCACTGTACAAACATAAAATTAGGGAGCCCCTTCCCCCAAAAACTTACACCTAACTAGACAAGACAGACACAGGGCAGATGAAAGGGATCTAGGGGGTGTTTAAAAAAGTTTTAGAAATAGGAGTTTAAACATGCACAATTAAAATGCCCACTTTAATCAGGGACAGATTGTTACTGGCCGTAATGTGGATGTATAGGGTGAGATCTTGTAAAAACCTAGTCTCTGAGCAGTCGTCCTCATCACCCCAAAAGAGCAGGGTCCCAGCTTCTCCCAGATGCAGCTCAGATGCACTAATGGGAGTATTTTGAACTCTCCCAAAGTGCATATTCCCCCTTCACACCAAGGAAAGCAGAGGCAGAAATCCTCTTGCAATTCCTCTTGCAGCCTTACACATCTTCCAACAGAGGGCTGTGCATATAGTACATGTTGAGACCTGATCGAACCTTCAGCGAATGGGAGGCTTGCCACTGACTTGTGTGATAGTCAGACGTGCTGATCTGTTGACGTTGTTAATATGAAAGCATATGAGGCTATTGATAAGATTTTGCATTATAGTGCAAGTTTGGTTAATCTGGGGTATTTGGTTTTGTATTTGGTTTTGGGTATCCATTGGAGCTGGAAGTGCAAGTCTTATGGAGCGTGTTATCAACAGTCTTGTAGGGAATATGAAAGATTCCCTTAACTTCTTAGTCCCTGCTTTGGGTAGATGGGGCATAGCCTGCTGCAACCTTGACTTTCATTTTTGTTCACATTGTTTTCTAATTCTATAACAAACAACCCTGCCTAACTACTGTAGGTTGTGGTACTTTGGCCTATTATTGTAGAATACTGTCGTATTTGTGTGTGTGTGTGTGTGTGTGTGTAATATATACATATAAAATAGCCAAATCATAAAAGGTACTGGCTGCTTTCTACAAGGTACCAACCACTGTATTAGGTGATTCCTAACAAACTGTCTAAAACATCCATTCACAGGGAGTTCCACAGGTTAATTATGTATTTTGTAAAATGACCTTTAGTCTTTAAAAATTTGCAGACTTAAATTTCAACTGGTTTTCTCTTGTTCTTGTACGAGACAGTAGAGCTAGTTAGGAATGTCTGATTTGCCTTCTCTGTGCCATTATCCATTTTATTATTTATTAAAATTTCATAATTGCTTATTCATCATAATGTCTTTGAATCTGCTTATTACTATATATCATTTGACTCCTGTAATTATGCATAATGCAAAGACAATTCATTGTGCTGATTTTCTTTTCTTCTTAAACACGAAGGACAGGATTTTCAAAAGCGCCTGAAAGGATCTGTTCCTACCCAGTTTAAAGTCAGTGGAAAGCCTCCCATTCCCTGCACTTGGAAAGTTATTTTGCCCCAACACTGCTGGGGTCACTGTTAAGGTTTTAGGAAAATTAGGGGCATTATGATGTTTATGCCTTCTGCTGAAGCATCTGACATTCATCAACATCCAACATAATACTGGACAAGATGAACTGTAGGTCTGTTCTGTCTGTGCAGCAGCCCAGACGCACTAACGGGAGCATCTTTTACACACACAAACACCTCTCTGCCCCCTCAACTTCTGCACCGGAGAATTCCCAGGAAGAATGCCTCTTGGAATTCCCCCTGAGGCAGTGGTTCTTACAACTCATACATAATTATCCTGGCTACTATTCTATATGCTAAAAAGTGAGCTGGTCTTTTAATACTTGTATCTGTACATAACAACCAAAGTGACTATTTTGTCTCCCTTCTCACATTCTTCCCCAGCATTGGTAGAGACCTGAAGTAAAGTGGATCAGCAGGTTAAAGATTTCTTTGAAAGCCTCACTTTTTATTTTCTTGCTAAGTTTTCACAAGAGCCTTTTTTCTACAAGTGTAAATGTAACAGTTGCTCCTGATTATCTTATTTTTAGATGATTCTTAAAAGCAACAAAAATGAAAGTGAATACCCCTCTATGTGTATAAATGAAAATGGAATGTATCAGAAAGTAAATCTGTTGGATACCGAGGAGGATTTTGTTTAGTATCCTGTTGTCAGAGATCAGGACATGAGTGGTCGTGCCGAGTGATTAGAACTGGAGTTGGCAGCAAGGAACAGAAGTGCAAGGTCTGATCCAAAGGCAGAAATCAGGAGTTGAAGCCAAGGGTCAGAGCCACGCTACCTGGAGTGAGGCAAGGCAGGGCATGGATGGGTCCAAGGCAGAAACAGGACTGGAAACGAGCAGGTGCAGAAGCTAACAGAGCCATGGGCAAATGCTTTGAGGAGTCACTGTGCAGGTGCTGGACTTAAGAGCTGGTCTGCTGACTCTTCCAACCATTCAGGCAGTGTAGCCAGTCAGGCAGCAGGCTCCAGACCAGCTGTGCTAGTTAGGTTGCCCAGCGACTGACTCAGCTGCAGGCCTTGATTCCTGACACCTGCACCTTAGGGACATTATTGGGTGTGTCCCTATTAACATATTCACATAGTAGTCTATTAATACATGCCTGAAGCAGGTTTGGAGAAACAAAGCTATGCATGAAAGGAGAAAGGAATATAGTATTGCAGTTCTTTAAGACTACTGAGAGATGAAAGACTTTAACTCTTGAATTATTGATGGTATCCAGTGCTTGGCAGTCATAGATGCGGCAGGTGAGTCTACTTTGCCATAAAACACAAGGAAAAAGAAGACGAAGAAAAGGGTATTTGGATACAGTGGATGACACCATGACAACAAGGCATGATTGCGGGGGCGGGCAGTCTCAAAAAAATCTGCTATTACAATGGAGGATTTTTTAAAACCAAAGCCTGATAGATGTGAGATCCTGCTTTGTTCTCTGCTGCCTTGTGTGTCCCTTTCTGAGCCCTGTTATCTTCCTCCTGTCTTCTCTCTCTTTCCTTTACACCTGAATCTGAAATCTGCTGACCTGCATAGTATCAGCATAGTGAGATAAGATGGCCCATCCAAATCTGCTCAGCCTGAGAAGGACCAGTGAAGGAGAGGGACCTGACCACACCAACTAGATGATGTCCCTGATCAGGGAGATGAGTTGGGGTCCAGAGCAACAGCTATCATGGCCAACCTGCCAGCCATCAGTAACTGACCCGCTGCCCTGTATCCTGATAACACCTACAAAAAACGTGTTTCCCCCATCTTCACTATCCTATCTCTTCCCTCCCTATTGTGTCTATGTTGTTAAAAGCAGAAAAATGGCTATCATTCCCAACTTAGAATTGAAGTACAAAAATAACCCTTTCTTCCCCACCGAAAAGGATTGTTTGATCAGCATTCACTGTCTCCAAAAAGCACTTTGATAGGTTTTGATCGATTGCTTTGCATAATCACTCAATTTCAATGCTTTTTTGCCTTCTTTTGATTTTTTTTTCTCTTCTGTGTATTTTAAGCAGAGGAGGGTCTCACATAGAGCAGCCTGGGGCCCTGGCTGGTGCACCAATGCACCCCCACTGGAGTACCAAGATCTAGTGTCACAGCAACAATATTTCATGCAGTGATGGTAAAAAATATGTTTCCATTTTCTCCCCCAATGTCTCTATTTAAGGGCCCCAAAAAGGTGATGGGTTAAATGATCCAGCCTAACAATATTTTGCCCACCAAATAGGTTTAATTTCCAAAGCACCAATGTTGGTCCATTGGACCTCAACTCCTCTTGTTTACCAGTCATAATCTTCACCCAGTCCGTAAATGGTATCAGTAAATCTTTTCTCTTTAAATTAATTCAGTCTTGCTGTCTCCTTCTCACATCTTTTCTTAACCAGTTTTATGTAACAGGTCAGTGTGACCATGCATGCATTATTAGCCACTTCTTTCCAGTTAGGCAACCAATAAAAAATAGGGCTGCTAGGCCCCAATTATTACAGCAGGCCCCAATTCACAAAATACTTAAACACATGCTTAAGTCCCAGTAGAGATGGCTTGCTGAATCAGGACCACAGTATTATAAAATCATAGTTTTCCCACAGTTCTTTGAGAGTATTCCAGTTACTAGATTAGCAGCAGGTAAGTGTTGCTGGAGGTGGAGGTGGAGGAAGGTAGAGTGGTTTGTTTTGCAGGAACACATTTTCAAAAGAAACATTTCTGAAGATCCATTTGCAAGAAGATCCAACTGCCTGAGATCCATGCTTTAAATAAGTGAGTAATTTCAAGCACATATCAGTGCATTCAGTTATCATTATTGTATGTCCCAATGGGTAGCTAGAGGCTTTAAAAGACCTTTCTGCCTGCAATCCCCTGGACTTGAATGCATAGTCACAGGAACAGTGAGCGCAAACACAGATATGTAACTGCATGCATGAATTTGCATATATATCTTGGGCCTCATTTCTTTGAAAATTTGGCCCTTAAAATTTACACTAAGTCCCTGTGCTCAGCAGTGCTTCCCGGGTGGCTGGACAACTTCAGTATTGAGCATCTGTTAGCAAACAGCTAAAATGGGAGCAGTTTGATGGCCTGTATCTACATTCTTCAAAAGTTCAATACTTATTGGAAAAAATAAGTTTATTTGCATTTTAAATAGAGAATGAATAGATCAAATAACTTTTATCTTTCCATAATTTCCATAATTCTGACCTAGACGCTTCTTTCTGTACATACCATATGCATCAAAGGATATTACTACTGCCAAATTGAGGACTTTCCCAGTTAGTTTATATTATTTATTCGTATTGCATAGCAACTCTGCAGGGTGCTTTACCATGTGTAAAATATACTAAACAAAGACCATTATCCCTTTACTGAAGGGTTTTGCATTCTGAAAGCATGAACAAGTACCAAACAATGAAAAGCTACATGATGGTTTTCTCTAATAAACTGACCCTAATATTTTGGATGCCTTACTGTTATTTTCAGAGATGATTAGCCTACCCAAAGGAGAGAGTAGAACATACTTTGTTTTGATTGAAAATATGAGTTTCAATAGTCATGATGGCAAGGTAGGTATCTTGGTCAATTTTATATCTGACATGGGAAGCTTATTTACAGCGTAACTGTCTTCTGAATGTTTAAAGACTGTTGCATTGTCTGCCTGCTGTGCTTTTCCACTGTAGTATGGAACAGCACTAAATGGATAATACTTTCAGCACGGGCTGCTAGCAGTGTGATGCTATAAAGTTAAACAAGATTGTTATCTTTATATATTGCTCTATACTTGAACACATTTGTTTAGTTTAGATTTTTACATTGATATTTGGTTGCTGTGATTACACCATGTGTACTTGTTAAAAAGTTGGTTTCTGGTGGAATAGAGGTATGCACTTTTATCTAGGTGAGCTTTTTCATTCATTAGAGTTTCCCTTAAACAAGCTTCTTCTGCTATCACTGCTTATGGCCAAAGGATAAATACAATCACGTATACTGAAATAAAGTAAGGGGCAGTTAGCAATATGCCAAGAATGATTTGCTGATGGAAGTTTAACAACAGCCCAAAACAACTTATATTAAGATGGATATAGTTTGTATGTAAGTATACTTGGCATATCAGTACAGTACACAAAATTACAAGCATTTATTTAATACCCATCATCTGGTATCTGGGCACCTTACTAGGCTAAAGCTGAGGAATTCAAAATCTCAGGAAATGAGACCAAAAAGTTATGGGCCAGATCCTTCAGATTAAAATGTTAAAAGCAGAGAGATCCAAGATGGCATATTTTCTTCTAATATTTTTCCACTATTGCAATCAGTGCCAATTTAACCTTCTTTTGGTGATAAAGAATGTAAGGTGATATCACCTAAAATATCTCCAGTATAAAGGATATATTTTAGAAATATAAGGCAAGATCATACTCCTATTTTAATATTTGGAAAAAAAATTCTAGAGGAGCGAGAATCTAGGGTGTGGGCTGAGCAGTCCTTACAGAGGAACTGTATGAACAGCTACGCAGAAGGAGAAGGTTTGAGCTGATCTTTGTTACTTTGCTGTGCTTTTCTCATAAAGCTAAACACCAGATAGGAGCAGTGGTGGAGCCAGGTTTTGCAACTCGACGGCCAATTTTCATTGGTGCTGCCAATTTTAATTATGCCTATTGGCTTGCTCATTTCACATGTTTTTATGCCTGTGTATTTCACAAATTAACATGTCTGCTGCAGTTTACAGCCCTGCACCGCAATCCTAATCCTGACCCAATCTGGAGGGGAGGCCTGAGGTAGGTGGGGGAGGGGGAGCTGGAGAGTGAGCCTCCCTGCACTTTGCCGGTAGCTTTCCTGTCCCACAGCTCCCCACTCCGGGCATTGCAGCCTGGCACACAGGGTCAGAGAACAATTCAGGTTTGGGCTGGCCACCTCTTACTCATGTGGGGTAGTCATGCCAAATTTGAGTGAGTGACATTGTGATCCTGTGTGCCATGATGCAACACCAACACCCTCAGCGGATGGGATAGGGCCTGCCGCTGCCAGGTGAGTATGAGGCAGGCTCGCTCTCAAGCCCCATGTGAAAATTCATGCTGTACACCTACTTTTGTCAATTGAATAACTGGGTGCCACGTATACATCTAAAGACCACTGGGAAGCAGTCATCCCCCGCCACCTATTTGATCGGCCATTGACTTGGGGGTGAGTTTCAACTTTTCATCCAGTGTGGACTGTGTCTACAAAGCTGGTTCAGAAAGAACCTGCTCAGAAGAATATACTAAATCATCAAAGGACTTGTATAATTATTAAAATAAAAATAATCCAATAATTTAAAAAGCCATGCACCATGTTCTGATTGCAGATATGCCCTGACAATGGCAATGGAGTCAATGAAGACTGTGCATGTGCTTTTGTGATCAGAATTATCCTTAGGTCTTTGGGGGAACTCATACTCTAGGTATTCATTAGTTTAAAACTTTCCAGTAGTTTCCCTGCTATTTTAAAGGCAAGTCTTTCCCTCTATTCCCTGTTCTTAATGGCTGAGAGCATATATGCAATAGGTATCAATGGTCACTATTTTAAAAGATTTGCAAAGCTTTGAATGGCTGACACATTAAAAATAATAAAGATCTTTCTTTAATTGTTTTTAGAAACTAAATATATGAGTAGGTACCAGTGTCCTGTTCCTGATCTCAGAGAAATCTACTGGTTTGTAGCTATCACATTTCTAAATAACTGAACTGTGTTTTTTCCTGAATTTATTTAATAATCAGCTAATTCCTTTGTTCTTTAGAACAATGGTGAGAATTAATCAATATATAGTTATTCTAATGGAACAAGATAATTGAAATTATATAAAATACACACCTCACCAATGTATGATCCCAGCACCCTTGAAATAAAGTATAAGGAAGAACTTTATTATTTATTATTCATTTGTATTGTGGTAGTGATTGTACACCAATCAGGGCTAGGCAATTCACAACCATAAACAAAGAGCTGGTCCAGCCCTGAAGAGCTTACAAACTAAGTATAAGATGAGAGATAACGGGTGGGGGAAACACAAGGTAAGAATAAGACAAATTAATGAACAGCATGATAAGCAGCTGTCACAGTTCATGAGCTACCAAACCATCGTCGAGTCTATCACTGAACTATACAGTGGTTAATCTCTACTGGGTTTTACAATATTATTTAGGCCACTGGAGGGCTCCCATATTGTTCCATAAATACCTTGGTAAAGGATCAACCATGTAAATATACAGGTTATAAAAGTATATCCCTGGTTCCTACACCAGCATGCATGGACAATTACATTCAAATCAGACTCCATTTACTGTGCACTTACCTCATCTTCAATTAAAAGGTGAGAGGAAGGAAAAAAACCTTCCCTACATTTGGTCTATACATTTCTCCATAAATAGGACACCTATTCAAAAGATGTCCTTTGTATGCAACGATAGGGATCAGGTCTGTTCAAAAACACAAAAGGAATAAAGTATCAGTGCTTCATATTGTCAGGGCAGTACCCCAGATTTCCTATCAAGTTCAGTGTTGTATAGGCAATAATAACCATTACTGGGCTCCTTGGTTTCCAGTCACTGCTGTGACTCTCAACACAATGAATGTAGCAAAGAAAACATTTAAAATTGCTGATAAAAATCCTTTCGTTTTCTGTCTTTGAAGAAGTGTTGAGAGAGTTTCTGACAGAAGGGAGTAATTTCAATGAAAGGGATAAAGGGAAGTATATTGGGTGACAAGGAGGATGGAGGGCAGAAACCACAACAATACGATTTAATTAAATTAAAGAACAAGCTCCAGCCGTGCAGTATAGGCTGGGTTTATATTTTTTCTAAGGACAGGCAGGAAAAGTCTAATGTAGACTATTGAAGATAAAAAATATACCCATTGGGACATATAGTGATCTTCGACTCAAAAGCTGATGTTCTATTGAATATCTCCCATTCTTTCTGACAATGCACGTTCGGTAACACATTGTTGAGGGAACCAGAAAGAGTGCAGTAGATGGTGTGGCTAAAATAGCACCCTCAATCAGCCATCTCACTTTAGATTATGTAAGGTATTGCATGGATGACACACAACTAAAATGGGAATTTGAAAAAGAAGCATCAGATCTGGAATCATTTCAATCTGAACCCATTTCAAGCCAGACATTCTGCTTAAGTCCATTGATGCTGATCCTGTGATATGTCCCTATTTGTTGTTGCTGGTTTTTTTTAATATCAGATGCATTTGATGGAAAAAGTTGTGCATTGTGATTGCTCTTTCAATTCAAAATGTATGAAGACAAAAGTGAACACACGTGCAGTTTAGTACCTGTCATGATTTTATTTTTCACAAGAGGGAAAATTTCCCATGGAAAGCACTCTAGCATCAATCCTTTTTTTCTACTGCTAGCACTCCCTGTTTCTAACACTGCTTATGAACCCTAGTTGTATGGGTCAGATAGTGGGATTTTGCCCTCAATTTTGTCTGTTTCAGATGTGAATGGTTCATCCTGTATTTGCTGATGATACAGAGGGCACATTGGCCAGGGCAGGCCTTACCATGAGGCAAACTGAGGCGCTGCCTCAGGTGCCAGACTGGGCGGGGGGGGAGGCCACAAGGACCCAGAGTGTAGAAAATTGTATCTGCTGCTGGTGCATAGGTATTCTCTCTGCTCTAGACGCATAGAGATGGTGGAGTGCTGTGCTGGAGGAAGGAGGGCACAAGAGACATAACAGGCAGGCAGGAGAAAAGGTGAGAGGGAATAACAGAAAGCGGTAGGAGCTGCAGGGAGAGAGAGGAGGAGGAGCCTCTTATGTACCTCTCTAGGACCTCCAGGAGCCTGGACTGATTAGCACCAGCTTTTCAGGGAGCTTCCTGGTTCCTGCTGCTTCCCTGAACCTGCTTGAGGAGAACAGGCAGTCAACTGAAGTAGTAGAAGCCAGTTAGGTCCTTAAGATGCTGATATCTTCCCTCCCTCAGACCCTGCTACCAGCCTGCTTATTTGTCCCCTTCAATTGAGTGTTGAAAGCCACTATAGCTGGCACAGAACAGCAGTCATGAGTGAAAGAAGAAAACGCCCCTCTAGGGCAGCGTTCAGAAAAAGAAAGACAGCAAAAGAAGCTTTTCTATCTAAGCAGGAAGGAGCTCTCCTGATATACATAAACACAAATGTTCACGGTGAACCTTTCGGCCCCAGTGAGGATGTGAGTGGTGAGGAGATGCCTGATCTTCCAGTTAGTCAGAGTGCAGGTTACCCGGCAGCTACTGCAGCATCCATATCTCCATCTCAAGTGGATGTAACCATGCACATTCCTGAAGAAAAGTGTAGATCAGAGAAGAGTGTGGTGGAGGTGCAAGAAACAGCTGCTGCTGAGTTTAGTTCCTTAAGTCTAGATGATCCAGGACAGTAGCCTGAGGGACTTCCTCGTACTGCATGGGCCACAGCAAGTGAAAAACTTCATGTTCCTCAAAGATAATGAAAATAGAAGTTTCCATCCAACCCATTACTGGCGTGAAATCCCCAGTGGTGACAAAGTGGAGAGGCCATGGCTTATGTACTCAAAAACCCAGAATGCTGCATACTGTTTTTGTTGCAAACTCTTCCAGTCTAATGTTCCAGCCACACTGGGTTCTACAGGAACAAAGGCCTGGAAAAATCTGGCTAGAAATCTGGCATGCCATGAGAAGGCAGCAAATCACCAGAGAGCATTCCATAGGTGGAAAGAGCTTGAGATGACACTAAGGTTAAAGGCCACCATAGATGATTAGCATCAAGAGAAGATTGCATCAGAGTCTCTTTACTGGCAAAATGTTCTGAAAAGGTTCATTTCCATTGTGAGAATGCTTGCTACCCAAAACCTAGCACTGCGTGGCACTTCAGATCAGCTGTATGTGCCAAACAATGGAAACTTCCTTAAAATTGTGGAGCTGATGGCTGAGTTTGATGCTGTACTCCAGGAGCATATAAGAAAAGTCACCCCCCAAGAAATGCATCCGACGAAGTGGGTATTCACCCACAAAAGCTTATGCTCCAATACATCTGTTAGTCTATAAGGTGCCACAGGACTCTTTGCCACCCAAGAAATGTACACATGCCACTACCTTGGAAAAACAATTCAAAATGAGATCGTACAGTTACTGGCAACAACAGTCAAACAGAAGATTGTGGCAGATCTGAAATCAGCAAGATATTATTCTGTTATTCTGGACTGCATAGCTGATATCAGCCATATGGAACAAATGACTTTAATGGTGCATTTTGTAACAACAACAGAACCTAGTGAAAATGTCCCTGCAATGGTGACTGCCAGAGAGCATTTTCTAGAATTTATTGACATTGATGATACTACAGGAGCTGGTATGACAAATGTGCTTCTTAAAAAGCTGGAAGATATGGAAATTGCAATAGCTGACATGAGAGGTCAGGGCTATGATAATGGTGCTAACATGAGAGGAAAGAACAGAGGAGTGCAGACACGGATCCAAGAGTTAAACCCTCGAGCTTTTTTTGTCCCATGCAGTTCTCATTCATTGAACTTCGTGGTCAGTGATGCAGCATCAGCTTCTAGTGAGGCTGCTGAATTTTTTAATGTAATTCAAAGCATATATGTATTTTTCTCTGCATCGACTCATTGATGGCAAATTTTGAAGCAACATCTGGGAACATCCTCTCTGACACTGAAACGGCTGAGTGCCACACGATGGGAAAGTTGGTGGAGGCGATAAAGCCTATCAAACACCGAACTGGGAAGATAGATGATGCCATAGTTGCCATTATGGAGGATAATGATGTGACAGGAACTGTTCGTGGGAGAACAGTGGCAGAGCGAAATGGAATCAGCAGAAACATACATAACTTAAAATTTCTCTGTGGCTTAGTGTTGTGGCATGACATACTGTTTGAAATAAATGTTGTAAGCAAGAGACTCCAAGATGTTGACCTTGATATATCTGGAGCAATGGAACAACTGGACAAAGCAAAGTCATACCTACAGTCTTACTGGTCAGATGAGGGATTTGAAAACTTTCTGAAGAGTGCACAGAAATTGGCAGAGGAACTTCACACTATTTTCCCACCCATTCGAGAATACAAGAGTCACCGAAGAAGACGACATTTTGATTACAAGGCACGGGATAATCCCATAAGAGACCCCAAACAATAATTCAGAGTTGAATTCTTTAACCAGGTGCTAGATTGTGCAATACAGTCAGTTGAAGATCATGCAGCTCTAGAAACCCAGCAGTATATTTGGGATGTTGTATGATATTCCAAAACTCCTCACTATACCTGAAGAAGACCTACACCAGCAATGCAGGGCACTAGAGACAGTGTTGACACCTGATGACACGTGCAATATTGATGTGAGTGATTTAGGTGATGAACTGAAAGCCTTTTCAAGATACATTTCAGCAGGATCAACTCCAAAGGCTGTTCCAGAATATATGTGCACAAATAAGAAGACTACCCTCTTTCCAAATGCTTTTGTTGCTCTGTGCATACTTCTAACACTTCCTGTAACAGTTGCCAGTGGAGAATGCAGCTTCTCCAAGCTGAAGTTAATAAAAACACATCTACGCTCCACAATGACACAGGAGAGGCTGGTCAGCCTTGCAACCAGCTCAATAGAGCATGAGCTGGCCCAGACTGTGGACCTTCAGGAAGCAGTTCAAATCTTTGCAACCAAGAAGGCACGGAAAGCACCACTTTGATTATTCAAACAGATAAAAATGCCAGTGTTTACTATGCAAACAAGAAAAGTTACATTTGCTGTTCAGGCGTTTGAAAGTTAAGTGTTACTTAAAATTTTTGAACAAGGCATTTTAAGTTGTTAGTTCTCCTTTATTGGGGTAGGTAGCAGAGCAGTACCATGAGAGGAGTAGAACAGGAAGAAGGCAGAACTGAGACCTTTCAAAGTTTTGGCCCAAGCGAAGGGGCATGGGGGCATCATTTGTGCTTCCCACCTCCAGTGCCAAAATGTTGTGGGCCGGCCCTGACATTGGTATTCAAGATGTCTGTCAACCTCCTCTTGCCTCCAAATTTTCCACCTTCCACTTGCTTTTCCCACTTATTTTGTGAGGGTAGCATGTAGAAGAATTGTTTTGGTTACTTATGAGTTTGGATTGAATTGCATTAAATAACCATGACGATATCAATACATAAATTAACTTCAAACAGTGAAGGGATGTTATCTACAGTGGAGATTTGCCCCAGTTACACCCATCAACCCCTGCACTGCAACATCTTAGCATAGACAAGCCATGAACCACAGTTGGCTCCAGTGCAGTTTACCCCAGTTTTGAAGCAGGCCTAAGCTGCATTGATGCAAAGAGTGGTTTGTAGCAGCTTTGGCAGCCAAACCTAGGGATTTGCACTGTGTCAGCTGCATTACTGAGTGGCCACCGATAGCTAGACCCTTAGAAAGACAAATCATTAGAGCTGCAGACTCTTTGTTGAAGATGGCTTCATGACCATACTTTTCACATTTCATCTCTGGATCAATCATTGCATTACTTGTTCCGCACTAGCTAAACACCAGCGCTTAGAAATCCAAATAATGTTTTATGATTTGGGCTCAGGCCCAATTGAATTCATCTGACATAGTCAAAACTCTGATAGTCTCGCCTTCAGTAGTGTTATGTCGGTTTACACCAAGTAAGGATCTGGCCATATAAGTGCAAATAATCAGGGGATAGCACTTATATATTAAAAATTGCTGGCCAAACAAATGAAAGACTAGCATTATAATTATGGCTTTCTAATCCCAATATGCTAAGGCATACGTTTACAGTGTGCCTAACCATGAAAATGAGTATTTTGTAGGACTGCTGATTAATTCATAGATGTATATGTAATTTACTGCCACTGTTTGCCATTCATGCAACCAAAGTAGCGGTATTGACAGAGAGGATTATCATAATACGATAGTATAGCGTATGCAGAGGCAAAGCAGTGGTTAAGAGGATTCTTTTTACACACCTTGTTTTTTCACAATTGTTTTCATTGCTTTTCTTTCAAGAAGAGAAATAATGTTAACAAAACCCTAGATATTGACTCTTGAGGAGTGACGCCAGCTGCTCTTATTGGCTGCATGTCCCAGAAATTCTTATGGGTATTCTCCAAAGTGTGGCTTAGATATTTTTTTTATTTCTGAGACTACATCAACAGACAACTATGTACCAGCCCTAAATTGCACTAATCAGGGAAACAAAACACATTTCTATCCTTCATTTTTAAAGTATGAAGACTATGCTAACTTATTTATAGCTCAGCAGAAATCATGGGAAGATAATGAAACAATAGAGGTCTAAGTCCTTAACAATGGCATAAAAATAAGTTACTCTGTGGACATTAAAGTGTAATACCTCAGTAGAGTACAAACCTATCCTTTTTGGTACAATTATCTCAACAACAATATAGCTCCATATTTAAACTAAGGCAATTATTTATGGAGTTATTTAGAAATTCATGTCAGTAAGGTATAAAAAGGAAATGAACTACTGATTATGCTTGTGACTCCCATGATGAAAAGTCAAAAAACCCAATAGAATCATAGAATATCAGGGTTGGAAGGGACCTCAGGAGGTCATCTAGTCCAACCCCCTGCTCAAAAGCAGGACCAATCCCCAATTAAATCATCCCAGCCAGGGCTTTGTCAAGCCTGACCTTAAAAACTTCTAAGGAAGGAGATTCCACCACCTCCCTAGGCAACGCATTCCAGTGTTTCACCACCCTCCTACTGAAAAAGTTTTTCCTAATATCCAACCTAAACCTCCCCCACTGCAACTTGAGACCATTACTCCTTGTCCTGTCCTCTTCTACCACTGAGAATAGTCTAGTACCATCCTCTCTGGAACCACCTCTCAGGTAGTTGAAAGCAGCTATCAAATCCCCCCTCATTCTTCTCTTCTGCAGACTAAACAATCCCAGTTCCCTCAGCCTCTCCTCATAAGTCATGTGTTCCAGACCCCTAATCATTTTTGTTGCCCTTCGCTGGACTCTTTCCAATTTATCCACATCCTTCTTGTAGTGTGGAGCCCAAAACTGGACACAGTACTCCAGATGAGGCCTCACCAATGTCAAATAGAGGGGGACGATCACGTCCCTCGATCTGCTCGCTATGCCCCTACTTATACATCCCAAAATGCCATTGGCCTTCTTGGCAACAAGGGCACACTGCTGACTCATATCCAGCTTCTCGTCCACTGTCACCCCTAGGTCCTTTTCCGCAGAATTGCTGCCTAGCCAGATTAAAACTTCTGAATACCTTATAATGCAAAAATTGAGTTGTTGCTTACCTTTGCCTCACTACAACTCTCCTTATTAGCCATCCACACAAAAATGGTTACTGAGAGAGGGTGATGATTGGTGAGGTTGTCCATGTCAAAATACATGTCAATAGTAGTTACAGGGTTAAGCAGTACATGCTGTTTACTACTTCAGTTGGTCAAATTAACAATTCGCTCCACTTCCCAGTGGAAGCTGTTCTGCTTATTTGCATAGAATGCCAATTTCTGTTATCTTCCATGGTTTTTAATAGACTGTTTTGTCACCTCACAGGTCAGTTACACAATGATAGCAGCTAATACAAGGATCACTGCACAGCTTAAGTCCTTTGGAATCATTGTCTACATTTTCTTTAAAGTGGATTAGATTTGATTTACTCTCCTCTCTCGGTTAGGGCTGTCAGGTGTTCCCCAATCCCTACTGTTATCAAGTCATCATAGTATTCAGGCCCAAAATTTCAAGAGTATCCAATATTTCTGAGCGCCTCAATTTTTGAGTGCCCAGTGTGAGATGCTTAAGGCCTACCTGAAGCTGAGAGCCCACCATTCCTATTGCATGATGTGGAGGAAATTCACATCAGTAGATTTACAAAGAGACTAGACCCTCTGACAGTGTAATCAAGCTCCATGATGTAAATTATTTTTTACCAAAACTCAATATTCATGAAACCCCAGTCATGGTCCCAGGGACAAGTGCATGTAGCTAATGTAAGTATCTATTAACTTTTGTAATGAGTTAAAAGTGTTAAAGGAAACTAAATATATAAGGGATAAAAATTCATGTTCTCCATTCAGTTCAAAGTAAACCAGTTATAGTTAATGGAGACAATTTCATCCTGGAATTTAAATCAGTGGAATTACACACTAAGGGTGAATTTGGCCCAATGGGTCAAATTATTTCAAAGGCCTCAGAAAATGTACCTTTAACTTTGCATATAAACAAACTGAGTGACCCAAGATCTCTTTTTAAAAGAGATATATGGAGTTCTGTGCATACAAACAGGCATGCCCATAAATATTAGGAGTATATTATTATTTATTTGTATTATTGTAGAACCTGGGAGCCCTGGTCATGGACAAAGATCCCATTTTGGAAGCCCTTTGAAATACTGCTCACACAATAAATTATTAAAATAGATTGAAGCTTACTGAATAATTAATTCAGGTTGTGTTTTACACTGTGATGCTTCCTTTTTTCATGATGGAATTGTCATGAATTTATTTCTAATTAAGATCCTTTACTCCTAAAACTAGTACAGACTTGCTGGTTCCAACTGTGGGAAACCTTTCTGATGGAAGACATACATTAGGTCAAGAAGCATCTTTGAGAGTTACTGGAAAATTAAACTATTAGAGGAACCCACCTAAAAGCAACACAAAAATAAATGATCTTGAATTCCCATTATGGAAAGTTATTGGTTAAAAAGTTGAATTTGGACACTTCGAATTTTGTGCAGGCAGGATGTATCTTCTGTGCTTACTGCTCTAATATAATAACTGTTAAATGCAGTTGAACGAACATCAGGACAAGAAATTGTTAACTACATACGTCTTTGCAGGCAGTAATTTATATTTAATAACTGCAGTCACTTTATTGTTCAGACTTTTATTATTTTTCCTACTGGGCTCTTTATCTTCTCTGTCCCTTTAAGTTTAGTTACTTTTCAATGCAACAAACTGTTGGGACACAACGGTTAAATAATGTGAAATTGCACTGATGCCAGTGAAATAAAAGTGAGTTTTACAAAACCAAGTTCCTTGCCTGAACATAATAACAGTAAATTTCTAGGGTCCTCTAGTGCAATATCCATTAGATTTATTATGTTGCAATTCCCAATCCCACTAGTTCTGCCTGAGGGTGAGTATATTACATTTCATCACAGTTTCATTTTCTCCTACAGATGAGAAATGGGAATGCTATTGCAGTTATGTAGCATGCATGTGTTAAATCTGATCTCTAATAAAATCAAACACATCACAACTCACAGCACTTTAGCACAGCGTCGGCAAAATGAAACACCATCTGTCATCATGTAGAGATTGCCTTATTGTAACACAAAATCAAACTGTTCAGTGTGAACATTGTTATTTAATAAATGGGTAAATGGAAACTGATAATTATGATCTTGTTTATTTTAAATGATTAGTTAAAGCTACAAGTTCAGTATAATTTATCAATTAGACATTACAGACATTACACTAACATATAGTGCAAACATCTATAAGTCACATCAAAATTTTTAATGCATTTAGTAGGAGTGAAATAAATATAAGATAAATACACTTACAAAGACCATCCAAAATGTGGGATAGGGATAAAGATAGGATTTGAAGATACAAACAATCATTCTCAGTACTGATTAGCCAATTGTAGCTTCCAATAGATAACAGTTGAAGGATACGTTGTTAAAAAAATAGCTACCACGATCATGTTAGAAGGTTTTGTGACAGAATTAGCATCATATTAGGAGCTCGCTGTACTGTCTGTTGTTTAATGTTCTACTGTGCAGCAGTTAAAGGTTAGCTGTCTTTCCAAATAAAAACCTAATTTCTGGAAGTTTCTAGTCTCACCCTTTTAATTAATGTCAGGCTGAAATATCAATTGGCATATTTGCTGTTAGTGTGAACTAATTTCATTCTCTTAAACAGAATGGGATTATTCAGTTAAGCTGTTTCTTTGCGTTAGCACAATAAAAAAAATAGACTTTGGGTTCTAAAGTGGTAATTAAAAAAATCTTCATTTGACAGCTAAAATGTAATGTAATGTAGATGGTGCCTTTTGCTCTGATAAACATGAAAACCTCCAGGATATTTACCTTCAAAAAGCAGCTGTGCACGCACAATGTGAAGTTTATTACTCTATCTACAATAATGACAATACAGTCTGATGAAATCTTAACAGTTCCATTGTCCTCATATCATGTCTAATGGACCCATGGGTCTGATAAGACGTCAACAGAAGTGTCTCAGACACTAAGAGTGACATTGTGTGGTGTCTGAAGGAATTGATACAATGCCAATGAAAACTTTCATATTTATGAATGTGGGAATTTTGACCATTCTATTGACATTGTATCATGAACTGAAGAACCATTAGTAGTCTAGGAGATATGTCCTATACAATGAATACATTCATGAAGGTTCTGCTGATATTGGACTCAAAGGTGTTATAGAAATATAAAAATGTCAGTGGATTTGTTATTTCTTTGTTCATGTTTGCCTTATTTTTTTACTGTGTGTGTTTTAAAGGGACATTTTAAAATATAGGGCCTGTTCTGAAAATTGCGTGGAGTTCCATTATGCATGAGCAAATTGTGCTACTGATGTGCCAGTTGGATATTGGAATACACAAATGAACTGTAGAGCACACAATTAGACATTTGTGCATATAACTGCTTGATTGGTCTGCGCAGACACATTTAATTGCTTTGCAAACATTAGACTCTCAGTTGCATGATGTCTGATGGTGTTTGGTTGGTTGGTTGGTTTTTTAAAACAAGGTCCAGAATGAATAGGGCTAATAATATTGACAACATCAGTGACATTAAGAATTTCAGCAGTTCTTGTTTTTTCAGTTTGCCCTGTTTGTTACTAGATATTTAGGGTGACATACGTCCCATGTTGGCCAGGACAGTCCATTTTTAAGTCCTGACCTGGCCACCCAAACTTTTTCGGCAGTTGGCCAGAGCGAACGGGACAAATGCCCACTTTTGCCAAAAAAGTGGAGTGCAGTGCAGAGGAATGTGCGGAGGGCAAGCTGCGATGCCAGCCCCTTGTGGGGGAGGGGACAGGCAGGGGGCAGGCAGGGTTCCAGGGACCAGCAACCCCAGACTTGCAGGTGGCGGGGGGAGCAGGCAGGGTTCCAGCAACCCCAGCCTTGTTGGGGTGGGGAGAGAGGGCAGGTAGGGTCCAGCAACCCCAGCCTCGTGTCAGGGCAAGGGGCTCAGGTGAGTGGCTTGGGCCAGCCTCACGCAGTGTCCCATTTTCACTTTGGGAAATATGGTCACCCTACAGATACTGGAATATGTATATATGTCATATACAATTACCTACCAGACAAGAACCCATAAAACTTAGGCACCAAATGGAAAAATAAAAATAACACATTTATGTAGCTTGTTTCATTCCAAACAATTCTCAAAGCACTCTAAAATCAATAGTACTTTCCCTATGATTGAAATGCAGCCAGTTGCATTGTGATACACAGCAGTTGTTTAACAACTCATATTAATGCTACACAGCAGTCAGCTGGGCAGGCAGCAAAGAAGAATACCCTATTGAGTTGAAAGTGAAAAGAGAAATTACGCAATCAAAATATAATTACCCAGCCCGGAATTGGGCCAGGAAACCATCACCAAGGCATCTTGAATCACCACAATAAGTCTGGAACTTGATTTTATAGCTCCTCCAACCAAAAGACAGCACCTCAATCAGCATGGAACCCTGCAAACCATGCTGGAACATTTGTTCAGTACGGAGTTGAGAGGGAAATTAAGGTTGGTGTTTCATTCTTAATGGTAGCTGTCTTTGCTCTTGTTAGTTGAAATTAGATTCTCAGCATTAATTTAGCACAGCGTTTTTGTGTTGATTATATCAGATTAGGAAGTTATACAATTGGATATGAGGCTTTTGAGAATACTGAGAATGTCTACACGTAGGGAACACTGATATACTTTCCATATGTGCTTCATTTATTAAACCTCTTATACAAGGGAGTCCTGAGAGAAGTAACATCTTTCTAGGGATGCTCTTGAGGATTGGTTGCTAGGAAGTTACATATGCTAGCGTTTTTAATGAGATTTAAAGTACCAAGCATTTTATATTATTTTCTGCATTTAGGATGTTCACCACTATTTGGCTTATTTTGTATTTCATTTTGAATTTGTGACATGTAGCCTGTTTGCATACAAAACATCTTTTATAAAGAATTCCCTGAGAAATTTTAGAGAGAACATTTCACATTTCTGCCTTAAAAGAGAAAGCTCATACAGCCTTTTTCTCTATTGACGTGTCTGCTGCAGGCATTCACAGAGAATTTGTTTCCACCAACTTAAAAAGGAATTAATCGTGGCCTGTACCACTAGTAATTATTAATGTGAGCGTTGTGTGCTTTCTCTAATGTTGGCTCTAATAAGCATTCTCCTAACTTTATGTTCAGAAAAGATGTTTAATGTCAGTTCTGTAGGTTTTATTCCACTGGTAATTATGGAGGTAGTGTTTAAAGAGAATATTTTATAAGGACCCTTTACCAACTCCTTTCACTTTTCAACATTAAATAAAGAGGCAGCCATTTCTCAAAATAAATTCAGAAACTATTTAGTTTTAACTGCCCAACTTAAAGAGGCAAATCATTATGTAAATGTGCAACACTGAATTGGCTTTACATGTAGCCCTTATCCAATCTGCATAATAAAAAGCACGAGTCAAAGGTCAAAAAAAGGCAGCAAACATATTTCTGTTGAAAGTGGAGACTGATAAAGCAAATTAAGATGGTAGCTTTAGCTTAAGGAATTGTTTTGATCTGCAAATAGTTTGGAAAATTAGGTTTTAAACATTCATTGAAGACAATAGGATGTGTTGTTCACCAACTTCCTTAACCGTTAGTGTTCTAGTGTGTGATGTACTGAATTCTCAACAATTGTTCAGATTACATTTAAAATATAATAGAGTATGCACTAGTTTCTGTAGATGTGCAGCTATTTTACTGTTTTACCTTTAGAACAGAATCTGAGAGCTTTAAAAAGGGACAATTAATCGGATGTAATATAATTTGTACAAATATTCAAAATCCAACGATAGGTTAAATTCAGATTACTGCAAAACAGGCAAAACTATTATTCCTCAATGAAATCTCAATACTATTTTCTTCATATTCTCTCTCCTCCTCCATCACCTATCAAATGCACTGTAATTTATCCTTCTCCTGCATTACCTGCAGTGACTGTAAAGCATTTGTTGGAGGATTGCTAATCTAAGTATCTTTCATGTTTAGTTACCCAGCTTTGGAAGCAAAACTGAAGATACTTTCCAGTATGGTGGAGCAAAATGCAAAAGCTAAGACTGGATCATATTTTCAAAGGTAGTTTTTATGCAGTGTATAGACTTCCATGGTTCAGGGTGCAATTCAGACCAGTAAGAGGTTGTGTCACCACTTGCCCTGTAACTCTAGGTATCTTACAATGCTTTGCTGATGTAACTCACAGCCCAGCTACAAGCCTACAGGTCACACCCTGAGTATCTGTCTTTATAACCCATATAAAATCTCTCTTCCCTGCTATAAGCTGTCTCTTCCCCCACTTGTTAGCTTTGATTACCTTATGTGTAAATGAACCTTCATTGTCTATGCCTGGAGACTGGGCTGGACAAACAAACAAACAAACACACATTCCTTTGTCTAACACAGACTGGGTTTATGCATTGCTTTTCCAAACAAACATAATTCTAGCACATATTCATAGATCTTAATACACACCACATGTATATACCACATGAGAATACTAATGATCAGTGAGTTATGAATTTTCCAAGGATAAGTTACATGACCCCTTTTAGATAGAGATTATAACCATAGTGAGTTGAGGTACACTGAGTTGGTCAGGCCAGCTGAAACTCATTACCTGATACCAGTGAGCCCCTTGTCCTATGTCACTGGGATGCTCTTAGGATCACATGCACCCATCATTTTTTGCATACATTAAATAGCTGGACAGTCTCTACGTAAAAGAATAAATGGACACAAATCAGATGTCAAGAATTATAACATTCATAAACCAGTCGGAGAACACTTCAATCTCTCTGGTCACGCAATCACAGACATGAAGGTCGCTATCTTAAAACAAAAAAACTTCAAATCCAGACTCCAGCGAGAAACTGCTGAATTGGAATTCATTTGCAAATTGGATACTATTAATTTAGGCTTAAATAGAGACTTGGAGTGGCTAAGTCATTATGCAAGGTAGCCTGTTTCCTCTTGTTTTTTCCTACCCCCCCCCAGATGTTCTGGTTTAACTTGGATTTAAACTTGAAGAGTGGTCAGTTTGGATGAGCTATTATCAGCAGGAGAGTGAGTTTGTGTGTGTATGGGGGTGGGGGGGATGTGAGAAAACCTGGATTTGTGCAGGAAATAGCCCAACTTGATTGTCATGCACATTGTGTAAAGAGTTGTCACTTTGGATGGGCTATCACCAGCAGGAGAGTGAATTTGTGTGGGGGGGTGGAGGGTGAGAAAACCTGGATTTGTGCTGGAAATGGCCCACCTGATGATCACTTCAGATAAGCTATTACCAGCAGGACAGTGGGGTGGGAGGAGGTATTGGTTCATATTCTCTGTGTATATATAAAGTCTGCTGCAGTTTCCACGATATGCATCTGATGAAGTGAGCTGTAGCTCACGAAAGCTTATGCTCTAATAAATTGGTTAGTCTCTAAGGTGCCACAAGTACTCCTTTTCTTTTTGCGAATACAGACTAACACGGCTGTTACTCTGAAACCTGTCATTAAATAGCTAGACATCTAAACGAAAATGTTCAAAACTGTTCACTGATTTGAGATAATTTAGTTTTTGGTTGCCCAACTTGAGACACTTGGGTCAGATTTTTAGAGGTACTTAGGAAATTAAAGATGCAGATAGTGAGATTTTCAAAAGCATGTAGGAGAATAAATCTTCATTTCAAGGAGTTAGGTATCTAGTGAGATTTTCAAAAGCACCTATCTGCATCTTTTAAAAACGTAGGGGCCTGATTTTCAGAACTGCAGAGCTTCATTGCTCCCAGTGAAATCAAACTGTTTTCTACCTATGGTGGAGGGAAAAAAAGAATCAAAAATTAAATTGCATTAGTAACATTTGCATGTTACCTTCAAAGTTACACCTAGAAGGTCCTAAAGAAAGCACAAATATTGGATTTACAGTCTTATCTCCATGCATATTAAGTTATGCAACTCAATCTTTGTGAATCAAGTTAACATTACAGCATTTATAAAAAATACAAATATTGACTTGGAAACCCTCTCTTATTTCATTGCTTTCCATCAAGTCATGCAGCTGTGACCATCGGAATTTCTGCTATGGTAAAACAAGTGCGATAAGTAGCAACCACCATGATGAACACCTGGGAATTAGCTAAATACATATTGACTTGCTGTTCATTATAACTTTGTAGCAATGAGACAAAATCAGAAGTGCATATCTCACTTTTGAATTTCAGGGGGAATTTGGATCCAAATCCCTAGATCTAAAGATTGTGTTTTGTTTTGGTGTCTTTATTCTGTTTGGTTTTTGCTTTGTTTTTTGTTCTGGGTCAGACTGAAAACAAGAAGGGGATCATTTTCTACTTCCAGCCAAGGCGTGCTTGAACTTTCATGAGATTTCCTTCAGTTGGAGCCACACACTGTGTGCAAGATTTCAGTTCCACTGCATCTGAACCAGAATCCAACTTTCGACCTGTTTTTTTGCTTCCAGAACCAGTTCATGTATAACTAGGACCCTTCACCCAGAAGACCCCTTGGAGCTGCAGGTTTGCGACATTGTAAGAACTGGCCCTGTGAACCTCAAATACAAACCTTAAATCCTAAATTAAACCTAATCTAGGATGGGACCTAGCTCTAATTACTGGGGCTCGTCTCTAGTTTTACTATAAGTAAAGAAACACTGAGACTATGGTATCCATATAACAAAACTGTCATATACTAAAATCTCCTGCCACTACTTCTCATGGGCAATTTGGTGTCCTAATTTCTTAATATGTGACAGGCAGTCACTAGTTATACTACTTTGCCATCACTGTCATTTTGAAAAAACAAACGGTTTTAAAACCGTTCCTGCTACTGCCTCTGCTACAGCGCTGTGCAAAACAGAGATAAGATGAGAAAAAAATAAGACTCTTTTTAGATGAGGAAAAAAAGGAAATTTAATGAAATGATCTGGAAAAAATATTTAGTGCAAAATTTCACCCAACTGTAATAAATATAGAAGCCAAATTGTCCCTGTCCAATTTAAAATCCACAATAGACGACTTTGGCAAGAAAATGTCGATGATAATTCTATTGCAGAGGTTGTTCCATCAGAAGAGTAGACGTCTGGGCATAGGCTCCATTCCCTGGTTCTGGCAGTGCCCTTGGCTACACAGGCTCCACCCCACCCCACCCCACCCCCAGCAAACATTTATATCCCATTAAAACTACTGATTGTACACTGGGATTTTTTTATTTTGTAGATTGAAGAAATGTGTTGGATTTAACATTAGCTGCCGTAATATAAAAAACACTTGAGAAAGAATTGAATCTCTGATCCAAAGGCCACGGAAGTCAACAGGCGTCTTTCCACTAACCTCAACAGAGCCTCTAAGAGAATAAGTGGAGGAAGGTGCTGCATTTGCCCACAGGCACCGCCCCTGCAGCTCCCATTGACTGCGGTTCCCAGCCAATGGGAGCTGCAGAACTGGAGGCTTGGGGCAGAGTGGAAGCATCACGTGGAGCTAGGAGCTGGAGGTCGCCGCTTCCCAGGAGCTGGACAGGGAACCTGCCCCAGCCCTCCCCCTCCACCCCCGCAAGCACCTGTGGTGCCTCCCTGGGGCCATGCCCCCCCCCCATCCACAGCCTCCCCAAGCACCCACAGGGCCACCCCCCCGAGCTGCCCTCCTCCCAAGTTTTAGTCAGGGGTATATATTAAAAGTCATGGACATGTCACGGACCATGAATTTTTGTTTATTGCCCATGACCTGTCCATGACTTTTAGTAAAAATACCCGTGACTAAAATGTAGCCTTAACTATAAGGCAGGTTTTCTAATCTTTTAATAATGCTGGTGGTTCTGCTCTGAACCCTCTCCAATTTATCAACATCCTTCTTGAATTGTGGACACCAGATCTGGATACATTATTCCAACAGCAGTCTCGCCAGTGCCCAACACAGAAGGAGAATAACCTCTCTACTACTCGAGATTCTCCTATTTGTGCATCCAAGGACTGTATTAGTGCTTGCAATGACAGCATCACACTTGCAGCTCATGTTCAGCTGATTATCCACCATGATCCCCACATCTTTTTCAAAGGCCCTGCTTCCCAGGAGAGAATGCCCCATCCTGTGTGAACGGCCAACATTATTTTGTTCCCAGATGTATATGTTTGCATATAGCTGTATTAAAATGCATATTGTTTGTTTGCACCCAGCTTACCAAGAGATCCAAATCCAGTAAATCAGAGCCCTGTCCTCTTCATTATTTAGCACTTCCCCAATATTTGTGTCATCTGCAAACTTTATCAATGATTTTATGTTTTCTTCCTGGTGATTAATAAGAATGTTAAATAGCATAGGGACAAGAACCAATCCCTGCGGGACCCAACTATAATCACACCTATTCAATGATGATTCCACGTTTACAGTTACATTTTGAGCCAGCATTATCAGCTAGCCAGCATTTAATATGCACCATGTTGATTAGATATCTTTCTAGTTCTTTTAATCAAAATGTCTTTTAAGACAAATGCCTTACAGAAGTCTAGCTATGTTACACCCACCCTATTACCTTTATCAACCAAACTTGTAATCTCATCATAAAAAGATACTGAGTTAGTTTGACAGGATCTATTTTCCATAAACCCATATTGATTGGCATTAATTATATTACCCTCCTTTAATTCTTTATTAATTGTATTCTGTATCAGCTGCTTTGTTATATGGCCCAGGATCAATGTCACACTGACAGGACTACAATTATCCGGTCATCCCCGTTTACCCTTTTTAAATATCGGCACAATATTAGCTTTCAACCAGTCTTCTGGAACTTCCTTTTGCTCCAAGACCTACTTCAACAGTAACGGTACAGCAAATTCCTCGGTGAGCTCTTTTAACATTCTTGGATGCAAGTTATCTGGACCTGCTGATTTTAAAATGCCTGACTTTAGTGGCTGCTGTTTAACAGTATCATGAGATACTAGATGAATGGAAAGAGCGTTATTTAATATGTGTACATCATCCGTTTTTTTCCCCAAATACAGACCAGAAATAGTTATTGAACACTTCTGCCCTTTCTGTATTATTATTGATAATGCTACCATTTCCATCTAGTAATGGACCAATACCGCTGCCAGGATTCCTGGATAAGTGTCATCATAAGTTTCTCCGTTTATATGAACTTACTAAATAAAAAACTCAAAGAAAAGAGTGGTTGTCTGCACTTATTTATTTTGAAGTCCCTGAAAGGACTTGCAAGAGTTGTTTGTTTTTTTCCAACACTATCTAATAGCATAAAAGCCACACATTTCTTATTTATAAAGAAGATTAAAGGAACAGACATTATGGTCCAAGTGAGAGTGGAAAGAATAGCCCACTAGTGAGAATTGCAATTGTATGAGTGCACCATTGCAAATGGAGTTGCAGGTATTGCATTTAAGTGCCTTGCTTGAGGGTGCTTCTTCTATTGTTATTATTGTTGGGCTGCTCTAGTGTGCTTAATGCAGACAGTAAAAATGTTAAGATCGTATTCTTAATTGTAATTCTGTAGTATTGTAGAATGTTTCTTATTTGTCTGGAAGTAATAGATCTCTTAAAACGTTTGATAATCTGATTAAATGTTGGGGATTGTGGCTGAATCAAAATGAGCTCTCTTTAGAACATTGTTTTTGGCCAGCTTCAGGAGATGAAGGAAATTACTTTTTTTTTTTAAAGAGATAATAGAGTGATTCAGTGCAAACTGTTATTCACTGAACTACAGGGCAATGCCTCTGTGTGTCTGAAAGTACAGAATCTACAGTGAATGCTACTGAAATGTACACTACAATAATGGTAAATTTAAAGGATCTATTTAGTAGTGAGTCTAATTCTTCACAAACTCCTTGGAGAAACTGAAAATCAAGACTGTCAGGGCTAAAACACAGCTTAATTCAGTAACTGTATGCAGCAGGAGCGGCTCTTAGAGTTCTCCTTTTTTAAAAGAAGTATTGATATCTAATCACAAAACAGTAACAGAGGTGACAGGTGCATAAACTACATATGTGTTAAATTTAGAAGGAATTGTATTGAACATATGTGCCCATGCTGGGGATAAGCCTAAGCTTGATAGCCTTGAACAGTCTCCTGCAACACCCAAGTGACATAAAGATATCAAAAGAGACAATTTTACTTAGTGTTTCTAAGACAATATAGAATACAATAATATCTGTAATTTTTCTAGGTCTTATGAGGTTACTTGTACTAATATATTTTATGCATCAACAATGGAAATACAAAGAAAGGGTCTAAAAGGAAGCAATAAGAAGAGGAGCACTGTCACTGACGTCCTTATACAACTACATTTCTCAAGCACTACTATCATGCAACAAGTAGATATATATATGGAATTGTGTAATCAATTTTGCTTTACAAAAAAAAATTCTGCAATATTAGCAAGGCAGAAGGGTTTATTCTGTCTGTCTAGATATGGCCATATTGGACATGGGTCTAGGTATCACCCTATTATGTGAGCATTAAGAACATTACATGAAGATACATGCATTCAAAAAGACTGTATTCTCCAACTCCTCCAACTCGGAGCAAGTGTGCTATTTGCTTTAACTTTTCCTTTTTTCTCTTACTACTTTCTGCTTTCTTCTCTTCTTGTGGTGGACTGTCCTATCTGCCATGGGACAGAATACACTGAGATATTTTTGGAACTATTACTGAGAGAAAGCTATTGCAAAAAGCCTGATATTACAATATAGACTCCCAATGTGCATAGACAGTCTAGTGTCAAGAGAGCAGGATTTTCACAGGCATGGGCCAAAGGCTAATAAAGTCTTGGACAACTTGAAATTGCCCTGTTCTATTCATTCCCTTTGAAGCATGTGGTACTGACCACTGTCAGAAGACTGAGCTAGATGACCAGTGGTCTGAACCAATATGGCCATTCTTATGTTCTTTTAGTTCTGGACTCCCATTCTTGATACTACCTCTGTAAAGTCATTTTGAGCTTCTACATAATATTCTCAGTCATCCTCAGCTATAGGACATTGCAGTAATACACCACCTCCAGCCTCAATGAGTCAATTCTGCTTCCAGCTGGCAGAGTGCAGCTTCATGACCAGATAAAGGTATACAGTAGCATCTGGCTACTGATACCATTTGTGTATCCAACACCAGCAAAGAATCCAGAAGGACTCTGAAACGGCAAACTTCATTGACAATCAGGGCAGGAACCCTCTATTGAGGATAATGCAATGGTTCTGGACAGTTCTTTAAACAGTTTTCTTCTTCCCACTATCATCAATTCTTCTTGCCTGGATTTAGTTCCAGCCAGTGTCTTACCAGTTGCTTATTTCACTCAGAACCACTAGGCAATGGTGTTGTCTGGGTTTGGTATGGAGATGAGGTAGAAATGGGTATCCTCTGCTTTCTACTGGCTTTGAAGTCATGGAATCTCATATCTCCCAGAGATGATAAACAAAGGGAGGGATAGAACTGAGTGCTGCAGGACCCCACAGGTGAGGCAGAGATGCAGCATGAATCTCTAGGATCTAAGACTAGAGCCAGTTCAGTGCACTTCACTGTGTTCTGTCAGGTCTCTCAGATGAATTGGCTATGCATCGTGCTCTATGGTGCTGAACACTGCTGATGAGTAACAGAATGGCAGTTTGCCCCTTGTCTGTAGCATGTGGGACCAATCCACCAGTACAACCAGTGCTATCTCAGTTCTGTAATCAGATCTGAAGCCTGAAAGGAGAAAGCTTGAAGTGTTGAAAGAAGTCAGGTGCTTTACCAGCTTCTGAGTGACTCAGCCTAAGAACAGAAGATCAGATATTGAGCAGTGGCTGGTGAGATCATTAGCCATGAGTGATGGCTTTTTGGTCACTGAGCAGACTTGCAGGTTTTATGGTTGCCTGAAAATTGCCCTCAGAGGAGGTCTTGACTAACTTTATCAGCAAAGTCCAAGCCAAAGGGAGCAGTGGCCAGAGCCAGAGTCATAAATTACTGGAGGGGAGGGAGAGATTATAAAATGCAAACTACTCTTTGAGCTACACAGAGCAAACAATCTGAAACATCCTCGACTTGTCTCGCAAATCTGGTCACAGACACAGGCACAAATTGAGTTGTACACAAATTGAGCTTGTATGCATTGTTGCAGGTGGAAGCCTGCTAGAGATCATAATGTTCACTCAACAGCAATGTATGAATCATGCCATGTTTATCTGCAAAGCAGAAAGTTGCTTACTTCAAAACCAAATATACCCTACCATATTTTAGAAAACTCCTTTACCTTTCAAAGTTTAGCTAGACTTTGTTGCTGACTTGTTCTTTGTATAGCCATTTAAATATGCTGTTATTTCTTCCCTTCATATTCTAACATACATGTGGCCATAACTATTTTGCATTCCATCATCTCTTAGACCTTCCCAGAAACAGTAGGTGTCAGAACTTAGAGCCTTCTATTCCTAAAGCACTTGCATTGTTAGCTCTATAGGAACTATGACACATGGTCAAACAATTCTGATTCCATGCAGTGGCATGTATACACACTAACCATCCATTAGGCATTTTAGTACTTCATACTTTTCTTTTACTTTTTTATGTTATTGTGGGGGAAAGGGAGGAGTTATTGCAACATTTATATTGTTTATTTTTTGTTATTTAATGTTAATGAAAATGGCAGTTGAGATAATTGTATTATACTCAATTATTTTATGTACCTAGACATCTGTTCAGTACTTGCATTATGTGACCTGCTCACCTCCATAATATTTGAGTGCCTGAAATAACTTATCCTTAGCAACACCTCTGAGACAGAGAAATATTATCCCCATTTAAAACAAATGGGGAACCAAGGCACAGAAAGAATCTGACTTGCTGAAGTCACACAGTCTTTGGTAGAGTCAAGAATTGAACCCAGATCTCCTGACCGTATGAGAACATAGGTAAATAAATGGATAGTGCCTTCACCACTATCCTACCTGCAGATGGAATATTCACTGTTTGACCTTCAGCTCACACACTCCACTGGCACACACAAATCAAATTTTTGCAATGCAGGAAGAATTTCACTCGCAATTGCAGCAAAACCTAATTAAAATAAACTGGACTGGCAGACATAGAATGTTTCTACCTAAAAGAAAACTGATAAAAAGACACACACACATTAAAAAAATTTCTGCTTGTGGGTATATTGAAAAATTTTCGCACAGCTTTAGTTGTAATATTTTATGGGGTTTTTTTTTGAGAGAGAGAGGTATAGATAATATTCAGGCTGTAGAACACAATATCTTTCCCACTTATAACAAAATAAGCAGTGTCTTCTGTTGTCTGCATGCACTTTTGCACACTGATTTACAGTTAAACTGCCACCGCAGGAAACTAGAATAATAATTCCTACAGCACAACTTACATTTTTCCAAGCAGGTTCCTGAAAGGTGGTTATTAATTCCCCTCAGAGGATATTTGATGGAAAGCAAACAGGTTATTTTTATATGTTGATAAGCTCGTGACTTAAGGTGCCTTCTCTCAATTATCAATAACACATATTCTACTAAAAAGAACAGGAGTATTTGTGGCACTTTAGAGACTAACAAATTTATTTGAGCATAAGCTTTCGTGGACTGCTACTCTGAAATATATTCTACTACACATTAACTTCATTCCAAAGAAAGATCAGAGTTTAAGGAATAGCAACTACATGTACCTTCTCACTGAAGTTTTCTACTCAGCAAAAACTAACAATTTGCCTCCAGCATCAGAATTCTGGCACTTTTCATAAGCACTACATCAGCTTTAATTAAAAAGAAAATATTTTGGCATTTCCAGCAAGGAAAATGGTAAATTTATGAAATGGTAATAATCATAATGAAAATGGTAAGGTTAATTTGCCCATAGCAGAAAGTAGCTATTTTAACAGCAAAAAACACCTCTTTGTGGTGAAATATTTTTTGAACTGGTAAAATGAGACGTCAGTGCTTGAAGCAGCAATAAGTACAGCTCTGTCCCTCCTATGGCTGCTAATGGGCAGCCGTTTGAGGACTTAGTCAATGACAGCATGGTTGTTTCAGGAGCTATCCTGCCGCAGGACATCATAGAAAACTCTCCCTCTGTGGGAATTTCCTTCCTGCCATGGAACAATGACCCTTCCCTGTATATTCATAGGATCCATGAAATTAGGAGCCAAGCATTATGCTCTCTCCACACTTCCCTAAATGCCCAGCACCTGAATGCCCCAGTCACTTGAAAACTGCACACAGACCATTTCTAGAGTATCCTGCTCCCTGCCAGAACTTTCTCTGAGGCATAGCAAGATCTAGCTCCTAATAACGATTAGTCTTTAAATCTGGCACCTTGTATTTGAAGATCTCCACGTACTTTGCAACTACAAATAAATTTATTCTTGCAACATCCCTGGCAGGTCAATGAATGTTTTTGCAGAAGAGGAAAAGGAGGCACAGAAACTAAAGTGACTTGGTAAATATCACAGAGGTCTGCTGTACAGTCAGAAACAGAGCCCAGTCTGCTGATTTCCACTTCGAGGTTCTAACCACCCCGTTAAGAATGTGTCAAGAATGGGTACACTGTTTATTGGCTGAAGAATCTCCAAGGATAAGAGAGCGTCCTGGTGGTCGGTGAAAAATGTTTTGTTGGTCATTTTGGAACAGGAGCAGCCAGGTGCTATATTAGTGTAAGATATGTCTGTTAATTCTTGATTAAACTTTTGAATGGCTGTTCCATGTTGAGAAATTAGAAAGTGACTCAAGTGTTTCAGCAGACAGAAACAGCTCTAGGCTCTGCTGAGCATTCAGGACAGAAAGGGTATGTCTACGCTGCAATGAAATGCCCACAGCTGGCAGGCTTGAGGGGCTATAGCTACAGGCCTGTAAAACTGCAGCATAGACATTTAGGCTCGGGTTCAGGCCTGAGACCTGGGACCCCATGAAGGCGGAGGGGTCCCAGAGCTCAGGCTCCAGCCTGAGCCTGAATGTCTACACTGCAATTTTACAGCCCCAAGCCAGCCATGGATGTTTAACTGCAGTGTAGACGGACCTAAGACACCTTCTAAGTGGGATTTATTAAGGATGACAACATGCCCAGTGAAGAAAAAACACAAATCTGTCTAGGGTGTTATATTCATTTGAGCTGGAGACACACTATCCAGTGGAGCTAGAGTTCAACTTCTGGAGGCCCCATTAGCTGCCAAAGGATTTTTGACCAAAGCTAACATCAAGCCTAACATGCTGTGACTGTTGGAATCAGAGATACTGCAAAGAAGGTTTCAGAGTAACAGCCGTGTTAGTCTGTATTCGCAAAAAGAAAAGGATCTAAAGTGATCATCAGGTTGGGCCATTTCCAGCACAAATCTAGGTTTTCTCACACACACCCCCACCCCCATACACACACATCATCACAGTTTGGATGAGCTATTACCAGCAGGAGAGTGAGTTTGTGTGTGTATGGGGGTGGGGGGTGTGTGTGAGAAAACCTGGATTTGTGCTGGAAATGGCCCACCTTGATTATCATGCACATTGTGTAAAGAGTTGTCACTTTGGATGGGCTATCACCAGCAGGAGAGTGAATTTGTGTGGGGGGGTGGAGGGTGAGAAAACCTGGATTTGTGCTGGAAATGGCCCAACCTGATGATCACTTTAGATAAGCTATTACCAGCAGGACAGTGGGGTGGGAGGAGGTATTGTTTCATATTCTCTGTGTGTATATAAAGTCTGCTGCAGTTTCCACGGTATGCATCCGATGAAGTGAGCTGTAGCTCACGAAAGCTCATGCTCAAATAAATTGGTTAGTCTCTAAGGTGCCACAAGTACTCCTTTTCTTACTGCAAAGAAGCCGTCTCTGGAGCACTGAGTTTCTCTTTCATCTGTGCTAATGTGTCTTTCACAGAAGACTCGAACGGGTGCTGCCTGTTCGAAGCACTGCAGATAAGTCAGTACTATAGCATCTGTGTACGGATGGGGGAGCAGGAAGAGTCAGGAGTTTATTCCTTTGAAGGGAATTTGGGGATAACTGTGGCAGCAGCTGCTCAAAGGAGGGGAAGGGAGAGTGAAAAAAGGGGGGAAATGAATGAATGAACAAACAAAGACAATCACATGCATGTGTACAGGCTGCTTTTGGTCACAGATAGTTGCTTTACTTGTGATCAGAATTTACTTTTGCTACTGGACCTGCCTGTCTGTGCTGGGATTCCATGTGTCCACACATAATAAATAACATTATTGTCACGTTCATATATAGGACCATCAGTCCAAAGCACATCTTTCTATCCCTGTCTCTACAGATTTAATGGTGTGGACCCCAGAGCAGCCTAGCTGGGCTCTGAGGATGTATCTACACTGCATCTGAAATGGGCCTCACTGCCCAGTTGACAGACTTGTGGGTAGTGTGCTAAAAATAGCTGTGTAGACATTGCTTTGATGTTACACCTTGGACTGGAGTTCGGACTCTCAAGCCCACATGCCCCCCCCCCCCAGACTTGAGAGTCCAAACATCAAAGCAACATCTAAACAGCTATTTTTAGCATGCTAGCGCAAGCCTAGCATGTTAAAAATAGAGTGGAGCCATGGTGGTGTGAGTGGCGGGAGGGGCTAGCCACTCTGAGAACATACCTAGCGTCTCAGATGGGTATGTAATCTGGCAACTAGCCCTACCCACAGCTTGCACCGTTGCAGCTGCACCTCTATTTTCAGTGTGCTAGCTGGATTAGCGCTAGGAGGAGCGTGTCTCCTGAAACTGGGAATTACACCTCCAGCTTCCATGTAGACGTACCCTTTGAAGTCTGAGGGTATGTCTACACTTCGCAATGAGAGGCATAACTCCCAACTCAAGGGTATGTACTCGTGTTAGCTCTGATCAAGCTAGCTCACTAAAAACAGAGCATAGCCATGCCAGCACAAACAGGGGGAGGGGCTAGCTGCCCCAAGTTACTAGCTATGTACATTTACAGATTGCCCCTCCCGCTGCCATGGCTAAACTCTATTTTTAAATGAGCTAGCTTGATCAAAGCCAGTGCGAGTGTCTCCTCGAGTTGAGAATTGCAACTTTAGCTTGAAAGGTAGATCTACCCTTACAGGCAGCAGGAATTTCTATTTCTTCTGTCACCCAAATGGACTGCAGAATGTTTACCAGTCCCCCACCCAGCATACAGCTGCTTGTGGAGGGACAGGTTCAACCAAATATTTACAAAAAACTCAGAAAATTTATCTTAGTGGTAAAATCAACAGCAAAGGCCTCAGGGGACTACGTGGAGTCTCTAGCTCTCCACACCCATTGGAGTAAAATTCTTCTTAGGATATTGTTGGAGGGTTGGTAATGTTTTGTTACTATATGTCTGCACAGTTTTAAGACCACTTGTCTTAATTAGAGTACAATGGTTTTGTTTTTATAACCACAGGTGGGCTGGACCTGAATTTTACTTCACCTTTGAAAGACAGCAATGGGAAAAGATTCAGCAATAAATATGCTACATTTTCCAAATGATCATTCTAATGTATAATGATTTGCATAATAGGAATTGCATAATGATTCTTCCAGTTAAACCCAGAAAGAACATTACAGACCAACCCGTAAGTAAAACATTAATCTAACTCCAGAAAGATCTCAATGGGACTATTTTTTGCTAAGAAATTGTGCATAGCAGGTGAATTTTGTTCTTTATTGGTTCTGTAAAAAGAGAAATGAAAGTTAGAGCTCCAAGAATGCAACAAAAAGCAAGAATTTTAGATTTGCCAACAGGTGGTGAGGGAAATACTCCAAAAGAAAGAGAGCGTCCTTATGAACTGCTACATTGAGAGTGGCCTTCCTCTAGCTATTGAAAAAGGGTTTCAGATTTCAGCTAAATTTTCCGCATCTTCTGGTATTCTTGGAAATCAAGAAAAAAATAAGTAAAGAAACTAAATCTAATCAGACTAATCAGGTAATTTTTTTACAGCTTGACAGAGAGAACATTTGGGAGAGCTAGAAGAAAAGTGGAAATATTCTGTCAAGGAAAGAGGCTTTTCCCCAGCGGTAAACTAGGCCACCAATCTAGAAGATATGGAGGGTTTTGTCTTTCAAATAAGATTTTAAACAAATTTTGCTGACATCCCTATTCTCCATCACACAAAGTTAAGGGTGGTTTTTACAAGTACAAAGCATTTAATGCTGTGATTTTGGTGAGCCTAAAATTTTCTCTGATTCTCATGAACCACAGTATGACAGCCCCAGAAACTGAAACTGAACTGCTGACAGAAGCTCAAAGAAAGGGGATTTCTTCCTTCTGGACTTTTAAGCCTATTAGTTCTCTGATCCTATTCTCTGTTGCAACTTAAAACATAGACTATAATGTACTCACAACAGATAGGGAAATTAAATTCAAATGTCTATACAGGACACAGTAAAATTTATCCAAGGGTTTTATAAGCTCATCCAAAAGTTTTGAATAAATGAGGCTTTGAAAGAATTAGGGAGCAAAAAGGGTAAACAGTGAGGTCGGGAGACATTTGCAAACTCTTCAGTTAATAGAACTCAGTATGGTTTTACTACTTATTCATTTTAAATGCTTCTAGTTGTTCCTGTCTTTAAAATAATGGGGAGCATTTACCCACGTGCTATGTTCATAAGCAATATTCTCCCTGACAAGCTGTCATATATCCATACCCCACCCTCCTTAGGAGCCCTTGACATTGGACCCAGGGACAGAGCCAGGACATTCTATGCCCTTGGCATTACCAGATTCCAGAATGGCTCAGAGGGGCTCTTGCAGCCAGCACATGAGTTAGTCAGCCCCTCTTAGTCCCAGTGCTGTGATCAGGGAGGAGCACTGACTCCTCTTAGTCACTCTGCTGGATTCAGTAGCAGTACAGAGATGAATTGGGCCCAATCTTTTTAAAGTTCAAGAGCCTGTGTGTTCAGATCCTTCTTAAACTGTGAACTGTAATAGTCCAGCCCCTATGAACAACTGTGTAGTTGCACACTTATGTAGTGAAGATGTATAATTCATTATGATTCTGCATTTAAGGGGATGCAGTAAACATGCTGTTAGTTATTAGAGCTGAGCAAGGGTTCGCAGTGGAAACCCAAAACCATGTGGACCTCATCTGATCAATACAAATTCATGCTCAGATCACATTCACTAAAGTCTCACCAAGCTCTGTGAGCCTTTCAAGGGCATCTGGGCTGATTTATGACTAAGGGATGAAACCAGGAAAAATTCAGTGGTTTTAACCAAGGTGTGTTCTCCCAGGAACCTTGCCTCCTTCAGTGCTTTGTATGATCAGAGCTCAGTGAATAGCCCCCTATTCAATAATTCTTTATAACCATGCATTATTTATTTCACGTGGTATAAACCCTGCACTGAGTATAGAATTATTCATTTCCTCATGGTCTTTTCTAGGGTACTCATAACCAAAATATCTGAGTGCATCACAAAGTTGAATACATTTATTTTCCCAAATCCCCTGGGAGATAAGGGAGTACTGTTACCTTCATTTTATAGATGAGGAAACTGAGACAAAATCAAAGTGACTTGCCTGAGGCCACACACAGTCAATCTATGGCAAAATTCAGATGAGAACTCAAGACCTCCTTACTCCCAAGCCTGGGCTCATTCCTCTAGATCAGCGGTTCTCAAACTGTGGGTCAAGACCTCAAAGTGGGTCATGACCCCATTTTAATGGGGTCACCAGGGCCAGCATTAAACTTGCTAGGACCCAGGGCTGAAGCTGAAGCCTGAGCTCCACTCCCACCCAGGGTGGTGGGGCTCCGGATGTGGCCCCTTTTCCCCCAACCCAAGGCAGCAGGGCCCGGTCTCCGCCCCCCTCCCGGGGTCATGAAGTAACTTTGTTGTCAGAAGGGGGCCGCTGTGCAATGAAGTTTGAGAACCCCTGCTCTAGATCACACTGACTTACTGCAAGAGGTGCTGAGAATCAATAGCTCTCATTGACTTTAGCTACAGTTGCGAGTGCTCAGCCTTTCTTCATGCCAGGGTCCAAGTCTCTCGAGTTGGCCACATAAAAAAGGAGGAACAGACAACTGATGCAGTGATGTCTGCGGAATCTGAAACCATAACTGAAAAGCTATGAACTCAGATAATCAGCTATGACAAAGTGAACATTTAAAGTATTAACTATTTCACTGCTCATCAAACCTCATGGAAAAGGAGGGTCACATTACGAATATCTGCATGAATACCTGCTGTGAGTGACGGCCGATTCTGGCACCATGAGTGACTGGGTTTGGGAAGAGTGCCGCCACTTTTCCCCATCTCTCAATCAAGAGGAGGCCGAACCCAAGGAGCTCATCTGAGGCCACACAAAGGGGATCAAAGTCCAAGCAGCCCAGTGGGGCATACAATCCTTACCAAGAGAAAGCCAAGCCTGAGGAGCCCAACAGAGCCCATGGGTCTATTTGAACCCCAGTGAGGGAGATTCGACCACAGACAGCATGCATGATTTGATTTTGAACATCTGCACAACCAGCTGTGAGGAGCATATCATGTGGAAGAGTACCATCACATTTTCCCCCCACGTGAGGCCTGTATATAATAAAGAGGTACTGTATATAGTAAAGAAGTACTGAAAACAATCTAGCAAGACTACAAAGTTAGCTGAACTAAAGTGAGATGAGAAGAATAAAACCATTGAATTTCTGCACAGCCAAGTTTGAAAGAAAACAAGTGATCTTGGGTGAAATCTAATCAAAGGAAGTATTGAAAGAAAAGGACACTAAGGAGAATAGAAAATGCTCAGAGACAGATAAGTGTATGCCAAAAATATGTATGCCTTCTAGCAATAAATAGCCAAGGAATCAAAACAGCCAGTGTGGGTAAACAAGAACACAAAAACTAATAAAGGAAAAGAAGGAGGCATAATATGAGAAATAAAAATAACAGGATCATAGAAAAATTTGAAGGAATATAGAATAAGTGAAGAGAATGTAAAATATATATATGGAAAGCTGAGGTAAAAAATAAAAAGCTGATTCCCATACCTGAAAAATAAGAGGTAAATGAAAGAGACAGAAGGGCCTATGAGGGATAATAAGGATAATTTGACAAAAGAAATACACAAGGCTGAAAATATTTAAATAAATTGTTTAAATCAATGTCCACACAGGAGTATGGAAGACAGATGCCAGAAATAGGCATAAATTCCTAAATGATGAAAAAAGAAGTTAAGATAGTAGGAAAACGTGATCAAGAACTCCGAAGACTGACTCCACAGCCAGACAGGATCAAGCCCAGAATACTCAAAGAAACTTGCTCAGCGGCATGGAGAGAGAAAGGGAGGGGAGAGCATTAGCAATGCAATGTATTTACAAACTCTCCTGTGCCTAGATTAGAGCTGGTTAAAAATGGGAAACATGTTTCATGAATTTTGTTCCCTTTTTTCAATCAAAAATTTCACGTTTCCTAAATTTTTTACCTACTCTTGATACATTGGGAATAGGTGAGTTAGAAATGCACATAAATAGTAATAAAAAATACCATGAAAGGAACAAGGATGTTTAAACAGATATCTAGATGGTAGCTTTGAATCTGCAGACTAGCATACTTTAGTGCAGGAGCTGGAAAGGAAGTGGAATACAGAACCGAGGATCACCTGGAAAGCTATATTTTAATTGAGGATAGTCAACTAAATGGATCCAAGTTTTTTGGATTTTAGAAAGATCACTTAGGCTCTGCTTCCTCTTCCACTGTCTTTCTATCCCTCTTTCCCTTAATATCTTACCACACAATCGAAAAGAGCAGTCCAAAGTCATTAAGTATGGTATTGCGGTGAGCCACATGTGTTGATAGGAAACTGACTTAAATGTCACAGACAGAAGCTTTTTTTGGGGGAGAGAAGGGATTAGTGGAATCCCATAAGAATTAGTATTCGGCCCATTTTTTTTTCTCTTTTTCATCAGCGACCTAGTACATGAAATATGTATAAGGGGAAGAAATTAGCTGATGAAAAAAAACTAGAGAATGGGGCCAGTAAAGACAAAAGTAGTATGGCAATAAAATTGTAAACGATAAATAGACTGGAATCATGGGCTGATACTGTTAGTGGTTTCAATGACATCTGCAATTCATTGCAAAGAAAGATAAGGTTACAAAGTTACAAAATAAATAATAAAAAGCAATGCTCTCCCAGGAGCCATATGCCACAAAACGTTTAACAGGAGTTGAATATTGTCTTGGTACTGGCTAAAACCCTAATACCATCTGCAAACTAGGATTAATAGTTTTTAAATTTTTAAGAGAGAGATTCTAAGCTACAATGAACAAAGTAGAACTCAGAATAAATCATCCTAATACTACATAAGGGACTCTAGGCCACATTTGGTATGCAGTAACAGTTCTTGTCTCTCTAGCAGAAGAAGAATTTTATAAAAATAGAGAAGATATGAAAAGGGCAATCAGAATGATACAAAAACTCTAGTAATGTCGTTCACTCCACAAAGGTAAGAGCAGCTACTTTTCTTTGAAAAAAAGATAACTCG